>NC_135570.1:17838820-18160662 GCF_964340395.1 Glandiceps talaboti
ATCTATCACCAGCGAACGTTACGTTGTTTGTACTTGTTTCCATGGTTACTCCTAGTTTTTATTTATTATTACCTTGTGGCTGGAGACAGAAAACAGATTTCGGGGATCACCTGAGGTAGGGTACCCGACAAACGCATGGCGTTGCTTTTCGTATAGACCACCTAAGTAAATAGAGAGAGAAAACAGTGACAAAGCCTGGGTGAGCATACAATGAACATTCTGAAAACTCTCGTAGTCACCAATGCTCCAATTGTTTGTTTTACTTTTCAACCCTTTACACCTCATTGCTAACACAATGGCCAACACAAAAACACGCCAACAAAGACAGCAAAAATGTGGAAATATCACTCACAATAAAGCCTAGTTTTTAGAACATTTTTATCTTCTATGTGTTACACTTCACAAATCGTCTAAGCACTGATTAATCTCTGGATTTACGTTATATAAACGTGTATACACAGTTTTGTCTTTTAACTCTCCTGTGGTACATAGATGCCTATCTTGAAAGTTTTAAGTGGTGTACACGTTATCTACCCAACATAAAATGGAATCGCCCAACACCTGGCAAAATTCAGCTACAGCTTTGTGAAAAAGAAGATCGAGTAATCAATTTTAAACCAATTTTCTGACACATGGTGCAAAGGTATTCGAATAATGCACATTCTTCAACATGATCTTCGTTTATCATTTAAAAAAACACGATCTTTGCTTATAACAACCGACGCAGCTGTACTAATTTGGTAATTATAAATTAATAAGTTGGCAGAGGGCCAAGTATTAAGAGGGTGACAAGGTGAAGGTAGAATTGTTGGTCAGTGTACTACCCCTCCACAAACATGTCCACACCTGGTGCTAGTGAACGACAAGTACTTTGAAGCAAGGTATAGAAACAGACCGTGCCTATATTCACTATACATTAAAGTGGTCACAGCTGCACGCCGTGTCTTGTAAAGATTCAAGTCAAACTCCTTTCACTCCGCATTTCTCCTTCCTATCCTTAATTGATGGAGAAAAAACCCAATTAAAGGAAGGTGTTAATGTTCGGCCGAACACCTTACCATGAATGACATTTCTAATTGTATTGAGGCATAAGAGGATTACCTCTAATTACTGACTTCTGATTGGTTCCTAAAGCAAGACTTCACACCTGCAGCTGTCATCCTGTCAATCATGCCATGTTAAGCAGACAATTAACAATCACACGACGCCAAAGCTATACATCTGAGACAACCCCTGGCGCCAGCCAGTCTGCCGTTCAGGTGCAACCAATTCAGAGGACTTCCCCCGACTCATCGACGTATGAAAAAGTTTGACTGTGAAGTGAGAATTCCCCACACATCAGAAAAATGCATCACCTTGTAATCTTCATATTTATCGCCATTTCGTACCACTTCGTCGTCAGTTCTCCGATCACCGCCGATCTGACGAATGATTATCGACGGATGGAGAGTCATGAAGAAATGAATAACATGGTGCGAGAACAAGCAATCGAACAACTTTCTGAAGTTTTTGGTATACCAAACCATCGCACACCACATCTTAGACAGAACAATTCACCTCCCCAGTTTATGATCGACCTATACCGAAGTATCGCAGATGACAGCGGAATTACTAGAGCTCCAAATCCATACCATGCTGATATCATTAGATCCTTTCCAAACAAAGGTGAGTTGATTATTTTATCTAAATTTCATACCACATTCGCACATTGGGAACATTTAACAACTTAACGAAATTAAGAATTCTTCCTCAACGTCATATTCTAATCTAAACGCCTATTCTTGAACATGGCATATATTTGGATAGTTTACCAAATCACACATTTTGGTGGACATGCCAATGCCAATGGCTGTAACATATAAAATAATGCATGATATTTCGTGTCACTTTGTAGCTCTGTGTCATGGTGTTTTAATTTGATTTATTCGACCAATTTATATAGATGCTTGACATAGTTGAGTTGTCAACTTCGGCCCAAGTCACATTACTAGAACTCGCCAAAGTTCTAATCTGACACATCATTGGTTTTATGATTTAAGTAGGATACTTCGATTAAAATGTTTGCTGTTTTATTCTCAAACCGAAATATCTTTCTCCTCAAAATCAAACACTTTTACAATTTCGTCAATTTCCCTCAAAATTGTATTAGTTATACTAAAATCTTGGACGTAAGATGGAAGTGGGAGATACTTCCATGGATGCAAGAAGTGTGAAAGTGTTACCACAATGGATTGTGTTTTAAGTTGCACGGTGGCAGATCATATGGTGGCAATTTTACAATTCACTAAAATACCACAAGCTACATTAAACCATAGACGGTTGAGTTTCCCCTCCACTGTCTATGACTACGTATCAAATACTGAATGGAATCCCCTCCACTGTCTATGACTACGTATCAAATACTGAATGGAACCCCTCCACTGTCTATAATGGAATCCCCTCCACTGTCTATGACTACCGTCGCCGTATCAAATACTGAATGGAATACACCATCACATCTTCATATATTGTATTTTCCTCAAATTTCCGAATTCATACTACTCTGTGACAACGAACATTTTTCTTGTTTTAGAAATGGTGTGAAACGACGTAATAGTGACAATTGGAAAGCCGTCAAAAGTCATTCTACTTAAAAACAGGCTTTTCACCAAAAATTCGCACATTGGGAACATTTAACAAAGACCACTTTCACAGCTAAACAAAAGTCACTTTCATACTTGTCCGTTCAGACCCCCATTGGGTTCTGTTACCATTGTCTTTTCTATCTGCTTTGCTTGTTACTATATTAACTAGAACAAGGCATTAATAGTGAAATCTGGCTTACAGCAGATCTTAGTACAGTAAATTATTGAATCTAAAACCATCCCATAATATTGATGCCAGATGTTATACCCATCGATGGCATTTGAAAACGTACTCATCTTTCGATGGGTGAAAAATAAACCACAAGTACTTTACTGTGACGATAATCGAACCCCCCCCCCCCCCGTCAACTTACATCGCACTTTACACAGCATTCCTGGAATAACAGTTTTTATCACTGGTATGACCTTGATGAAGGCTGTTCTGTACTAGATCGGTGATCATGACGAGGTGGTTATTACTTGAAATTCGCCCAAACTATTAAACACGTTGTTTTATTTCTACAGGCCACAAGTCAAAGACCTTCTACTATTTTAACGTGTCAAGTGTTCCCAACACGGAGGATATACTACAAGCAGAAATGCATCTCTTCAAGTTGAAACCCAAAGGAAGAGTTCAAGAAAATCTTCGACAACATTATTTTGAGGTACTGTCAATTCGGTGTTCTCTCGATCTTGTTGGTTTACTGCATGTATCAATCTATTTCAAAGTACACTAAAGTTGACAACACAAGTGGCGAAAACAAAGACAGCGACGGTGATGGCAGAGAACAATATTTTTTTTTAATCTCTTGTTGTTCTTTTCACTGGTATAACGTTCATGACTAATAACGATGACTTTTCTCCTATAGGTTCATGTCTACCAATTACTTAGTGATGATATGAACACAAACAATGCTAAATTGATCGGAGCTCGGTTGGTTAGTGCAGTCAGTACTGGTTGGGAAGTTTTCAGTATTAGTTCAGGTATGTATCTGTTATGTGCTGTTTTCAATGGATCGTCAGGCTCAAATAATCCTTCTACCACTTGACATTTTTCGAGCTTGATTTTTTGTACTAGCATATCTCTATTCACAATACCGATGCACAAAACGACATTCAACAAGCCCCCCCTTTGCATATGATGTCCCGCGCATTGTGGATTTGTTACTGTTACAAGAATTCGTATGATGCTATAAAGTTAGGTTTTTTTAATAAACACTCATTTGGCCATTCCGTATTTTGCTCCATCAGCTGTGTCGTCATGGTTACAGAACCCTTCGTCCAATCATGGGTTACTTATCACCGTGACAACTATGACTGGCGTGACGTTGAGAGATAATGCTATCATCCGTTTCGCTAAGAAGAAAGAACACCATGGAAGTAAACAACCAATACTTGTTGTATTTACTAACGACAAGAAACGAAAACAACTTGGTTACGCAGATGGCAGTGGCAGCGGTGAGTAATTAAACCTTTTCATTGTGTGCTTGTGATATGACTAAATGTTACTTACTCAACTCCCGCATGCGCAGTGTCAAGTGAAGTACCTTCCCGCCAAAAGTGCAACACAATTCTCTATACTACAATTTTAAGTTGCAATTATTGAAATAATATTTCTTTAGAAACTTGCACGTCTTTTTATGTTTTCAAAGATTAAATTGCTTGTGTTCTAAAAGTTTACCATGAAACAGACAAGTGTGGCCTTAGCTACTGCGTTGTTCGTTCAGACCCCATCTTTGTACTCAAAAATATATTCAACGTCAGTCAAGAGCAGGATAATTTCAAAAATTGCAACCATGGTAACCAGGACAATTTCGTGTGACACAGAAAGTAATTTTAAACAAAATATTTTATCAACAAAAAAGTAAAAAAATACCCCCAAAAAAGGTTTCTTATGTTTCGAATGTTGTTTTGGTTTCTATTGATATTATAGATAGCATGGACTATGATTATACATACGACTACATCATGCAGACATACGGAGATATACTACACCCACAACCAGCCACTGAACGACACAGGAAGAAGAAACCAGCCGTCAACACTCACACCAACAGATACGAAGACATGACACGTCACAGGCGAGCCTCCAGTTCTGAACGACCCAGCGAACCAGCACCAACAAGACAGTGGAAAACACCTTGTTCAAGACAAAGACTCTATGTTGATTTTGAGGAAATTGGTTGGTCTGGATGGATCATCTCTCCCAGAGGATACAACGCCTACCACTGTAAGGGAGAGTGTCCTTTCCCACTAGGCCAAGCTTCAAAACCGACAAACCACGCCACTGTTCAAAGTATCGTCAACGCACTTCAACAGGGTGATGAAGTTGCAATGCCATGTTGTGTACCCGATAAACTGTTCTCCATCAGTTTACTATATTTCGACGAGGACGATAACGTCGTTCTGAAACAATACGATGACATGGTGGCTGCTAGCTGTGGCTGTCACTGAAAAATACACCAAGTACAGGTTGATGTATTTATAGAGGGCGCACTCTTATGGAATGGTACTTTGAGGACATCTGCAGTTTCTTATTAGCCATTATTAAAGATAAAATTCCATGGACACTTCTGATTGAAAATATTTTATTTAGAATATAAAAGTTTATAAAATAAGACTATTTATAATAACAATCAAATTTGTGTTTATCAAGTTTGTTTAAAGACTAGTAAAATTAGACTTGACTTGTCTATTTAGATACCACTTACAGAACACCAGTTATATATCGTGATGGTATCAAAGTACCAATGTTAAATATAGTTCTCAGGATTCAAATATTTTCAGGACTGGATTCCTTCTTTTCCTCTACGTTATTTTTATGAACAACTGTTTTGTGTTTTTTCTTACACTAATAAGCACCTTAATGTTTCCAAATGGTGAAAATGTACGATGGTCATGTACACTACGATAACTGAACTCGGTAGCAGGGTGTGATTCTTTCAACTTTGATAACAGTCACTGGAACGTACGGATGTACATAAAAACGAAAGGTACAAAGGATATAATGATGGTAGGAGGCGCTATAACAGCTTGGCCTTGTTTGGTCTCTGGTCACCCTCACTAAATATGATATATCTTTGCCTTATTTTATTTTTCCAAAATTGATAAAAATAAACATGACGGTAGACAGTCTACTCACCATGGAGATATGTCTGAAATAGAACCACTGGGTTATCCCATAGACCCTACATGTGTAGGATGTATAGTTATCCATCAACTAAGAGTGATAAAAATGTTCTCACTTTGAAAAAAAAGTTCTTATTTCAGATATGTGAATTGTGTAGACTTGCTCTTTCATTGCTTAGAGACAACAATTATTGTTTCAAAAAGCACAAACATGTACATATAGATTACTATATGGTGTATGTAAAATAGGATCTGACTAGTATGGCTTGAAAAGAAGCATTTATTATAAAAATTGAAATGTAGAAAGCCACTGCCAATATATATATCTTAAACTATGTATGACAAAAGATTAGATTTCATCTTTACACATGTAGATAGATCATTGCACTTATTTCTTCTTCTAAATTATGCCCAAGAAATTCACCCAAACTCAAAATTACATAATCACAAAGAGATGCAAATTGTGAGAAAACAACCTAGCTGTACAACTTTTCTCACTGGACAGTTTTAACTAAGTGTGCAAACTGTGTGTTCATTTACTTGAAGTCATGTACACAATCTACTTCTGTTGATTCAATTAGACTATAATTTTGTGTCATGTTATGTCGTATTATCTGTAATGTTTCAACTATTATTCAACATGACATATTAACAGCCAACACATGCTGGCGGCTACCTCACATATTGATGGCCAAAATGTCCCAGGTATCTCACATATTGAGTTGTAACATAACAGTGAAAAAGGTTGTATGCATGAGTGTGGTGTGTAGTATTATGGGCATGCAGTGTGTAGCTTGTCTTGGTGGTTACCATGACTACCATGTTGTGAAATATACACTAAGGCGTACAAGATAAAATCACTGTGGCAAAACAGAAGTTTCTTTTGTAAATAGAATATTTTAAGAGTCATAATTCTGTTTAAAATTATAACTTTTTGTTCTTAAGTTGTCTATATCATAGCCAAGCTCTGTAAGCACTGTTAAGCCAACTATTGTTATTGAAAGTAGAATTGCAAAAAAACAAAACCTTTTATTAAAAACTTTTTTGTATATAATGCAAAATGTGTTAGTCATTTTGGAGTTATTATTTAACTTGTAGAATGACATACATGGATATGTTTTATTTGGAATATATGGTGGTTGTTGAATGCATGTAGTGGTATAAGATTGAAATATATGGTGGTTGTTGAATACATGTAGTGGTGTAAGCTTGAAATATATGGTGGTTGTTGAATACATGTAGTGGTATAAGATTGAAATATATGGTGGTTGATGAATACATGTAGTGGTATAAGATTGAAATATATGGTGGTTGTTGAATACATGTAGTGGTAAAAGATTGAAATATATGGTGGTTGTTGAATGCATGTAGTGGTGTGAGATTGAAATATATGGTGGTTGTTGAATACATGTAGTGGTGTGAGATTGAAATATATGGTGGTTGTTGAATACATGTAGTGGTATAAGATTGAAATATATGGTGGTTGTTGAATACATGTAGTGGTATAAGATTGAAATATATGGCGGTTGTTGAATGCATGTAGTGGTATAAGATTTAAATATGTGGTGGTTGTTGAATACATGTAGTGGTGTGAGATTGAAATATATGGTGGTTGTTGAATACATGTAGTGGTGTGAGTTGAAATATATGGTGGTTGTTGAATACATGTAGTGGTGTGAGATTGACATATGGTGATTGTTGAATGCATGTAGTGGTGTGAGATTGAAATATATGGTGGTTGTTGAATACATGTAGTGGTGTGAGATTGAAATATATGGTTGTTGTTGAATACATGTATGTTTTGTTTGGGAGTATATGGTGGTTGTTGAATGCATGTAGTGGTATAAGATTGAAATATATGTTGGTTGTTGAATACATGTAGTGGTGTGAGATTGAAATATATGGTAGCTGTTGAATGCATGTAGTGGTATAAGATTTAAATATATGGTGGTTGTTGAATACATGTAGTGGTATAAGATTGAAATATATGGTGGTTTTTGAATACATGTAGTGGTGCAAGATTGAAATATATGGTGGTTGTTGAATACATGTAGTGGTGCAAGATTGAAATATATGGTGGTTGTTGAATACATGTAGTGGTATAATATTGAAATATATGGTGGTTGTTGAATACATGTAGTGGTATAAGATTGAAATATATGGTGGTTGTTGAATACATGTAGTGGTATAAGATTGAAATATATGGTGGTTGTTGAATACATCTAGTGGTGTGAGATTGAAATATATGGTGGTTGTTGAATACATGTAGTGGTATAAGATTGAAATATATGGTGGTTGTTGAATACATGTAGTGGTATAAGATTGAAATATATGGTGGTTGTTGAATACATGTAGTGGTATAAGATTGAAATTTATGGTGGTTGTTGAATACACGTAGTGGTATAAGATTGAAATATATGGTGGTTGTTGAATACATGTAGTGGTATAAGATTGAAATATATGGTGGTTGTTGAATACATGTAGTGGTATAAGATTGAAATATATGGTGGTTGTTGAATACATGTACTGGTATAAGATTGAAATATATGGTGGTTGTTGAATACATGTAGTGGTATAAGATTGAAATATATGGTGGTTGTTGAATACATGTAGTGGTATAAGATTGAAAAATATGGTGGTTGTTGAATACATGTAGTGGTATAAGATTGAAATATATGGTGGTTGTTGAATACATCTAGTGGTGTGAGATTGAAATATATGGTGGTTGTTGAATACATGTAGTGGTATAAGATTGAAATATATGGTGGTTGTTGAATACATGTAGTGGTATAAGATTGAAATATATGGTGGTTGTTGAATGCATGTAGCGGTATAAGATTAAAATATATGGTGGTTGTTGAATACATGTAGTGGTATAAGATTGAAACTTATGGTGGTTGTTGAATACACGTAGTGGTATAAGATTGAAATATATGGTGGTTGTTGAATACATGTAGTGGTATAAGATTGAAATATATGGTGGTTGTTGAATGCATGTAGTGGTGTGAGATTGAAATATATGGTGGTTGTTGAATACATGTACTGGTATAAGATTGAAATATATGGTGGTTGTTGAATACATGTAGTGGTATAAGATTGAAATATATGGTGGTTGTTGAATACATGTAGTGGTGTGAGATTGAAATATATGGTGGTTGTTGAATGCATGTAGTGGTGTGAGATTGAAATATATGGTGGTTGTTGAATACATGTAGTGGTGTGAGATTGAAATATATGGTGGTTGTTGAATACATGTAGTGGTGTGAGATTGAAATATATGGTGGTTGTTGAATACATGTAGTGATGTAAGATTGAAATATATGGTGGTTGTTGAATGCATGTAGTGGTGTGAGATTGAAATATATGGTGGTTGTTGAATACATGTAGTGGTGTGAGATTGAAATATATGGTGGTTGTTGAATACATGTAGTGGTGTGAGATTGAAATATATGGTGGTTGTTGAATGCATGTAGTGGTGTGAGATTGAAATATATGGTGGTTGTTGAATACATGTAGTGGTGTGAGATTGAAATATATGGTGGTTGTTGAATGCATGTAGTGGTATAAGATTGAAATATATGGTGGTTGTTGAATACATGTAGTGATGTAAGATTGAAATATATGGTGGTTGTTGAATGCATGTAGTGGTGTGAGATTGAAATATATGGTGGTTGTTGAATACATGTAGTGGTGTGAGATTGAAATATATGGTGGTTGTTGAATACATGTAGTGGTGTGAGATTGAAATATATGGTGGTTGTTGAATACATGTAGTGGTATAAGATTGAAATATATGGTGGTTGTTGAATACATGTAGTGGTATAAGATTGAAATATATGGTGGTTGTTGAATACATGTAGTAGTGTGAGATTGAAATATATGGTGGTTGTTGAATACATGTAGTGGTGTGAGATTGAAATATATGGTGGTTTTTGAATACATGTAGTGGTATAAGATTGAAATATATGGTGGTTGTTGAATACATGTAGTGGTATAAGATTGAAATATATGGTGGTTGTTGAATACATGTAGTGGTGTGAGATTGAAATATATGGTGGTGGTTGAATACATATAGTGGTGTGAGATTGAAATATATGGTGGTTGTTGAATACATGTAGTGGTGTAAGATTTAAATATATGGTGGTTGTTGAATGCATGTAGTGGTATAAGATTGAAATATATGGCGGTTGTTGAATACATGTAGTGGTGTAAGATTGAAATATATGGTGGTTGTTGAATGCATATAGTGGTGTGAGATTAAAATATATGGTGGTTGTTGAATACATGTAGTGGTGTGAGATTGAAATATATGGTGGTTGTTGAATACATGTAGTGGTATAAGATTGAAATATATGGTGGTTGTTGAATGCATGTAGTGGTGTGAGATTGAAATATATGGTGGTTGTTGAATACATGTAGTGGTGTGAGATTGAAATATATGGTGGTTGTTGAATACATGTAGTGGTATAAGATTGAAATATATGGTGGTTGTTGAATGCATGTAGTGGTGTGAGATTGAAATATATGGTGGTTGTTGAATACATGTAGTGGTGTGAGATTGAAATATATGGTGGTTGTTGAATACATGTAGTGGTATAAGATTGAAATATATGGTGGTTGTTGAATGCATGTAGTGGTGTGAGATTGAAATATATGGTGGTTGTTGAATACATGTAGTGGTGTGAGATTGAAATATATGGTGGTTGTTGAATGCATGTAGTGGTGTGAGATTGAAATATATGGTGGTTGTTGAATACATGTAGTGGTGTGAGATTGAAATATATGGTGGTTGTTGAATGCATGTAGTGGTATAAGATTGAAATATATGGTGGTTGTTGAATACATGTAGTGGTATAAGATTGAAATATATGGTGGTTGTTGAATACATGTAGTGGTGTGAGATTGAAATATATGGTGGTGGTTGAATACATATAGTGGTGTAAGATTGAAATATATGGTGGTTGTTGAATACATGTAGTGGTGTAAGATTGAAACATATGGTGGTTGTTGAATACATGTAGTGGTGTGAGATTGAAATATATGGTGGTTGTTGAATACATGTAGTGGTGTGAGATTGAAATATATGGTGGTTGTTGAATGCATGTAGTGGTGTGAGATTGAAATATATGGTGGTTGTTGAATACATGTAGTGGTGTAAGATTGACATATGGTGGTTGTTGAATACATGTAGTGGTGTGAGATTGAAATATATGGTGGTTGTTGAATACATATAGTGGTGTAAGATTGAAATATATGGTGGTTGTTGAATACATATAGTGGTGTAAGATTGAAATATATGGTGGTTGTTGAATACATGTATGTTTTTTTGGGAGTATATGGTGGTTGTTGAATGCATGTAGTGGTATAAGATTGAAATATATGGTGGTTGTTGAATACATGTAGTGGTATAAGATTGAAAAATATGGTGGTTGTTGAATACATGTAGTGGTGTAAGATTGAAATATATGGTGGTTGTTGAATGCATGTAGTGGTGTGAGATTGAAATATATGGTGGTTGTTGAATACATATAGTGGTGTGAGATTGAAATATATGGTGGTAGTTGAATGCATGTTGTGGTATTAGATTGACATATATGGTGGTTGTTGAATACATATAGTGGTGTAAGATTGAAATATATGGTGGTTGTTGAATACATGTAGTGGTGTGAGATTGAAATATATGGTGGTTGTTGAATACATGTAGTGGTGTGAGATTGAAATATATGGTGGTTGTTGAATACATGTAGTGGTGTGAGATTGAAATATATGGTGGTTGTTGAATACATGTAGTGGTGTGAGGTTGAAATATATGGTGGTTGTTGAATACATGTAGTGGTGTGAGATTGAAATATATGGTGGTTGTTGAATACATGTAGTGGTGTGAGATTGAAATATATGGTGGTTGTTGAATACATATAGTGGTGTGAGATTGAAATATATGGTGGTTGTTGAATGCATGTAGTGGTGTGAGATTGAAATATATGGTGGTTGTTGAATGCATGTAGTGGTGTAAGATTGACATTTATGGTGGTATATATATAAGAATGTTTATCCATATGGTAGTCCATTCTAAAAATAGGTGTTCATTTGCTGAATGACTATCCAGTTGCCTATCCAACCATGTTGCTATCTTTGCAATATACGCGATCATTTGGCTGTTGCTATTGGCGTGGTTATGTTGTTAGATATATTTGCATACACTTTTGAATGTGTTTATTCACTTGTGTATGAATTCCTGATATATCTTTGTGATATACATGATCATTTGGCTGTTGGTATGGACGTGGTCTTGTTGCTAGATATATTTGCATACATTTTAAAATGTTTATTCAATTGTCTATTAATCCTCTTGCTATCTTTGCAATATATGTGATCATTTGGCTGTTGTTATGGGCGTGGTCTTGTTGCTAGGCACATTTGAATACATTTTTTGAATGTTTATTCATTTGTCTTTCAACTCCTGTTATCTTTGCAATATACATGATTATTTGGCTGTTGCTATGAGCATGGTCTTGTTGCTAGGCAAATTTACATACATTTTTTAAATGTTTATTCAATTGTCTATTAATCCCTGTTATCATCTTTGTGAAATACACGACTGTTTGGCTGTTGCTATGGGCGTGGTCAAGGTTGCTAGGGATATTTGCATACATTTTTGAATGTTTAACCACTTGCCTACCAGATGATGTTGTTATTTGACCAAAATATACTGCCATTTAGTTGTTGCTAAGGGCGTGGTCATGGTTGCTAGGGCCAATTAGGTCAAAATATTTTGAAGACAATCTGCAGAATAACACTTCTAGAAACATCTCACCAAGTTTCAGTCTCACTGACCAAGTACATTTTGAGATATAAATTTTTGACCAAAATTCACATTTTTACACCTAATTTGCATATTACTTATGAGATCATTATATGCTTAATATTTCTTCATCTATACACCTCAGTAGTTTTGGAATTATAGGTTTTTGACCAAAAATACACGTTTTAACCCTAATTTGCATATTATCAAGGGAATCATCATGTCATCAACAAATCTTAATTTACCCACCCTTAAGAATGTTCCCACCAAATTTCATGCCAATCTGCCCAGCACTTTTGGAGTTTAAGTTTTTTGACCAAAAATCACATTTTTTTACCCAAAACCTACATCTCTGATGCAATCATTTTCATTTGAACAATTTCCCAACTAGACACCAGAAGTAACATGATCACCAAATATCAAAGCCATCGGTCCTGCAGTTCTTGACTTTCAGTCACACACACACACACACACACACACACACACACACACACACACACACACACACACACACACCCACACCCACACAGACAGACAGACAGACAGACAGACAGACAGACAGACAGACAGACAGACACATGCCTATAGCACTACTGAACCTTATCAGTTCAGTTGTGCTTAAAAAACCAAAGAAAGTCTTTGTGTTGCGCTGGTCCCCTGAGCCCATTGAAAAACTTTGCGCTTGCTTAGATTGCACTAATTGGGGCGAGATTTTTGGTGCAGATGCTGATAATGCAACAGAGGTGATAACTGAGTACATTAACTGCGTTGATATATGCATACCTACTAGGACTCTGAAACGATTCCCAAATAATAAACCATGTTTCGATAGCAGTTTGAAACATCTACTGCAAGGCAAACAAAGTGCCTATACTGAAGTAGAGAAACTGTTGAGAAAAGAAATACACAAGAAGAAAAAGCTTGACTACAAATGCAAACAAGAGAATTATTTTTCAACAAAACAATATACAGGAAACGTGGCGGGGATTACAAAACATAACTGGGTATAAGTCATCCAAGGACAAACTGACAGTGACCAATGAAAGGGCCTTTGCTAACAAACTTAATGAAGTCTATACTCGCTTCGAAGAGGATGACAATGGAATGAAACTTACTAATGAAATGTAGTCTTTGGATAATGATGATCAAGGTAAAAATAAAGAATCTAAAATTGTGATGACCACAGATCAGGTGCAAAAGCAGTTTCGAAACATTAATGTTTGTAAAGCCCACTGTCCTGATAACATCACAGGGAAACTTCTTAAAGAATGTGGTACTGAGTTGGCACCGGTCTTTTCAAAACTCCTCCAATTGTCGATCGACAGTAGCTCTGTTCCCCATTACTGGAAAATGAGTTGTATCACCCCAAGGCCAACTAAGAACAACGACTACAGACCAGTAGTACCGACTTTGAAATGTCTTGAATGTATTCTATTGCATTATCTCGTTGTTCAAACATCGTTGTATCAAGATCCGCTACAGTTTGCCTACCATCATCACAGAAGTACAGAGGATGCAGTTCTTTCCCTTTTACATACTGTTATCCAACATCTTGATGTTACTAATGTGTCGGTTCGAATATTATTTCGTGAACTTTTCTAGTGCATTCACTACCATATCTCCTAACTTGCTAATTAGAAAGTTGGAAGGTATGGCTGTAAGCCAATAATTAATCCGATGGGTCGCTGACTTTCTGGTAAGGCGGATACAATTCATATAAGTGAACTCAACACTCTCGGATAGTCGACTGACGAACACTGGCTTGTCTCAAGTATCAGTGATCTCTCCGTTCTTGTTAACCATCTTTACATCTGACTGTACTCCAAAACATGCCGACAGTAATGATAGACTTTATAAATTCGCTGACGATAAAGCTCTGGTAGGCCTTATCACTGTGAATAAGGACAAAACTTACAGGCAAGAAGTGACATGGTGTGACGGTAACAATTTGATATTAAATGTCAAGAAAACAAAAGAAATGATAATATAGATTTTCGAAAGAATACTTCACATCTGCCTATGCTAGAGATAAATGGAGAGGAAGTTGAAAGAGTAGACAGTTACAAATATCTTGGTATGTTGTTAACAAATACTGTCACCTGGGGTGAACACATTAACATGTTAATTCGCAAATGTTAGCAAAGAATGTACTTCTTGCGTAAGTTGCATAGGTTTGTTGTATCAAAGAACATTTTACATACATTTTACAAATCCACTGTCGAGTCTATTATTGGATATTGTATTTCTTGCTGGGGTGGTAGCATCACCAAGTCGAATCAAAATCAAATAAATCTAGTAATTAAAAGTAGCAAGAAATAAGAAGTACACCATTGCCTGGAGTTGACGATCTGTATATGAAATCCATGAGAATCAAAGCTGTACTTATACGATCTGACAATACTCATCCATTGCATAACAATTTTATTAAGACTAGGACCGGCATCAGATACCACTCAATTCAATGTCACACACACAGATTTATAAACACATTTGTGCCTTCAGCTATCAGAATGCTAAATCAATCGTCTAGTAGGTAGACCTGCCTGTTGTTCATATGGCATGTGTGTAATGTGATATTGTATGTGTTTTGTTGGAATTTTATATACTTGTTTAAATACTTTTCGTTGCTAAATCAGTATTTTAATCAGAAGGTGCTATAGATTTCCCACTTGTCTTAGTGTTGTATCTATTATGTTGTAATATTCGGGGAGGCTGTGTAAACCACGTCACATTTCCAATTTTTTATTGGACAAATAAAGGATGTTATTATTATCATTATTATTATAACTACACAGTGCTTAAACTGCTGTACAATTATTACCCCTGGCATAGACCTATAGTGACACAATGACATGTACTTCCTCACTCTCCATTGCTGCCTCTATATACTGCATGGGATTGAATTGTTCACTAAAAAAGCCTCTGTCCTACCAGGTCCCCATGTACACAGCTGGTTTGATAGATTTAAAACAAGACTGACTATTGTACACATACCTTCAGTTTTAAAACAATCATTTTATGATTAAATGCGGTCCATTAATGGTGGTCACACCATTCGGAAGATTAACTGGATTGGGAAGCTAAGGTAAACTAACCTTTAATTAAACCTCTACTAGCTAGCTGCAACTGGTCCATTTTTTTCATCAAATAACCAAAGATATATTCACTAAAATTTGGTCAATTACTTATAAAAAGACATTGTATCTGTTAATTAGTGGTCAACATTATCTGTAGGTAGTGTAGTGGCAAGTTTACATCTACAAATGTTAAAACCCTACTCAATAGTCACCAATGGAGAGACGCCTAAAGGGTTAAGACTGATCCCTACTCAATAGTCACCAATGGAGAGACCCCTAAAGGGTTAAGACTGATCCCTACCCAATAGTCACCAATGAAGAGACCCCTAAAGGGTTAAGACTGATCCCTACTCAATAGTCACCAATGAAGAGACCCCTAAAGGGTTGAGACTGATCCCTACTCAATAGTCACCAATGGAGAGACCCCTAAAGTGTTGAGACTGATCCCTACTCAATAGTCACCAACGGAGAGACCCCTAAAGGGTCGAGACTGATCTCTACTCAATAGTCACCAATGAAGAGACCCCTAAAGGGTTGAGACTGATCCCTACTCAATAGTCACCAACGGAGAGACCCCTAAAGGGTTGAGACTGATCCCTACTCAATAGTCACCAATGAAGAGACCCCTAAAGGGTTGAGACTGATCCCTACTCAATAGTCACCAATGAAGAGACCCCTAAAGGGTTGAGACTGATCCCTACTCAATAGTCACCAATAGAGAGACCCCTAAAGGGTTTAGACTGATCCCTACTCAATAGTCACCAATGAAGAGACCCCTAAAGGGTTGAGACTGATCCCTACTCAATAGTCACCAATAGAGAGACCCCTAAAGGGTTAAGACTGATCCCTACTCAATAGTCACCAATGGAGAGACCCCTAAAGGGTTAAGACTGATCCCTACTCAATAGTCACCAATGGAAAGACCCCTAAAGGGTTAAGACTGATCCCTACTCAATAGTCACCAATGGAGAGACCCCTAAAGGGTTAAGACTGATCTCTACTCAATAGTCACCAATGAAGAGACCCCTAAAGGGTTGAGACTCATCTCTACTCAATAGTCACCAATGAAGAGACCCCTAAAGGGTTAAGACTGATCCCTACTCAATAGTCACCAATGAAGAGACCCCTAAAGGGTTAAGACTGATCCCTACTCAATAGTCACCAACGGAGAGACCCCTAAAGGGTTGAGACTGATCCCTACTCAATAGTCACCAATGAAGAGACCCCTAAAGGGTTAAGACTGATCCCTACTCAATAGTCACCAATAGAGAGACCCCTAAAGGGTTAAGACTGATCCCTACACAATAGTCACCAATAGAGAGACCCCTAAAGGGTTAAGACTGATCCCTACTCAATAGTCACCAATGAAGAGACCCCTAAAGGGTTAAGACTGATCCCTACTCAATAGTCACCAATAGAGAGACCCCTAAAGGGTTAAGACTGATCCCTACTCAATAGTCACCAATGAAGAGACCCCTAAAGGGTTGAGACTGATCCCTACTCAATAGTCACCAATGGAGAGATCCCTAAAGGGTTAAGACTGATCCCTACTCAATAGTCACCAATAGAGAGACCCCTAAAGGGTTAAGACTGATCCCTACTCAATAGTCACCAATGAAGAGACCCCTAAAGGGTTAAGACTGATCCCTACCCAAAAGAGAGTAGTATAGTTTCCATATCCTGAAAAAATGCCATAATTGGACTTCTGATCAGTCAAAAATCCACCTCGCTAGAAGAAATATGCTTAGAACGCACAATTTTTACCAGGCACAATTGACAGCAAATGAACAGAAAGGCTGAAATTCCGATGATTTCTCAGTTGCATATTTGTGGTATCTTGTCATTTTGAACGGTCTGGTTAAACACTTAAATCTCCCGGGCTAGCTATTTGAATAGCTAATATTTAAATATTCACATAACCATTATGTCACGTGGCTAACCCCAACGTCATTCAATGGCCGAAGCTCCTCAAGGCTCGTTCCAAGCACAGACATTGGTGGAACATGTGTAACAGGACTTGCCTGTCATTACAAAACATGGTCAATATCCATGGCAAATAGACAAGATTGCGAAATAACCTTTAGATTCTCAACTAACAATTGGACCTTTGTATAGCTGTCTCATTGTCGTACGAGGCTGGACCAGTACCTTACTGTTAATAACTATGTTAAAAAGTCATCTGAATATAGATTCATAGGTAAGATTTAATGTTTCACATAAGCAGGACCTGGGACCACTTTCAGCAGGACCACTGGATCTTTTAAGGCACTGGTCTTGGAACCACCAGTTCACAAAATGATTTGTTCACCCCTGAAATTTGTATCATTGGCAAAAAGTCTGAAATTGAAAAAGTTGCTGGAGTTGCAAATGTCATTACTATAGGAACGAAAAAGGGTCGGGCCAAGAATTGATCCCTGAGGCACTCCACACTGGATTTGCTTTGGACTTGAAGATTTCCCGCCAACAATTATGGATTGCTGACGTTTATAAAGGTAGCTATGAATCCAGTTCGGCAGTTCACCCCTAATCCCATAGATATGTAACTTATGCAATACTATGTCATGATTGATGGTGTCAAAAGCTTTTTTTGAAATCAATGAATATTCCAACAGTTGTATTTCTGTTTTCCATTCTGTTAGTTAATTCTGCAACAATGTTGACAAGGGCCAAATTAGTGCTGTTAGTAGCTTTTCTGAAAATCATATTGAATATCTGATAGAATTCCATTGGTAAGTGAAAGATTAATAATATGAGAAAGGGGACTAGAAATACAATTAGCTGCATGCTTGGCCAACAAGCAGGTAGTATGTAAGACCCCAAATACAGGAGAAGTGAGATCAAAACTGAGCCTCTCAAAACGAAGAACATGCTAAGTGAGACTGTGTTTGAGACTCTCATTTATCAAATAGACTGTAATTGCAAGCAAACCTGAGATCGTCTTTGAGACAGGTAAATGGTAGCCTCACAACCTAGTATTTCGGCTTGTGTAGTCCAGACAATTTACGTGTAATTCAAACCTCGATCTGTTCAACTACACATACGTGTCTCATTTGTATTCAAAGACATCACTGTTGAATCGTTGTTGTATGCAATGCATGTGGTTTGTTTGTTTGTTTCAATTTGTGCACAGTTGGGCCGAGTGACCATTATTTGTGTCTGATCATGTGCAGAGTTTAGCTAGGTGCATCTGTTGGTCATGCGATGACTTCTGTTGCTGTCCGCTGTTTATTGTTTACATCATACAAGTCTCAAATCCTGTCTCAGATACCGTCTAACATTGGACTTCCTACAAAATGAGAGTCTCAGACTCAGTCTCACTTATGGTTTACATGGGGTCTTATACAACAAGGGATGGATGAGATCGTAACCAAAAACTTTCTTTGTGTCAAGGGATAGTAATTCTTCTGCAACAACTGGTCTAAAAAAGAAGGAGTTGTTGTAGTTTCCTGTGATGAATTGTTCAAAATCAATATCGGATGATATTTTAGATGCTAAGTTAGGACCAATACTTGTGAAATACTCACAAAATGTGTCAGCTATTTTTGTAGGGTTTGTTTCGATATCACCCTTTAGGCAAATGTAACTTATTAGGTGTAGTATTCTTGTTCACATCCCTATTTAAAATTTTGTTAATAACTTTCCAGGTTTTAGAAGAATTGCCCGCTACAGAAGTCAATTTATGATAGAAGTGACGTTTCTTAGCAGCTCTCATGAAACGTCTTCAAATGTTTCTGTAAGTTTTATAGTATTCTTGTAAATCATTGTTCATTGGCGACCGTTTTGTTTTAGAAAACAGAGAGTGTTTCTTTTTTATCGATATCAGAGTTCCCCTTGTCAACCAGGGTTTAGGAAAGACGATTTTCGACCATTTTTCGCATTAAGAGGGGCGTGTTTAGAGGCTATACTTAGGAATTTAGCATAGAATAAATTATTAACTTATTAAGTTGTTTACACACACACACACACACACACAAACAAACACAGACACTTCGCGATGCCTATAGCACAACTGAACCTTATCAATTCAGTTGTTAATAAACTCACTCCAGTTTCAGCAAGTGCAACTTTAATGACAGTGAACAATGCATGGGTTATTACGATGACATCATGACAGTGAGCAATGCATGGGTTATTACGATGACATCATGACAGCGAGCAATGCATGGGTTATTACGATGACATCATGACAGTGAGCAATGCATGGGTTATTATGATGACATCATGACAGTGAGCAATGCATGGGTTACTACGATGACATCATGACAGTGGGCAGTGCATGGGTTATTATGATGACATCATGACAGTGAGCAATGCATGGGTAATTATTACGATGACATCATGACAGTGAGCAATGCATGGGTTATTATGATGACATCATGACAGTGAGCAATGCATGGGTTACTACGATGACATCATGACAGCGAGCAATGCATGGGTTATTACGATGACATCATGACAGTGAGCAATGCATGGGTTATTATGATGACATCATGACAGCGAGCAATGCATGGGTTATTACGATGACATCATGACAGTGAGCAATGCATGGGTTATTATGATGACATCATGACAGTGAGCAATGCATGGGTTACTACGATGACATCATGACAGTGAGCAATGCATGGGTTACTACGATGACATCATGACAGTGAGCAATGCATGGGTTACTACGATGACATCATGACAGTGAGCAATGCATGGGTTATTACGATGACATCATGACAGTGAGCAATGCATGGGTTACTACGATGACATCATGACAGCGAGCAATGCATGGGTTATTACGATGACATCATGACTGAGCAATGCATGGGTTATTACGATGACATCATGACAGTGAGCAATGCATGGGTTATTACGATGACATCATGACAGTGAGCCATGCATGGGTTAATACGATGACATCATGACAGTGAGCAATGCATGGGTTATTACGATGACATCATGACAGTGAGCAATGCATGGGTTATTACAATGACATCATGACAGTGAGCAATGCATGGGTTATTACGATGACATCATGACAGTGAGCAATGCATGGGTTATTAAGATGACATCATGACAGTGAGCAATGCATGGGTTACTACGATGACATCATGACAGAGCAATGCATGGGTTATTATGATGACATCATGACAGTGAGCAATGCATGGGTTACTACGATGACATCATGACAGTGAGCAATGCATGGGTTATTACGATGACATCATGACAGTGAGCAATGCATGGGTTATTATGATGACATCATGACAGTGAGCAATGCATGGGTTACTACGATGACATCATGACAGTGAGCAATGCATGGGTTATTATGATGACATCATGACCGTGAGCAATGCATGGGTTATTACAATGACATCATGACAGTGAAGATTAGGCACATTTATCAGATAGAAAGACTTTAAAAAGCTCAAACATGAATTGTTTTGTATGTTTCAATTAATTGACCACACCATACATATTGAATGCTAAATACAATATTCCAATTTATTAAGTAAGTAACATTATTTCATGTAATCTACTTCCTGTTACTGCTTATCTTGTCTGTTTACACTCAATCCCAGTTTGACTTTTTCTAAAGTGAACACATTGAAAAGAAGAAAAAAACAATATTTCAACATTTACCTCAGCTACTTTTATCAAATTATTAACATTTCAGAGTCATTAATTCAACATACAAGGAGATATTCAATGTTCTGGACCTTTAATCTTTGCAAACTGGTCACTAGAGGATGCACTCACAGATGCTAAATCCAAGAGATTCATTGTTGAAGCTGGGTATTGGTCAGTTGCTAACTACAATGCTATCCTATGTTGTGTCTGTAATCACTGCTGGTTGTGGATACCTCTTGAGTAATACATTTACTTGTTTTGAAGGCAATTTTCCTGTTTCGGGTTTACCCATTATATTTCCAGCTGTCCTAACTTGTCTTGCTTTCTGTAAATGACAACAAGATGGTAATGGTCAAACAAAAGTGTGTAATGGTATAAAGAACAAGTCATTGAGAATGACATAGTCCCCGCTATGATTGGGTTTTAAGGAATTATCACTACTCTGATCACGCAACAACACTTGTGAACCTAAATCAAACAGACTTAGATATGTTGTGTCTGCTTGTTGGACATGGAACATGCCTACAACAATAAAGGATGGGTCGGGTATGGGGGATCGTATCATGAAGAAAATGGATATGCACATGTATGTCATAGAACACTGTCCTAATACCAACTTTGAATGAGATCTGTTCAAGCATGTCTGAGTTATGGCTTTGGACATGGAAAATTCACAAACAAAATGGCTGCTAGGCAGCCATATTGGATCGTATCATGACAACATTGAATATACACATGTATTGTTATAGAACACTGTCCTAATACCAACTTTGAATGAGATCTGTTCAAGCATGTCTGAGTTATGGCTTTAGACAGGGAAAATTTGCAAACAAAATGGCTGCTAGGCGGCCATATTGGATCGTATCATGAAACAAATTGACGTGCATATGTATGCCATTGTATGTTGCCCCTGTACCAAGTTTGAAAAAAATCGGTCCAGGCATCTCCAAGAAACGGCTGTGGACGGACGGACGGACGGACGGTTGGACGGACGCACGGACACACGGACGCATGGACAGACGGAACCCAATCCATAAGTCCCCGTCCCGGACTTCGTCCGGCGGGGACTAACAAGCGACCTATCGGTCAGAATAGCTCCGCTGTTGTTTTTAGTTTAATTTTTTATTTTGGTAACATGTAGAAGTGGTTCAGTTCTTCAGCTCTTCACTATGCAGTTTTGTTTTAGCGATGTAATAAAGTGGTTAGTGGTTTCATATGATGTCTCACTATAAAACACATTTTACACAGAAAGTTGGTAATGTATTGTACTTTTATACCATAGTCACCATTTTATTAAAAAAATCTACTGTTATGAAAAATTACACAAAAATTCAGAAAAATAATGACTGGGAAATGCACACAAGAAAAAGAAAAAAAAAGAGGATTTTGAGGTTGGCTATAAATAATTCCAGTGTCTTACAGCTTTAACCCTGGAAAATTTTAATGATGAATGAAAAGGGATCTAAAATAATTTTGAGGCAATTCGAATTTCAATTTTCTAAGAAATTTACCAAGTCAACAACATTCAACTTGTACTAGTTGTAGTAGACATAACATCGTCTGATATTTTAATTTACAAAGTTTCTTGTGACTGGCGCGTGTCAGTAGACTCGGCCAATTTTTTTTCATCATTCCATTGTATTTAAACCTTGTACTTGACATTTCGCAATATTCATAATTCTCAACAAATTACCTCAACATGCCTCACCTCGCTCGTACTCAAAGCAGTCCCGGTATGATCACTGACTAGTCGTGCTTGCATACGGAGTAATCTGGAACTCGATTCTGACAATTGTCCCTACTATTTGTTTAGAGTCAAGTCAGCAATATAGACTTGTGCACCACCTGTCGTATGTAAGCAGGGCTAACCACTGGCATGACCAGAGAGAACCTTTTCGGATTTACATGTAACACGGGGAAAGATACGAAAAACATAATGCAAAGTCTGAAGCCAAATTAAAGTTGTAATTATTTTAATTATTTTTACCTGCCAAATATTTGCATTTTGGAAATGGCAAGACACGTTCATGTCGTTTAACTTTACATGTAAACTGTCGGCCAATAAACAAAGTTTGGTCGATTCACATTCGGCAGTGATACTGCTCTTGCATAACTTCAACCGCATGCCAAGGCATGCCTTCCTTACGCGAGTTGTCTTCATTATGGTTCACTGTCACTCCAAATTGCACAACAATATAGAATTAATCACAAGTGACAAGATACAGTATATCTGAAAACATCAAACTTTTATAGTGGGTCTGAAGTGTGATTTTAGTGAGTACCAAGAACTCCCGTGTAGTTGCTGTGGAAAATCGCCCGGACGTCAAACGAGGTCAGCTTCAGCTTCAGCTTCCGGGTCAAATCAGTCATTTTCTACCGAAAATTCTTGAACGGTCCGGACTGTTACACAACGATCCTACTAAATTTACTTGCCATAGTTATTTAAAACACATAAAAATCCACCTTTTTGTGGAATTTGTAAACTTTCCGGTCCGTATTGAGGAAACTATGAGCATGGAGGGTTATACTTCCATGCTATGAGCGAAAAACTGGGTCGAAATTTCAGGGCCTCAAGTATGTGTCCCGAATTCGTCGGAACATCGGTATTCCTAAATGTAATGCCAAAATTTATTTTGCTGGCACAAAAGAAGAGATATCAGTTGAGGTTTAGGCGTTTTCAGTATCTAAAATGGGGAACTCTAGTGAAAGTTACGGCGAGTTGAAAATACCGAAAAATAAGGCCCGTGAGCAGCCATTCAAAGTGTCGCTATCTGGAGCATATGAGGATAGATTATATGCAAATGAGGGTATTGCGGACTGGCTGATTATGTAGAAGGGGTGCAAAATTTGGATTTGAAGTTTACAACCCTGTTTCGAACAAACACTTGTCATTTGGGCGCATAATGCGTAGAATTATGACTATAGCACATATTACATTGCTTGGTTGACGTCAATAGTGTCTTTTGAAAAGTGGCAGTTTACTTCAAGTCTAGTCGACTGATTTCCAATATGGCGTCGGTCACAATGCTCATTAACATATTCATTTTTTCTATAAATTACAAGAAAAAAATCATAAAAAATAAAAATGAAGATGTGCTGACTTGAAATTAACAAATCTGAGTAAGCTACCCCCTGCGCATCAACACACCAGATATCAAAGCAATCTGACAAATAGTATTTGAGGAGATGATGAAAATTTCATTTTTTGAAAAAAATTCATAAAAAATTGAAAATGGCACAGATCAACTTGGCATGAACAAATCTGAATAGCCTCCCTCAGTTTTGAAATGTGTACTTACTTACTTGTATAAACGAATGGTAGTCTTGAAATGTGTACTTACTAACTTGTATAAACCAATGGTAGTTTTGAAATGTGTACTTACTTACTTGTATAAACCAATGGTAGTTTTGAAATGTGTACTTACTAACTTGTATAAACCAATGGTAGTTTTGAAATGTGTACTTACTAACTTGTATAAACCAATGGTAGTTTTGAAATGTGTACTTACTAACTTGTATAAACCAATGGTAGTTTTGAAATGTGTACTTACTAACTTGTATAAACCAATGGTAGTTTTGAAATGTGTACTTACTAACTTGTATAAACCAATTGTAGTTTTGAAATGTGTACTTACTAACTTGTATAAACCAATGGTAGTTTTGGAATGTGTACTTACTAACTTGTATAAACCAATGGTAGTTTTGAAATGTGTACTTACTAACTTGTATAAACCAATGGTAGTTTTGAAATGTGTACTTACTAACTTGTATAAACCAATGGTAGTTTTGAAATGTGTACTTACTTACTTGTATAAACAATGGTAGTTTTGAAATGTGTACTTACTAACTTGTATAAACCAATGGTAGTTTTGAAATGTGTACTTACTAACTTGTATAAACTAATGGTAGTTTTGAAATGTGTACTTAATTACTTGTATAAACCAATGGTAGTTTTGAAATGTGTACTTACTAACTTGTATAAACCAATGGTAGTTTTGCAATGTGTACTTACTTACTTGTATAAACCAATGGTAGTTTTGAAATGTGTACTTACTAACTTGTATAAACCAATGGTAGTTTTGAAATGTGTACTTACTTACTTGTATAAACCAATGGTAGTTTTGAAATGTGTACTTACTAACTTGTATAAACCAATGGTAGTTTTGAAATGTGTACTTACTAACTTGTATAAACCAATGGTAGTTTTGAAATGTGTACTTACTTACTTGTATAAACCAATGGTAGTTTTGAAATGTGTACTTACTTACTTGTATAAACCAATGGTAGTTTTGAAATGTGTACTTACTTACTTGTATAAACCAATGGTAGTTTTGAAATGTGTACTTACTAACTTGTATAAACCAATGGTAGTTTTGAAATGTGTACTTACTAACTTGTATAAACCAATGGTAGTTTTGAAATGTGTACTTACTAACTTGTATAAACCAATGGTACTTTTGAAATGTGTACTTACTTACTTGTATAAACCTATGGTAGTTTTGAAATGTGTACTTACTAACTTGTATAAACCAATGGTAGTTTTGAAATGTGTACTTACTAACTTGTATAAACCAATGGTAGTTTTGAAATGTGTACTTACTAACTTGTATAAACCAATGGTAGTTTTGAAATGTGTACTTACTAACTTGTATAAACCAATGGTAGTTTTGAAATGTGTACTTACTAACTTGTATAAACCAATGGTAGTTTTGAAATGTGTACTTACTAACTTGTATAAACCAATTGTAGTTTTGAAATGTGTACTTACTAACTTGTATAAACCAATGGTAGTTTTGAAATGTGTACTTACTAACTTGTATAAACCAATGGTAGTTTTGAAATGTGTACTTACTAACTTGTATAAACCAATGGTAGTTTTGAAATGTGTACTTACGTACTTGTATAAACAATGGTAGTTTTGAAATGTGTACTTACTAACTTGTATAAACCAATGGTAGTTTTGAAATGTGTACTTACTAACTTGTATAAACTAATGGTAGTTTTGAAATGTGTACTTAATTACTTGTATAAACCAATGGTAGTTTTGAAATGTGTACTTACTAACTTGTATAAACCAATGGTAGTTTTGCAATGTGTACTTACTTACTTGTATAAACCAATGGTAGTTTTGAAATGTGTACTTACTAACTTGTATAAACCAATGGTAGTTTTGAAATGTGTACTTACTAACTTGTATAAACCAATGGTAGTTTTGAAATGTGTACTTACTAACTTGTATAAACCAATGGTAGTTTTGAAATGTGTACTTACTTACTTGTATAAACCAATGGTAGTTTTGAAATGTGTACTTACTAACTTGTATAAACCAATGGTAGTTTTGAAATGTGTACTTACTTACTTGTCTAAACCAATGGTAGTTTTGAAATGTGTACTAACTAACTTGTATAAACCAATGGTAGTTTTGAAATGTGTACTTACTTACTTGTATAAACAATGGTAGTTTTGAAATGTGTACTTACTAACTTGTATAAACCAATGGTAGTTTTGAAATGTGTACTTACTAACTTGTATAAACTAATGGTAGTTTTGAAATGTGTACTTAATTACTTGTATAAACCAATGGTAGTTTTGAAATGTGTACTTACTAACTTGTATAAACCAATGGTAGTTTTGCAATGTGTACTTACTTACTTGTATAAACCAATGGTAGTTTTGAAATGTGTACTTACTAACTTGTATAAACCAATGGTAGTTTTGAAATGTGTACTTACTAACTTGTATAAACCAATGGTAGTTTTGAAATGTGTACTTACTAACTTGTATAAACCAATGGTAGTTTTGAAATGTGTACTTACTTACTTGTATAAACCAATGGTAGTTTTGAAATGTGTACTTACTAACTTGTATAAACCAATGGTAGTTTTGAAATGTGTACTTACTTACTTGTCTAAACCAATGGTAGTTTTGAAATGTGTACTAACTAACTTGTATAAACCAATGGTAGTTTTGAAATGTGTACTTACTTACTTGTATAAACCAATGGTAGTTTTGAAATGTGTACTTACTTACTTGTATAAACCAATGGTAGTTTTGAAATGTGTACTTACTAACTTGTATAAACCAATGGTAGTTTTGAAATGTGTACTTACTTACTTGTATAAACCAATGGTAGTTTTGAAATGTGTACTTACTAACTTGTATAAACCAATGGTAGTTTTGAAATGTGTACTTACTTACTTGTATAAACCAATGGTAGTTTTGAAATGTGTACTTACTAACTTGTATAAACCAATGGTAGTTTTGAAATGTGTACTTACTTACTTGTCTAAACCAATGGTAGTTTTGAAATGTGTACTTACTAACTTGTATAAACCAATGGTAGTTTTGAAATGTGTACTTACTTACTTGTATAAACCAATGGTAGTTTTGAAATGAGTACTTACTAACTTGTATAAACCAATGGTAGTTTTGAAATGTGTACTTACTAACTTGTATAAACCAATGGTAGTTTTGAAATGTGTACTTGCTAACTTGTATAAACCAATGGTAGTTTTGAAATGTGTACTTACTAACTTGTATAAACCAATGGTAAGCTTACAGAGTGTACATGTACTGGCTTGTGTGGTACAATGCAATAAATTGTATTTTTTGAACTGAAGGACTAGGCTATAGTTGTAAATGGACTTTAGAATTACAATTTCACCTCGACTAACATACTGTACATTACAACTTATGATGTCCATTATATGGGAATCATTTTGGTAGCTATGCTACATTGTATGCTATGTTATGTTATGTTATGTTATGTTATGTTATTATTCATTAAGGTGTCCTATGTAGACTTATTAAATTATAAAATACTTAATAAAAGTTACAAAAAAATAGTGCCAATGGCACTGTAGCACAACTGTACAATTTTTAAAATTCTTTATCCACTTGCTGAGCCATACTAGGTATAGATATTCATTTGCTGAATGATTATTCAGTTGCCTATCCAGCCCTGATGTTATCTTTGCAATATACGCAATCATTTGGCTGTTGCTATGGGCATGGTCATGTTGCTAGACATATTTGCATACATTTTTTGAATGTTCGTTCAATTGTCTATAATACCTGATGTTATTTTTGCAATATACATGATCATATGACTGTTGCTATGGGCATGGTCTTGTTGCTAGGTACATTTGCATAGCTTTTTTGAATGTTTATACATTTGTCTATTAATCCCTGTGTCTTTGCAATATACATGATCATTTGGCTGTTGCTAGGCACATTTGCATACATTTTTGGAATGTTTATTCTGTTGCCTATTAATCCCTGCTGCTATTTTTGCAATATATGTGATCATTTGGTTGTTGCCATGGGCATGGTCTTGTTGCTAGGCACATTTACATATACTTTTGGAATGTTTATTTAGGTGTCTATTAATCCCTGTTGTTATCTTTGTAATATATGCGATCATTTGGCTGTTGCTATGGCCGTGGTCTTGTTGCTAGGCACATTTACATACATTTTTTACGAATGTTTATTTAGCTGTCTATTAATCCCTGTTATCTTTGTGAAATACACAATTGTTTGCTGTTGCTATGGGCGTGGTCATGGTTGCTAGGGATATTTGCATACATTTTAGAATGTTTATTCACTTACTCACCAGATGTTGTTATTTTAGCAAAATATTCTGGCATTTGGTTTTGCTAAGGGCATGTTCATCGTTGCTAGGGCCAATTGTGTCAAAATATTTTGAACAAAATCTGCAGAATATCACTTCTAGAAATATCTCATCAAATTTCAGTCTCATTGACAGAGTAATTTTAGAGATATAAGTTTTTGACAAAAAAATCACATTTTTACACCTAATTTGTATATCATGGATGAGATCATTATATGCTTAATATATCTTCATTTATACACCCCCAGATGCATCCCAATCTGCTCAGTAGTTTTGGAATTAAAGATTTTTGACCAAAAAGACAAATTTCTAGCCAGAATTTGCATATTAGGGCGACCCTATTTATTTTTCTGTTTCTCATCTCCTGACCGACCCTAATTTGCAGCTCCGACATCAGAAAAACAACAACTTTTTTTATTTCCGACCGACCCCTCAGTTCATCTTAGCAACATGGCAAGATTGTAAAGTTCAAACGAACATCAAATGTTCATCATGGCATCTACCCCCTTGTCACATCAGAGCAGCATGTGTCTTTCATGGCTGAAGTCATTGAGGTTGGAGGGACAGGGCTCGAAATTAATGCCAGCCAAGCATCCCGGGCTGCCAAATCTTCAGGCTGGACCGGAAGATTTTTGAAAGACCTGCCCA
The DNA here is from genome assembly GCF_964340395.1 of Glandiceps talaboti. Classification (NCBI taxonomy): domain Eukaryota; kingdom Metazoa; phylum Hemichordata; class Enteropneusta; family Spengelidae; genus Glandiceps; species Glandiceps talaboti. Next base: position 17,868,344 of record NC_135570.1, read on the forward strand.
ACTGGGCCAGTACATTTTGCTGCAATGTAATAGCTCAGAATATTTCTATCATTTTCAAAACTATGCTTAAAATTGGTAAAAGGCATATTGCATTCCTCAAAAAAACAATTTTTTGACCAGATTTTAGCTTTACATCAGTTGTATCATCGGGGAAATGACCGACTCCGTAATGGTAATGTGGAAGACGTTCTTTGTTCATTGAGCATGTGCAATAAATGAAATTGTCACAGCTTCACGCAGCATAGGCTCACAATGTTTGTTACAAATTACAAGCTTAAATTGTGTCATAAACACATGTTTCAGGCATGGATGTTACAAAAATTGTACAAAATGACTGACAAATCTTTATTTACACACACCTAAGAACGTTCCCATTAAATTTAAGACCAATCTGCCCAGTAGTTTTTGAGTTTAAGTTTTTTGCCCAACAATCACATTTTTTGACCAAAATCACATATCTGTGATGTGATCATTTTGCTTTAAAGAATTTCAACTAGACACAAAAAGTAATGGACCCACCAAATACCGAGGCAATCGGTGTAACGGTTTTTGAGTTTAAGTTGTCCACACACACACACACACACACACACACACACACACACACACACAGACGGACGGACAGACACCACACACTGCCTATGGCACTACTGAACATTATCAGTTCAGTTGTGCTAAAAAAGAGCCACATCCAGCCCTCTGGGTGTATTGGACACAAAGAATATCAAATTAAATACATAAATAAATAAATAATTATCACATACATTTTAATTGTAAATAAAAGTTTTCCTATAGTTAAATGCTTCCTGTAAAAAGTTGCGACATTAATGGGAAATTTTTTCATTAAATGTTGTAGTTTATCGCTTATGTGCATATGACTGAAGTTTGTTGTTAAAGTTATTATTTTATCCAGTAATGCTTTCCAAGATCCCTGTATAGATTACAATAAAACATAAAGTGTACTTCATCCGCTGGTGAATTTTGGCAAAAGTCACATTTCCCGTCTTCGACTTCCAAGATTGCAAAATCTGTCTGTTTCTGTTTTAAGTCTAAACAGAGCCATTATGGAGCATTTTGCCAATTTTTGGACTGCACATTCCTCCTAATAAATCATTTTCTTTTCCCATAATTTTTTTTGAATGTAATATACATGTATGCTCTCAAGTAGGGTGTTGTCATTATTTCTGATTTCAATTGGTTGGCATGAACATTTCTTAATAATGCAATTGCTTCATCAGTATATGTAGTTATTAGTTCCAAGTTGAGGAATTTATGTTCTAACCCTAATTCAAAGAAAATGTTAAGCACATCATGACACCATATTTTTGATTCATGAAATAAGGTGAAGTCCAATCGAAACACTGATTTTGTGATCCTGTAATCTGAAACACTGATTTTGTGATCCTGTAATCTGAAACACTGATTTTGTGATCCTGTAATCTGAAACACTGATTTTGTGATCCTGTAATCTAACATCTTCAGCAGCCTATTCTAACCTATCCTATATCTTCATTAAAAGCTAACTTAGGTGCAAATTTAGGCACCCCATAAAATATTGAATGACCCTATTTTGAATATAATCAGTTTTTGAAGTTGTATCTCATACCTCAGCTGCTGCTGCACATTTTTGAAATGCTGTGATTTCTTTGTCACATTTTGTATCATTGTAATCATGGAGTCTCCAGCATGACATAAGGACTGACATTTCTTGTATACAGGTTGCACCTAATAGAGAAACAGATACATGTATTCCACATAAATCAATGTATAATCCACAAAAGAAGAGAAAATGAAGATGTGTATGGTCAAGATAATCTTCAACTCTTTAAAGTAGTAGCTTCACTTTAGAAGCAAATATAAATTGTGACATACAAGTATTATAAATTAATGTATGATTGTATGGGGTGAGATCACTGCCAAATTACAATTCCTTTATGTATTTTATCATTATTTAACGATGTTATCATTATTTTATCATGGTTTTATCACTCATTGACGATTGACATGTCATTGTGTACTCACTCTCTATGACTTTAAAAAGAAGCATTAATTCTATAACAATCCCAGTGACAGTTTATTTGAAAATGTACCGAACCATGATCAAACTCGATTCACTTCATTCACCTCTATCATGGTTACTAGTGTGATGTCTAGTTAGAAAACGCAAAAGCATGAATTTTGATCTAAATTGGATATAAAATCTACCAAAAGATAAATTTTCAATCATCTACCCCAGATATCCCTAAACTCATGTTCTTTGTAGAAGTTTTGTAGAAGTTTATTATAGCAATGTCTGTGGGTACTTGTACATGTACTTTGGCATTCACGGTGATAACGCAATATTGTAACCTCATCTTATAGCTTTGTTTCAACACAACTCGCATAAATGTCTGGAATGTTGTCATGACACCAAAACAGTACACCTTCTTTCTTCAAATTGGCATAGACTATAGTTGTCTCTCTTGCATGATGAGGCCAAACAAAAAAAATTGTGTGGTTCCTATTACATGGTCTTGAAAATAAGGGTAGGTAGGTAGGGATTTTTTTTTTTTTTTAAATTTCTATTTTGCAGGTATGGACGGGGTTGAAAATACAACTAGCAACTCAAATATATATGTACAGAGCAGACATAAATTCACAAATCAAATTATTTTTTATTTCTTTTCATATGATAATTCAGTAATACAGATTCCTTCACAATAACACTGACCAGTTGGTTTTACTGGCCTGCAAAATAACAAAATCAACATCTAACTCTGAATGTTATTTTTTCAGGTTCATACATTTCATGCACATTTATACATTATATTCTTCACTTCAACGTTTCTTTTCTAATGGGCGTTAAACAACTGAATGGTTCCCATTGTCTTTACAGGTAGTACAAATAGGTAAGACTGTTTTGTAGCGCTTCTTTAGTTCAGCATCAACTTCAGCTCCAACATCACCACAGTGGTAACATACATCTTTTCTTCCAATATCAATCCAGTCCTCTCTTCTCAAACAGATCTACCAATGAGTTATATAATTCTTGTTTTTTGGTCAGTGAAACGCCACTACAGACAAGAGAAATTAAATGGACATTTATTAAAAATACTTTTCACTCACCCACCTCAAAGTATTACGAACATATATACACTCATAGAGTTAAAGCTGGAGTTATTTTTGAAGTAAAATTGAATATTCAACCTCGCATGCCTTAATTAAAAATTTGTGCGCAAAAAGTCTGACTATTGCGCCTAGCCTGTAACGACGTATGAAAATAGTGGCATTATAGAATAAAAAACCCAAACAAAACATTCCAAAAATCACGTCACGTTTACCCACAACAAATTCATCTTCCCTTACAATGTCTTATTTTTCCAAAAGAATGGCACAAAAAATGCTTCGAAACAACGAAAGAACAGAGTAAAAAAACCCAAAACAACGGAGTAAAAATAAAAACAAACGAACGGAGTAAAAATAAAAACAAACCTTGAAGAGGGTTTCTTCCAAACAAATTCCCGTCCACCTGCCATTAGTATTTCAATGCATTCACGGCTTTCGTTGTGGTTTCCTCAACAATATCCTCCATTTCACGAGAAACAGGTTCTCGTTGACATTGAACTCGTACGTATTTAATACTAAAGTTCTGACTGACGGTGCCGAGTTGAATATTGCTTTGAGTAACTTCCATCCACGGGCCATTCATTGAACTTGAACATTCAATATGAATCTGGTAAGATGTGCATTCCGAATAACCTGGACGGTGGTCTTCTAACAATTGCTCAAATGTCCTGTCTGAGTTAACAGCAGTCAGTACAGATTTTTGCTGAATGTGGTCGTATCCTATTCCTGCGAAAACACGCTGTGTTCGCACTAGCTAGTGGCCATTTTTGTTTTTAAAGCATGGATGTCGTAACTCTCGCCCGAAATCTTGTGCTTTGCGAGATTCGTAAATTTCCGATTTTCTTTCGGGTTTTCGGTATTTTTCCCGAAACCTTGAATAAAAAGTCGGCAGTCGGGGGTTAACAATTAGGGTCGGTCGGGTAACCAGAACCACACAATTTTTTTTGTTTGGCCTAATATAAATGTATCTGTAATGAATGAAATAATTTTTGACAAAACTGGCCATAGTACCCTCACTGAAACATAAATGTTTCACGAAAGCATCAATAACATTTGTTCTTACTGGGATATGTGTAGGGCTGGAAAGTATATTTTATGACTATACATGTAGTTACCTGACATCCACCAAACGTTTTTTGTGTGTCATAATTGACTTATTTTAAATTTTTTGAATATTTCATATTTTTTTAAAAATTGTATATTTTGTTGACAAATTGAACGAACGCTACGTTCGGAAATAATTTAGTGTGCTGTCATTGGTTGACGTTGGCATCATACAAAATATTTAAGTTGCATGCAAATGAACACTTCCAAATATGGTTGATCGGTCAGACTGTACAAGAGCGTGGTGAAGGTGGCCTGGGACCATGGGTTTGAGAAAACGGTAGTAATAAGTTTTTTACCAAAATTGAGATATTTTTAGACCTAATTTGCATATTGCCAATGGGATCATCATGTTGTGAATTCAGGTAGACAGAATTGAAAGCCATAGCAGGTAACATTTTTCATTCACAGTTGCCCCGTTTTGTTTCGTTTCGTTGAATACCATAAGCCAGGTCCAACGAAACGAAACAAAAATGAAACATGGCAGCCATGAATATTACAAGACTGTTAGGGCATATGTACCTACTGTGGCCTTCTCTGTTCTCCTCACATTTGTCTTTGGTAATTTGGAATTTAGATTCATGTAACATATTTTGCTGAATACCATAAGCCATATCTCAGTCCACTACATGCATAGTGGTCTGAGGCCATCACTTCTTCAAATTCTTGGCTCGCTGTTTTCCACTCTCCTTGATTTTCAACTTTGGTTTTTGGCATGCATTATCGTGGTGAAAATCTAAATTTCAGTAGTGGTAGGGTATATAGAACTTTGTAATAACTTCACTGTTTCAGTTTATAAGCTCAAATTGAGCGTGTGAGTGTTTTTACGACATGTTTTAGACCCTCATGGAAGACGCCATGATAATGATGATCTTTGATCCTATTGTGTGTTTTTTATACATTAGTAAGACAATCTGATTAAAATCCGATGTGGTGAAAGCGGCTAAATGCTTTATTTATCTCTATTTCCATCGTTTTGTGTCATTTGTTTTTGTTCTGAGTGATCGCCACCTCCCGTACAAAAGTCCAATCAATTAGTATTTAAAGCAAAATTGACAAATATGTCAAAATAATCTACATGTATGGGCAAAACTTATCAATAAATGTCCTTTGACACCGATGTTTTAGTGACACCATATTGTCTGACCGTAGTATCATTTTGAGTGATACACTTTAAGAAGTGTATTGTCATTTTGGTGTCGTGAAATGACCCCTTAACAACTGTAATATGTTAACAATTTCTACTGCAGGTGGGGGTGCCTCTTCATGTATATCTCCCCATCCACATGTCCATACATGCCCCATGTTCAGTATTTTAGAATAAGAAAGTGAGCATTTAGTATTTGGTATATAGTATTCAAGGATGGATAATTGTATATCACGTTAGGGTTAGCATTAGACCTATCTTTCATTTTCTCCTGAATTCACCATAGGGGACATTTTGATAAACAAACACAGCACTTTAACTGTTATTTGAAAATGCATTTTAATCAATTTGTCATCTTCATTATAAAAACTTTTCAGAATTAAATTATAGGATTAGGAGCACTATAGTTTTTGCTACATCTGAATGTAGTAAGGGAATCCATAAAACCATTGAAAATAACATACAATTAATTTGTATTTGATTTGAAATGTATTTGATTATACACACACAGTTTTATTAGAGGTTGTACTGCAGGTTGTAATACCATTTATAATTACATCTAAAAATTGGGGCCAAACACTATTTTTAACAAAGGGACCAGACATGGGAGTCCAAAATGTCGGATTTTTAGGCAAAGATGGAAAACAGTATTTAAAAAAAAATAAAATAAAAAGACTGTCATTGTGTCAATATTTTATAAAAATACAAAATTCCCCAAATAACGAAGTCATTATCATTCTCTAAGCACACCTATACTACCTGAAATTTTAGGAAATTAATCTAGAAATCGACCCTAACCTTTTTGAAAACTGATGTAGTGTATTGCATTACATGTCAGAAATGTGTTTTTTTATATATATAGGTTCAACTGTACATCGTTTCGTGGAACATCTCCACCTGACCAGACAAAAGAATCGTAACTATCCCGTATCTATGCATTTTATTACCAACGATCACAGTGTATCAGACATGTCTATTTCAGGAATTTGTAAGGTTTCTGGTGATGAGAAAGTATTGACTCAGAGGTTAAAGTAAGAAGAAATCAATTTCCGTCTCGGAATGCTGGAACCCCTTGGAATTAATAGATTATTCTCGTCATTCCCAATCTAATCAGTTTTTTTTTTAATTTAGGCGTGTTCTATTGGGTTCTGTTTGGTACGTGCGAATATTAGAACTTTTCACACTCATAACCGTTTATCACGGATTTAATAACAAGTTCCCTTTCAGTAACATCACTAAGGAAGAACACGATGCTATTTCATCTCTTAGAAAGCGCGATGATATTGTTATTAAGCCTGCTGATAAAGGCGGAGCGGTAGTTGTTTGGTATAAAGATCTGTATGTAGCTGAGGCAGAGAGACAACTTTTAAACACAGATTTTTACCAGGAATTGGAAGGTGATACTACAGAAGACGTGCAACGCGAAATTATGGATATTGTTAACGCTTTTACATTACTGGGACAAGCCATTAAAGAAGCAAGTCCACTTGTTATCAAAGAGTACCAATATTTACACATGTGATGATGGGCTCTTACATAACACAAGTAAACAGTGTAGTTCACAGCGTAAGATCATTTCTAAGGAGTGGGTCAATACGGCGTATTCCGGTTATCGAACTTCCGGTTGTTTCGCAGGAAAGTATCGCGAGAGGGCGCACCATATCTGACAAAGTGAGGGCCAGAATTTTCGTCATGGCATCTAATAGTATGGCGATGTATGAAGCTGTCAACAAAATGGGCGTAAAAGAACTCCGTGCATTCATAAAAGAGTGGAAAATTACTACTTCTAAATCTACTAGATATCGCCAGAAATGCTGTCAACCTTGGTCTTGAAACACTAGAAAATGATAATTTTCTGAGAGAACGGAAGAGGAGACGAATAGTGGATGTCAAGCATCAAAAGATAGAACTAATCGACAGCGGAAACATTGAAAGTTGGACGGAGGACCTTCGAAATATACCCGATGTAGACATGATAAACATATTTCTTTACCTTACTGGTGTCTGTTGCTTGACAAAAGAACGATTAGAAAATTACAAATCTGACAACAGCTTCCAATCTGATTAAAATCCGATGTAGATGTTGGCTGATCGTTCATTGCTATTTTACCTTCGTTATTTTGCCTGAATTGACCTTCTTGGTACATGTTTACATTTTTTAGCTTGCCTGATCGCCTCCTCTACGATCAGGCTAAAAAATGTAAACATGTACCAAGAAAAATAATATCAGGCAAAATAACGAAGGTAAAATAGCAATGAACGATTAGCCGACATCTACATCGGATTTTAATCAGATTGAACAGCTTCCAGCTACAGTCATTGCAATATTGAGAGTTCGGTCGACAATTACCAAGCCACATGTTTATATTGTAACTGATGTCGCCGCATACTTAGGCCTTTCTTGTTTATTAGAACATTGGTGTAGCACCACGGGTGAAATCATAAAACTTCCGGAAAAAAACATTTCATGTACTGGTTATAAGTTGGCATAAACATATTTGTATTGATATACTCATCTTTACTATCACACTTTGGTTAGCTTGCTATTCTTCATTCAGGACCATCAGTGTATAAAAAACCCCATTGAAGTCGGCAACGAATCATAAATATTGTTATTGTGATTGATGTACCACACCGCCCACCCCTTCAATGAATCGGCCTTCCATGTAACGTTTACGTGGTTCACTCATCATACCATGTCTTATACCGATCTGATTAAAATCCGATGTAGATGTCGGTTGATCGTTCATTGTTATTTTGCCTGAATTGACCTTCGTGGTTCATGTTTACGTTTTTGTCCTGATCGGTAGAGGAGGCGATCAAACATGTACCACGAAGGTCAATTCAGGCACAATAACGAAAGTAAAATAGCAATGAACGATTAGCCGACATCTACATCGGATTTTAATCAGATTGGTTTTATACAAGCTGCAATAACTGTAGCGAATATTGTGATTTTGAGGGTTCTTTCCTCTGTTTTTGTACCTTTTTCCGTTCCGATGTTTGACTGGAAGCAATCGCTACAATTTCTCCAACGGTAACGCAAATGGACGAGGTCACACTGAAAACGTGAGTTTTCCTCACGGTCGAATTGCAGAGCCAAACTTACGCGAAATATTAGGAGAACAAGAGGTTAATTTGCTATTTCGTTATTTGATGGGCGATAATGCAATATTATAGCGTAAAGTTACGGGGAATGACAGAAAATCTTTAGTCAGTGGTTACGATGCCTATAGACTCTATGCTTTGCAACAATGCTCTACAATTCTGGCCCTCACTTCCGGTTCTAAAACAGCGCCCCTAGTGGCCAAACAATCATATCTTTTATCTTTTCGGGGCTTCTTCGATAACCGGAATACGGCGTATTGAGGCAAACCTTATCTCCGTCTTATATCAGTTGTTATCAATTTATTAGGCTATTATAAGTAACACTACAAACAGCTTTAGAGATGCAAACAACTTTTATGACACCCGTTTTCGTCAGGCAAGCCCGCGGGTTTGTTGCACTTGGACCGTTAATGGCTTGTGAATGTCATGATATCCGCTGGCGAATTACCAACAGAAGCACGCAACCTTATAGTCCGTCAACCAAGGACAGCCGTGTTTAATCTACTATCCAAGATACATAAGGTTAATATTGAGATGACCTTATAATGGGGATTGAGCATAGCGCCCTCAGTGGCAATTATGTACGGTTGGAGCAGAGCATGCTGGGGTCTGGTGTCTGCCATATTGTTTTGTATCGTTTGATGTCTGTGTGTGTCGTCGTCTATGTAATAAAGCATGTACATGATGTAGATATTCCTGTGTCGTCTCAATGGTGGCAGCGGTGTAGAAAATGGCCAAGAAGTTAGAATATTTTACTGGAGAGGAGGATAGCGAACTTGAGCAATGGCTGGACAGATTCGACGCAATAATAGAAGCGGAAGGCAAGGAACAAAAGGCTGCTGCTGTTATCCGCACATGTCTTAAAGGTGATGCTGCCGTAGTGGTCCAGTCTATGTCAACAGATGACAGAAAAGATGTTGCGAAGATAAAAGACGAGTTAAGAAGTAATTTCAGAAGGAAGAAAGACGAACTGACAATTCAAAGGGAATTTCATAGCCGTAAGCTAGAACCAGGGGAGAATATCGGAAGGTATGTACGCTCACTGAAAAGGTTAGCAGCTGAAGCATTTCCAAAATGCATTGGTAGTGGTCTCGAGTCCATCATTAAAGGACAGTTCATCGCTGGCCTGCCAAGTGACTTGTGTGAACAATTGTCAACAGCTCTCCATTATAAAGTTGCTGAAACCAGTCTTAATAATGTCATAGAATTTTCAACTAATTGGCAGAAACATCAAACAAAGGAAGTCACTGAGAAAACTGTTCAAGTATCACAAGTCGAAGCTAATATGAACAAAATTGTTATAACAGCTGTAGACACTGCAGTTAAAGATTTAGAAGAAACTATCTCCACTATGGTTGAAGCACAGATAAACCGTGTGTATCGGAACTCAAACTACAATAGGGGTAGAGGTAGAGGTATGCCTCCAAATAGGAGGGTAAACAGAAATAGTAGTCAATGTTATGAGTGTGGTAAGATAGGGCATTTTTGGAGAAACTGCCCACAGAGAATGGAGTGTTATAGATGTCACCGATTTGGACATAAAGCAGCAACTTGTACTGGTGTATACCCAAACTAGATAGGGGTCAAGGTGGTGGCCAGTCCTTGGTCTCAGAGAATGGTATGGCCATGAGGGGAGTTGAATCTGATCGTTTTCAAGGTGAGGGTATCTGGGGGAACCCGGTACTGTCTGACTGGGGCCTTACAGCTCAGGTATCACCACCTAAACAACAGTTCAACTCTGTACCTCAAGTTTTAACAGCTATACATACCAAACCATGTGGTGACCAGTATAATGTGATCGGAACAATAAACGGTGAAGAAACTACCATGTTTGTTGATTCAGGTTCCCAGATTACAATAGCTCGAGCTGATTTGCCAATCCTACGTAAACTTCAACTCAGTCCTGTGCTAATCCAACCGAAAGCCGTGAATGGAACTACAGTTCATTTTGAGGGTCAAGTACAGGTGAAGCTCACAGTGCAAGGTATTTCCATTGGTTCGACACGTATATATGTCATGTCACCAGAATTCATGCGCAATGAATTCCTATTAGGAACTGACATAATGGAGAAATTGGGTCGTATGGAGATTGATTTTGTGAACAAAAGTGTGAAGTTTAATAAACAGAAACCCTTTAGTAATGCCAACGTATCATTGCCAGAAAGTGATGTTCCTTACTGTTGTCGAGTCACACTGTGTACAAGTACTGTAATACCACCTCGGCATGAAAAGATCTGTCAAGTGCGAGTTCCAGCCCCACCAGGTCAGCGTGGAATTATTGAGCATGATGAGGAACTGTATGAAAAGAAGAAAGTTGCTTGTGCAGCATCGCTAAACACAATAGGTGATGATCAAACAACATTTGTGAGATTGTGTAACCCCCACCCTAACAAGATAAAACTGTATCGTGGATCTCATACAGGACACTTTGAATCTACATGTACCACAGCTGACGCTGCAAACATTGCACAAATCACTGAGAGACATAATGACCTACAACAGAAAACTAGTGAGCAACCACAAGTAACTATTGAATCAATGGTAGCCAACACAAAGGTAAATGAATCGAGAAAACAGGATGTGTCTAACCTCCTAGAGAGTCACCGAGACGTCTTCTCATGGAATGGGGAGTTAGGAAGAACAGATTTGATTCAACATGATATTAATACGGGTGATGCACATCCACTGAGGTCCTGAGTACGTAGAACTGGGTTTCATGAGAGAGAAAGACTAGATCCAATTATTGACGACATGTTGGAGAGAGATATTATAGAAGAAAGTACTAGCCCATGGGCCAGTCCTGTTATTTTAGTACCCAAGAAGGATGGGTCGATAAGATGCTGTGTTGATTTTCGCAGAGTAAATTCTGTCTCTAAGGATGATGCTTTTCCACTGCCTAGAGTTGACGACGCAATAGACTGTCTCAGAGAGAGTTCATGGTTTAGTGTTCTAGACTGTGCAGCAGGCTATTGGCAGGTTGGTATGGATAAAGACTCTAAAGAGAAAACTGCATTTATAACACACAGAGGTTTACACCAGTTTAAAGTGATGCCGTTTGGACTTAAAGGTGCCCCAGCAACTTTTCAACGATTGATGACGTCCATTTTCAGTAAAGAGATGTCACAGTGGCAGATACTATTAATTTATTTAGATGACATTTTGATATATTCGTCAACAATAGACGAGCATTTAGAGCGGTTGTCGGTGGTCCTTTCGAAACTACGTCAAGCTGGTTTAAAACTGCAACCCAAGAAATGTCATTTTCTCCAGAATGAAATTGAGTACTTAGGCCAACATGTAACACCTGCTGGGATCTCGCCTAGTGCCAGAATTGTTAGTGCTGTGAAACAGTTCCCTAAACCTTCATCAGTGGCAGAAGTAAGAAGATTTTTGGGCCTGGCGTCATATTACAGAAGATTTATCAGAGACTTTTCCACAATAGCAGCCCCTCTACACAAACTGACAGCTAAGGTAGAATTGTTTTCCTGGACTGAACACTGTGAGAAAGCATTTAATGACTTGAAGGTAAAACTCTCATCTGCACCTGTGTTAGCGTTTCCTAACTTTAAAGTGCCTTTTACATTGACAACAGATGCTAGTGGTGTGGGTGTCGGTGCAATTCTGGAACAAACAGTGAATGGAGTAACTCGTCCTATTGCATTTGCCAGTGCAACACTCAATAAATCACAGAGGAACTATTCAGCAACAGATCGCGAATGTTATGCTGTAATGTGGGCAATAGATAAATTTCGAAGTTACCTGTATGGGACCAAATTTCATATTATGACAGATCATCAAGCCTTGACCTACCTTAAATCACTGAAAGAACCCAGAGGTAGATTAGCAAGATGGCAGGCTGATTTACAGGCCTATGACTATGAAATAATATATCGTCCAGGTAAAACTATACCACATGCAGATGCATTATCCAGAGCACCACTAGTAGCTGCTACCACTGTTCAGGGTAAGTGGTCATATGATGAACTGAAAGTATTGCAGAAGGCTGATCCAGTCATAAATAGAGTGTATAACTTAATTAGACTGGAAATGACATATTCATCGGAGGAAGGGAAGAAAGTCAGACAACTAATGAATAAAGCCAAAGACCTTCACATTGACCCTGACACTGATCTACTAATGTTGTAAATATAAAGTCGGTCGTGTGAAGTTTACACAGATAGTCTTTCCTGATTCACATGCAGCGGAAGTGTTACATTTGGTGCATGATGGAGAAGGCCATCTTGGGATTAAACGAACTTTGACAAGACTCAAAAAGTCATTCTACTGGCCAGAGATGAAAGTGAGAGTACAAGAATGGTGTAACAGTTGTATACAGTGTAGTCACAACAAATTCAGACTAAGGGGGAAGGCACCATTACAGCGTATGCCTGAACCCACACATCCATTTCAGTGGGTTAGTACAGATGTAGCGGGCCCATTTCCTGCTACTAAACGAGGTAATCGCTATATTTTGACTATTAACGATGGGTTCAGCAAATTTGTGATAGCTAAGGCCATTCCTAGCCAAGACTGTTCAACTATTGTTGACATATTCATTAATGATTGGTGTTTACTGTTTGGACCCCCAGAAACACTGCATAGTGATCAAGGCAAGAACTTTGAAAGCCATCTACTTGCAGAGATATGTCGGATGTTCAACACAACTAAAACCAGAACATCGAGTTACCATCCATCAGGGAATGGACAAACTGAACATTTCAATTTGACTTTAGTTGACATGTTGAAGAATTATACAAGTAAAAACCAGGATGATTGGGATTTGCATCTACCTAAGGTTATTCACAGTTATAATACAAGTCAACATGATGCTACAGGGACATCCCCTTACTATTTGTTATATGGTCAGGAGGCCAGAACAGCATTACAGCCAGTGTCAACTGAGGTCACCAAGTTCAAAGGACTACATACTGCAAGGGATAGAACAAAGACCCACTTTCAGAAGTTAACTGAAGCTAGACAAATGGTGAACCAGAAATTAGCTACATTGAGAGACCAACGATGCCAAAAATCTAGAGTAAAGACACGTTTTCACAAGTATAGAATTGGTGATAAAGTGGTAATTTCAAACATGGTGAGGAAGAAAGGAATTTCACCTAAACTCAGTGCTAGATGGATTGGACCATTCACAGTCATAAAAGTAATTGGTGATGTTCTGTATAGAGTTAGCCAAGGAGGAAGAAAGCGAAAAGTAATTCATCATGATCATATGCGATTATACAGAGAAAGGCCTGAACATTTGTCACCCAAAACCCTTGATGATGACAGAGCAACAACTGAAGAGGAATATTGTGTTAATAAACCACAGGAAAAGTTGCCAGTTGCTGATATCGAATCTGAATCCGAATCCGAATCCGAATCTGATTATGATGATGGAGATAACACTGAGGAGAATAATGGTATACCTGCCAACCAGGGACAGAACCAACAAAGAGACAATGGATTAGTGAATGTACAAAACCCTCAGCCAGTATTACGTAGATCAACTAGACAGCGTCGTGTGCCGGTTAGACTTCAGGACTATGTACTGAACGACAATGAATAATTTTCATGCTATACATGTATTGTCAATTGTGATCAAATTATATGTTTATTTTCAGGAATAAGTAAATCAAACATACATATATGTATATATTATTTTTCTATGAATACAGTTCGCAGAAAGAAAAGTAAACAAACAAAAAAAAAGGGGGGGGGGGAAGTAGAAAGTTTATTAAATTATTTATTTAAATATCTATATAATTTATTGAAAGTGGACTGATATCTCGATGATGACCCGGACTGTTGAACAATATATGAACTCTGCGGAAATTATAACCCAAGACTCTAACTCTTTAAGTTTTGAATGTTTAATGTACATTATCATTAGTTTTCAGTCTTAACATGTGGACATGTCCAGAGAAAAGAGGGGGTGATGAGATGACCTTATAATGGGGATTGAGCATAGCGCCCTCAGTGGCAATTATGTACGGTTGGAGCAGAGCATGCTGGGGTCTGGTGTCTGCCATATTGTTTTGTATCGTTTGATGTCTGTGTGTGTCGTCGTCTATGTAATAAAGCATGTACATGATGTAGATATTCCTGTGTCGTCTCAATATTCTTGGTAGGCCCATCGTCTCAGCTTGTAACTGCCCTACAGAACACATCGCGCGTTATTTAGATGCCCTTTTACGACCTATTGTGGCATCTCAGCCTACCTACATTAAAGATACGAACCATGCTCTTAAAGTACTTAATGGCTTCCAACTCCAACAAGGTAAGCCACGATACCTTTTTTCTATGGACGTTAAGTCCTTGTATACTTCCATACCACATAATGAAGGTTTAGTTGCAATCAAACACTATCTTAATTTAAGACCTGTACTTGACCCTCCTACCAACGTACTTCTGAGATTGGCTGAACTTGTTCTTACCTGTAATTATTTTACCTTTAATGACAGGTATTTTGTGCAGAAACGCGGCGTTGCTATGGGAATTTGTCTTGGACCTACATTTTAGTTATGCTTGTTTATTTATGTCTTATCAAGAACACCTTATTCTCACATCAAGGGATCTTACCTGATCTATATAAACGATTTATTGATGACGGCGTTGGTGCAGCGTCACTCAAACTTGAGGACCTTATGCAGTTTATTAACTACATATGTAATTTTAATCCTGCTATTCAGTATTCAGTGATCAGAAGAGTAACAACGATTGTCCCATATTAGCTCTTACATACCATCCCTTTTCCACTAGAGTTAAAAACATTATATACAAGCATTTTAATATCTTACATTCTAAAGGCATGTTCATATTGCTTTTTTCATGTTTTTTTTTCACCGGCGAAAAATAGGTGAGAACGATTAGTAAACAGAGGGGATCAGCTGTATGTGTTCACACATGGAATGTGACACCATTATCCGAAGGCGTAAACGATAAGTTCAACAATAAGTGCGTAGTGCAATCACTGTAAACAACATGAGTTGTAGAGACTGCCTTGTGCATTGTATTGCTGTATACGTTCATGCGTTCGAGAAATAAGCGAAGACGTCTTTTCATGCATGTTAACAATTTCACTCGTCATCGCGTCGTGATGCCCAGTTTAACTTTCGACAAGCCAAGCAACACGCTCGACGTTGACATGTCGACCAACGTGAATTCATGCGTTTTCTATTCGTACAAATTCTGAATTCAGTCACACCAGTTGTTACCTCTTTCGCTGTTGTGGACCATGGGTGTATTACTATTAGCGAGGGACATGTTGTACTATGCTCTGTGACGATTGATAACCTTGATTCGAATGGCGACTTCTACAGCCAACAGGAAGTGATTTCGTTTACAGTCATCGCACTAATTTCCCGGACAGCAACTTAACGATGTTGCCAGCTAATTAGTGAGCAATATTGAGAGTTCACTTGACAATTACCGAGATACGTTTATTTTGTATATGATGTTGCTAAATGCAGACTCAACAGAAACTCATTTCCGTATTTATGTTACAATGTTTACACAATTACAAATTGCGCGACAAATTTCAAGTACATATACTTTCTGAAATCGAAGGGGGTGACTGCTTGCTGTGTCATGGGTATAAGAACAACAAAGTGTTTGAGATGTGTATAGAAATATCCTAGGTCACCGTATCACCGTATAAAAAATAGATGTATGCATGCATTTTCTTGAAACGCTATTCACAAAGTAATCTGCCTAAGAAATTGTCGGTAATTTTTTACCAACTCATTTTGACGGTCACACTTGCAAGTAATTTATACGTCGCATTGTAGACTAAATATTCTGATTGACATTGTCAGGACTGATGTACTCTGGCTCCGAATGTATCAAAGCATACAGATAGACAACGTTGTTGACATTAATTTTGATTGACACTTCCATTAGATAGCAATGGACGACCGTTCACATGAGCAGTGTACACAGATTTGATAGGACCATTCTTCTTGTACATGACTGTCGGCAAGCCTTTGATTTCGACATAATTTTGCCATTTTCTGTTTTTTAAATTTCATTCTCTACTCCCGTTTGCCCCTGGCATTCAACGTCTCTTCTCAAATAATGATAGTTTGACATGTCGACATAGTACAGCAGATAGCCTACACAGCGGAGAACACGCCGGTTTCAGTATGAGTTAGCCCCGGGAGTAAACGGCAAATAACTAATTTCTTTTCTCCGGCTAGTAAGCCAGGTAGGAGTGATGGAAATGGTGAACAACCCGCTAATAAAAAAATAATATCGCAACGTGACAGCAGGCAATGCCTTCTGAAATACTTCCCACGCTAGGCCTTTCGTTGTTATGGCGGCAAATTTGCACTTCCGTATGTGATCTGTGCACTATCTACACTACGTAGTGATTGGCTGAGACCATATGAATATACATGAGATAGGGGTATATAATTGGAGAACCCAAACACCCAGATGTCACATCACATGGCGGAGGGAAAACTACTGCTCAGTATAAAATAAGCTCCTCACGGTGTGTATGCACGATGTCTCAACAATCAACCCAGCCACAGCAACCGATTAGACCACGCCAACAGGATGTACCAAGGCCAGAGGGTGGACAAGTACAAAGTGCACGTGGTATCCCTGCTCCGAGTTCGGCGTCTGCTCACATAGGACCACACCCTAATACAACTGATAATCCCTCGGTAAGTATATACGACTCTTGTAGTGGTTTTCTAAAAACTAATTTCGAATTGATAATGACAACAAGAGTCCCGAATATCCCCGACACTTTACGGAAATTCGAGAAATAGTGTAAAATCAATGAACAAACCCATTCTGACGGTGTTGTATTGATATAAAGTCAGTGTATGGAGTTGGGGGCTCATTGAAGTATAGCGTGAAAGTCAGGTGCCCCACTTTACATTAGATGAAAAGGCCCACGAAAGATAACAGGTGTCCAACGTCACCGGTATTAGAAGGTAAGTGTCTCTGCCCAAAGACTGTGGGTGTTACCAGGTGTGAAACACGTAACAATATGTAAATTGCATATAGATGTCCTGCTGTGAGTAACGGGGTTTATGATAATGATGTAGTACATTTGACAACGGCAATGATATGGTACTAGTATGTGTGTCCCGGGGAGAGACACGTATGAGACACTTAGAACAGTGCAAGGGTGTCCTGTGGAGAGACACGTAAAAATAGCGCAGGGGTGTCCCGTGGAGAGACACGTAAAAATAGCGCAGGGGTGTCCTGTGGAGAGACACGTGAAATAGTACATGGGTGTCCCATTGAGAGACGCGTTAAATAGTACAGAGACAACTCGGCGTAGAATAGTACATGGGTGTCCCGGGGAGAGACACGTTCTAAAACAGTACATGGGGTGTCCTGTTGCTGAGACACGCAAAGAGTGCATGGTGCGCTAATTTTCGATAATATTCAAAGTATGGTGGCCCAATCGGCGTGATTTTTCGTTTTTGCATGTTCTTTGCAAAAATTTGGTGCCATATAATCTGAAACGTTGCCTTGTACCCTTTACAGGAAGCACAGCAGCAACATGTACAACCTTTGTCTGTTAATCAGGTGGCAACACAACAAAGGGAGGCAGGTGAGAGGCTACAGAGAACTTTGGTCGAACTGCAGCTCTATGCCGAGAGAGATGAGGCGATTTTTCAGCCTGAGGAGGCCTTGGCCAGACTACAATTGGTAGCGGACGCTGCCCTTGAGGCACGATACCCAGAATACCCTAGATATACAGCAATGTTGAAAGCACTAAGGAAGGAAAGGGATTCCCCAGCACTACCGACAATGTTTATGACGTTAATCAGAAATAAGGAGCAGGCAGACATTGTGGAGAAGATAGCAAAAGTCAAAAAGGCAGTGAGTCGGCCCTCGGTTGGAACATCAGGACGGCCCAAGCCCAAGACGACCCAAGTGCTGGACCTGTGGGAAAATGGGACATATCTCTCGACATTGCTATAGCAACACATCGCCATATCCTTGAAGAGATGATCGATGTGGGTCGGACAGGAGAGATAGAAGTGATAGATACAAAAGATAAACGGAACTGATCATGAAATAGAAAAAATAAAATGAAATAAAATAAAATAAATAAATAATGATGGAGGAGATGGATTGGAAGAAAATTAATGTCATGGGTGTTCCCCTCTGTAAATGACAGAAATAAAGAATGATTATAAAGTGAAAACTCAATGTAGTTATTTGCATATGCGAATGTTCTGGAATGGAATACATGTGATTTGTAATGAATGATCGTGGATGTGAGATACTGTTTATATGACTAAGGCAGCCCTGGGGAGACCAGTAACTAAACCTGGTCTACCCCCCCCCCCCCCTAAAAAAACAAAACAAAAACAAAAACAAAACACCCCCAAAAAAAGGGCGCATTGGGGGTAATCTCGATACCCCTCAGAAAATGTCACTATTTCTAGCGGTCCCAGTGGAGGTCTATTTTGCATAACTCTAATGACTGGTATCTTCATAATTTACAGTGGAACTACCAATTTCCAGATATTGCTAGGTGGGAAAAGAGTATAACCTTTGACCCAAGGGAAGCAATGAAGGATGGACTACTTCGCAAGGTTAGCTGGACCGGGTGGGAAAATAATGGGAGACTTCCCCCCAGCATGGCCAGACCCCACCCAAAACTGGTTGCAAGTGGTACGGTAAAAGCTTCAGCAAGACAATTGCTTTTCCGCGACCCTGGGTATTTTGTGGCGGGTCAGGTACATAAACAAGTAGCACTATGGGATGAACTACTACAAGGTCAAGATCAGAGAAATCAAGTAATGAACTGGATAAAAAATGGGGTCTCAGTTTTTGACTTCATCGTCCCATTTAAAGGGACATTTAGGGAAAAACCATATGACCATGCATTCCCACCACCAATCTACTTGCCGAATAATGCCAACTGTAATAAACACGTTGCATTCATCTCGAAAACACTACTAGAGAGAGTGAGAACGGGAGCAATCGAAGTGTGGGGGAGAATGGGAGAAGTACCACCTCCATATATTGTCATGCCCTTAACAGTTGAGCCCACAAAACCATGCCTATGTCATGACCAACGGTATATCAACAACTGGATGAGAGATGTACCATTTCAACTAGATCAGATAGTTAACTTGCCCCGATATCTTCACAAGGGTCACTATCAAACAAAAATTGATGATAAATCTGGATATGACAATGTGAGCATGACACTAACAAGCAGAGCTATGATGGGTATACAGTGGGGAGGTTGGTGGCTTGTATATACAACCCTCCCCTTTGGCTGGAAATGTTCACCGTTTGTTTACCAGACCATGGGACTCTGTGTGATGAACGAAATAAGAAAATATGGCGTACCCTCCTCGCTCTATATTGATGACAGGCATGCAGGACAGTTAATAATAAACAATACATGGTCCAACAAGGAAAAGGCTGATGCCGCCTGTTATATTATGTGTTACATAGTAAATTCTCTCGGTTACTTCGTGGGTCTAGACAAGTGTACCTTCATCCCAGTCACAGTTATAGAGTTCTTAGGTTTTCTGGTAGACACCATACGCCAAGGGTTTGCAATCCCGTTATCAAAAAAAACAAAAATTTCTCGAAATCAGAGAAAATATCCTCAGAGAAAAACACATCTCAATGAAAACACTCCAAAGGTTCGTGGGAAAGTGTGTGGCGTTCACCTTAGTCATCCCAGCATCTAGGTTGTATATACGTCAAATGTCGGCAGAAATATCGTAGGCTGAAAAGGCATCAGCAACAAAAATCCCCATATCGAGAGACCTGGCGGACGAAATAAAATTTTGGAGATGTATAGATGATGGGAAGGACTGGTTGCCATGGATACAAGAGAAACATACATCAATCTCGATAGCTACCGACGCATCGATGTCGGGATGGGGAGGCACAGTTTCAACAGGAGGGCAAACCATAGAGATAGGTGACTACTGGCCAAATCATAGCTTGGGTAAGTCCATAGCCTACAAAGAAACCGAGGCATTGACATGTGTATTAAAAGCGTTTGAAGAAAAAGTTACAGGAAGAAGGGTAAATGCACAGGTAGACAACAAAGTCCTAATTGCCTGTTGGGAAAATGTGGGAAGTAGGAACGCCAACCTAAACAGCGCCACCAAGCGACTATTTGAAACCGTAACAGAACTAGATGTACATCTCAAGCTGTCATATATCGTATCGAGTAATAACCCAGCAGACAGACCCTCCCGAAAACTATGTGCGGGAGATGCAAAACTCCTCCCACGGCTATGGAAAGTTATAGAGGAAAGGTTTGGCGGAACCAGTGGGCATTCTATTGATCTCATGGCACTCGATTCGAATACCCAGAAAAACGGGCAACCTCTGAAACACTTCACCCCCTGGGAGACACCGGGGTCACACGGGGTTGACGTCTTCACTCAGAACACACAAGGCGAGAATTGCTATGTCTACCCACCATTCCAACTCATAGGGCCAATTATAAAGTTTCTTGAGGAACGAAATGCACTTGTCACAATTGTTGTGCCAAAAACATCACCCCGACTGTACTGGTGGCCACTCCTGAAAAGAAGGGCAATTGGGTGTTTACGACTGGTATCCGCCGGTGAGACAGCATTTGAAGTGCCAATGAAAACCAAGGGTTGGATACGGATGACATCATTTTATGACATGTACACCTTCAGACTTGATTTCCAACACTAACTTCTTCAGCGGTGATTATGACATTACAACCATGTACCAAACCAGTTAAGCTTACGCGAATACAAAAAAAAAAAAAAAAAAAAAAAAAACGAAGAAAAATTCTCGTGGATACGATACTAATAGTAAAAGTATGACTTTGTCTACGGGGCGATAAACTGGTAGGGGCACCACGACTATGGCTACCAGCAGTTCGCTGTAAAGAATGTCAATATCCAAATGACATAGGTCACAACTATTGTCAACAATGTGGAAGTGCTAGCAATACTGGTCTGACACAAGTACAAGTAGAAAATATGCCGAAAATCGATATGGAAGTACTGGATGAAAGATTTCAAGAAATAAGCCAACAAATCCAATCCAAACCGTATACCACGAGAAAAGTTCGCCTACAACAAGAAATTGAAGCATTCTTGGGGGGCATGACGCCTCAAAAGCCCATCATTGCAGCATCACCTACAGATATTGTAAAATTCCTGATATGGAAAGACAGACATGGTCGGTCGGTGCTTCATAGGGACAACTGTATCGAAACCAAAGACCAACCTTGCGAATGCCCTAAACGATTGGCCTTTAAAACGGTAGACTCATACATCGGACAGATACGATCAATATTTGAAAATATTGGAAGAGGGGGTGAGTGGGACTGTAGACTGGGAATAGGAAACCCCGCTGCCAGCAAAATAGTCAAAGACTATCTGAAAGTCGTCACTGAGGAACAGATGAAAGCTAACATGCTCCCCAAGCAAGCAGTCCCAATACTGGTGGAAAAAATCGACAAGATAGTTGGATATGTTGATTCTGAGATACCAGAACATATAAACCAGAACCCATTCCACTCATTCGTGCTGGCTAGAGATAAGGCTCTCCTCCTCACTCTCATGTACACAGGGGACAGGGCAAGTGACCTACTGACGAATGTAAAAACAGAAGATATAACAGCTCTGCCGAATGGGGGCCTCATACTGAACCATGTATGGGGGAAAACACTCAGAGATGGAAGCGTTCGCCTCGTCACAATCTTACCAAACAAAACGATTAAGCTATGCCCAGTCATGGCAATCCGTCAATATTTTGACCTTAGTATGTCAATCGGTGTTATCCTTTCACCAGGTTTCTTATTTAGATCCACCAATAGGGAAAAGAAAGTCATTAACATACCGATGACCACAAACACGGCAAATGCGAGGCTGCAATCATACCTACGAAAGCTTGGCATATTCCAATTAGAAACCATCCATGGATTTAGAAGCTCTTGCGCAATTGCACTGGCACTTTCAGGCACCCCAATGTCAGAAATCATGCAACACAATGGTTGGAAATCTCGAAAAACTGCCTCATACTACATGCAACTGGCAAAGGTTATGCTACCTACATCTACAGCAATGACACTGAAAGACGCCACACTCGAAGAAATACAAGACACGTTTAGACACTGCAACGAACTCAGAGGAGCATCGCAAGCCTTTCCTTATAACTGATAAGCCGTGTGTAAAAAAAAAAAAAAAAAAAAAAAAAAAAACATGCGCTACGGGAAGACGGGATGGACAGAGGAGTTATCACAAGGCCACGTACATATGTGGTGACCCGATCATAGCTACTGTACACTATAACATAAAGCAATAAAATAGATATAACATTTCCCTCTACATGGAGGTAGTACAGTGTGAATAGTGGAATGATTGATGAGGAGTAGAGTGTTTGGTATATGTGTGGGCAATAGCTAAGAAACATAGGGAATGGGCATGGGACCCTCAGACACTCCACAACTAAATCAATCAAAACAACACTATGCAGTGGGGATAGGGAACTATCTACACTACGTAGTGATTGGCTGAGACCATATGAATATACATGAGATAGGGGTATATAATTGGAGAACCCAAACACCCAGATGTCACATCACATGGAGGAGGGAAAACGCCCGCCCACCCACCCAGCCTTGATACAATGCATAGTACTACATCATGCTAATGAACATATAGCACCGTGAGGAGCTTATTATCCCTACCCTATTGCGTTAACATGGGGGACCAGACCTCTGGACCCTCAGACACTCCACAACTAAATCAATCGAAACAACACTACGCAGTGGGGATAGGGAACTGTGTGCATGTCTGTTACTGTACATGTAACAATATCAGTAAGTATCAAATCTTGTATCGTCTTTACTTTAATTTATTTGAACCGAACAATCTTCAGAGGAATTAGTGTGGCGTAGACATTCACTGGTAAAAAAGTCAAAAATGATTCACGCAATACTCAACTTCCAAACACTTACGGCACTGGTGAAATGACCCAATATATGTTATCAATTTCACTTTGCACATCAGTCGTCTGCTATGAAAAAAAATCCTACCGAACACTAACTGTACGTACATGTAATTACGTTATGTTGAGAACTAGCTGCATTTATTTGCAGATTAATTACGTGACGCCATCTGACTTGCACATGTAAAAAGGGACGGGTTCCCCCAGTCACCCCATTACTTTTCCGAGTACATTCACATTCAGTCTCAGTAAAAAAACTTCAAGATGGAAATATCGTAAAATTAAAACCTGAGGACAAGTACCTAAAATGTAGACATCAATAGCAACTTTTACACAAACCATATATTCACAGATACATGTACCTCCAATGCTCACAGCGTTTGAACTTTTATGGCTGTGATGCTCGCATGTCGGCCTAAATGTACCGTTAAAACTTATAATCGAGAGTCAATACAAAGGAAATCCACAAAATCTGAAGAGAATATAATTTACGCAAATTACGGTGCTATCTTGGCAACAACCTCTTTGATAGCAGTAAATACGGTGGCGAAGACATCGTGTGCTAAACATAAGGTATCTTTTCAGATAACGAAAACGTATCTCACACGTGTTAAATTTTGGGCAATAAGGTGGTTGAAATAGCAAATTAATGAGTCTCGTCCTCCTAATAATATTTCGCGTAAGTTTGGCTCTGCAATTCGACGGTTAGGAAAACCTAAAAGTAGCAACATTTTGAAACAGCGTTTTCAGTGTGACCTCGGCCATTTGCGTTACCGCTGGAGAAATTGTAGGGATTGCTTCCAGTCAAACATCGGAACGGAAAAAGGTACAAAAACAGAGGAAAGAACCCCAAAATCACAGTACACGCTACAGTTATTGCAGTTAGTCTGTATAAGACATAGTTTGAGTGAACCACGTAAACGTTACATGGAAGGCCGATTCATTGAAGGGATGATGTGGTGTGGTACATCAATAATAATAACAATATTTATGATTTGTTGCCGACTTCAATGGTTTTTTTTATACATAGGTGGTTCTGAATAAAGATTAGCAAGCTTACCAAAGTGTGATAGTAAAGTTGAGTATATAAATACAAATATGTTTATGCCAACTTATAACCAGTACATGAAATGGTTTCTTCTGGACAAAGTTTTATGACTTCACCCACGGTGCTACACACCACTGTTCTAATAAACAAGAAAGGCCTAAGTACGCGGTGACATCAGTTTACAATATAAACATGTGGCTCGGTAATTGTCATCGAATTCTCAATATTGCGCACTAATTAGCTGGCAACATCGGTAATTTGCTGTCCGGGGAAATTAGTGCAATGACTGTAATACACCGATTGAGGGCGCTTACACCGACGTAAAGCGTTCACACCTACAACTTAATACAAGCTAATCCTTGCCTCCGGAGGATCTGCGGAGCTGAATCGACCAAAACCTCCGCAGTAAAATAATCCACAGATTCTCCGGAGTCGACCATTCACACACGCAAATTACCTCCAGAGTTAATTTAAGTCACTGATTCTATGGAGAATAGGTCCTAGTGTGAACGGAGTATAATAGGGTTACCAATTCATTGTTTCCTGAAGTACCATTAACAGCTTGGCGTCGTGATACCAGTCTTCGAGATATGGTGGTCCATACAGAACAACATGAATTGGAATTTAATGCTGGTTCATTTCCATGCAATCATACTCGATGTGGTACATGTCATTTCATTATTAATACTAATCATGTTTTTGGCCCTAAGAACAGTGTGCCTGTTACGAGTACATTTACTTGTATTAGTACTAAAACTAATGTAGTATATTGCACGACGTATCTATGCATTTTATTACCAACGATCACAGTGTCCTTGATGACAACAATGTGTTGATTTGTGACCTTTGACAGTTAGATTTCTCTAAACTTAGGAAATACTTGTTGTTTTTTCCCCCCAGTTCATACCAATTACATCTTGATCTGATAATACACCTCTCTGTAACATGATCCATTTCCATCTGAAGTTCCTCTCTGGAACTTAGACATCTCGGGTCTGGGGTCGGTTGTCAACAAATCCTCCATTTCCTGTATTTTATGTTCAAGTTTATCAATCTTTTCTCTTCTTTCCTTAGCTTTCTTTTTCTATACTCCATACAGACCTTTTTAGTTTTAAATTTCACCCAGTCCCACTCCATCCCAGGGTCAAGCAACTCTGGATTACTTGTCCATTGTGTAAGGTTTTCTTCCATTAGTTCAATATAATCTGAATCTCTCAGGAGAGTGTTATTAAACTTCCAGTATGATGGGCCTCTTTTTGTCTCTTCCCATTTCATTAACAACACTACAGCCGAGTGGTCTGAACATACCCACGGTACTTTCGATGCCCCAGTTATTACTGACTGTAAATTATCACTTGTCAGAAAATAATCAATTCTGCTCATTACCAATTTAGGGTGGAATCGCTTCCATGTGAATGTTTTCTTATCTTCACAACTTGGTTCAGTCTTTCATCACAAAATCTCCAAATGTGAACACATACATTTGAATACAAGTTGACACGATCATTGACTCCATACTGTATATTATTGTTTGTACTGGGATTTTATCTAAAATATTGTCTGCTTCAAATTCTCCAACTCATCTGCCAACATGATGTGCGTATATGCGTACGTACGTATTTCCGGGTCCCAGTGCAAGACTCATGACAATTTCAATGTTATTGACCTTGAATATAGTTGGAAATATGTGTCACGGTCACGGTATCTGCGATTGTTACAGGAATATTGATATTATTATCCAGAATTTCTCAGTCGGGAGGCTTGCTGACCAGTGTACGCGTGATAAAGATGGTGACTGTTATACTCTGCGCGCGCAAGGTGACTGACATCACTAGAATGTAATACAATGTAGAAATTATCTTTTATCACATGCACTGCATTTATGTGTGTATACACGTATGCAGCGGTGCAGTTACACACATTATCATGATTATATACAAGCGAGATTGCCAATGATAGCAACCAATTCACTAGGCTATTGTTTACATGACTTTGCCAAACGACTAGGAATAATCAGTAATTTACAAGTTGCTAAAATTTACACGAAGTTGACTTAAAAACAGAAAGGGGCATTGCAAATATTTTGTAATGCATGCGTAGTCCGGATTGTTTGTCTTGCTTTCAAGCAGACTACCGAGAGTTGATTGCTTTTCTTCTGATACAATAACATGTACCACTGACGCAGTCAATGTAAAAAGACGCAACGATGATGTTGCCATTGTTGTGTCTACCTGGAAAATTACATACATCACGGCGAAAACACGTTCATATGGACATAGCACAGTGCAGTGAATATGTCACACTCCCACGTCAAAAATCAAAACAAAATGAATAAATAAATAAATAAATAAATAAATAAATAAATAAATAAAACAATAATTAGCACTGTAAGACATGCCTAGCCATAGTTCTCTTCAGCATGTTCAAATTTTATTTTATTTTACGAGACAAAAATAGTGGTAGACGATATACGGCACCATGACACACAGTGTAAGCATGGGTAGTTTTTTGAAAGATGACAAAACTGCTGCTGTGTGGATGGTAATGAACCCAATCAATAGAAAAGGAAATAATTAAACAAGCGACCTATCGGTCAGAATAGCTCTGCTGTTTATTTAATTTTATTTTTAATTTTGGTAACATGTAGAAGTGGTTCAGTTCTTCAGCTCTTCACTATGCAGTTTTGTTTTAGCGATGTAAAAAGTGGTTAGTGGTTTCATATGATGTCTGACTATAAAACACATTTTACACAGAAAGTTGGTAATGTATTGTACTTTTATACCATAGTCACCATTTTATTTAAAAAATCTACTGTTATGAAAAATTGCACACAATCTCAGAAAACAAATGACTGGGAAATGCACACAAGAAAAAGAAAAAAAAGAGGATTTTGAGGTTGGCTATAAATAATTCCAGTGTCTTACAGCTTTAACCCTGGAAAATTTTAATGATGAATGAAATAAACTAGGGATCTAAAATAATTTTGAGGCAATTTGAATTTCAATTTTGTAACAAATTTACCAAGTCAACAACATTCAAATTGTACTAGTTGTAGTAGATATAGGGAAGAAATGTATTAATCGCCATCTTAGTTTCCGTACGACGACAATCCCAAGTACCCGGATGCACGAGGGACTAACCCGGAAGAGAGTCATTCTCAGCCATACGTTACAGTGGTAACACTCGTTCATGTTCGATTACCTTTCACAAAGAAAACACAACGAAATGGTTGAAGTGATCTTTTTTTTATTTCTTTTCATCACAATAACAAAATCTGCGTGATCAAAAGTGTTGTAAACTAAACCAGAAAGAACTATCGGACTGGCTAAACTTCCCGCTGAACTGGAGTAAGGTCCAAGTCAAAGTAAGCCTCGATAGTACGTGAGAAAATCGTCTCAAACTAGCGATACAACTTTCAAAATATAACTTGACATGTCTTCATTTGTTGGAGTTTAATACAATTCAAGACGGGTTTTCACTGGAAAACAACAATTCTGTGAATAATGACACTCTGAACGCAGCGATTTCTCGGACGATGTTACCACTGTAACGTATGGTTGACAACGACTTGCTTCCGGGTTAGTCCCTCGTGCATCCGGGTACTTGAAATTGTCGCCGTACGGAAACTAAGATGGCGATTAATACATACATCGTCTGATATTTTAATTTACGGAGTTTCTTGTGACCGGCGCCTGTCAGCAGACTCAGCCAATTTTTTTTCATCATTCCATTGTATTTAAACCTTGTACTTGACATTTCGCAATATTTATAATTCTCAACAAAATACCTCAACATGCCTCACCTCGCGGTCTCGCTCGTACTCAAAGCAGTCCGGTATGATCACTGACTAGTCGTGCTTGCATACGGAGTAATCCGGGACTCGATTCTGACAATTGTCCCTACTATTTGTTTAGAGTCAAGTCAGCAATATAGACTTGTGCACCACCTGTCGTATGTAAGCACTGACATGACCAGAGAGAACCTTTTCGGATTTAAAATTACATGTAAAACGGGGAAAGATACGAAAAACATAATGCAAAGTCTGAAGCCAAATTAAAGTTGTAATTATTTTAATTATTTTTACTTGCCAAATATTTGCATTTTGGAAATGGCAAGACACGTTCATGTCGTTTAACTTTACATGTAAACTGTCGGCCAATAAACAAAGTTTGGTCGATTCACAGTTGGCAGTGAGACTGCTCTTGCATAACTTCAACCGCATGCCTAGGCATGCCTTCCTTACATGAGTTGTCTTCATTCTGGTTCACTGTCACTCCAAATTGCACGACAATATAGAATTAATCACAAGTTACATGTTATCTGAAAACATCAAACTTTTATAGTGGGTCTGAAGTGTGATTTTAGTGAGTACCAAGAACTTGTTGCTACTTGTGTTGCTACTTGCTGTGGAAAATCGCCTGGTCAAACAAGGTCAGCTTCAGCTTCTAGTCAAATCAGTCGTTTTCTACCAAAAATTCTTGAACAGAGCGTTACACAACGATCCTACTAAATTTACTTGCCATAGTTATTTAAAACACATAAACATCCACCTTTTTATGAAATTTGTAAAAACTTTCCGGTCCGTATTAAGGAAACTACTAATGAGCGAAAAACTGGGTCGAAGTTTCAGGGCCTCAAGTATGTGTCCCGAATTCGTCGGAAAATCGGTATTCCTAAATGTAATGCCAAAATTTGTGTTGCTGCTACAAAAGAAGAGATGTCAGTTGAGGTTTAGGCATTTACAGTATCTAAAATGGTGGACTCTAGTGAAAGTTACGGCAAGTTGAAAATACCCCAAAATAAGGCCTGTGAGCAGCCATTCAAAGAGTAATGGTCGCGATCTGAAGGATAGATTAGATGCACACGATGCATGCAAATGAGGATGTTGCGGACTGGCTGATTATGTAGAAGGGGTGCAGAATTTGGATTTGAAGTTTACAACCCTGTTTCGAACAAACGCTTGTCATTTGGGCGCACAATGCGTAGAATTATGACTATAGCACATATTACATTGCTTGTTTGACGTCAATAGTGTCTTTTGAAAAGTGGCAGTTTACTTAAAGTCCCGTGGTCTGATTTCCAATATGGCGTCGATCACAATGCTCATTAACATATTCATTTTTTTTTCAAATTACAAAAAAAATCATCAAAAATAGAAAAGAAGACGTGCTGACTTGAAATTAACAAATCTAAGTAAGCTACCCTCTGTGCATCAACACACCAGATATCAAAGCAATCTGACAAGTAGTATTCGAGGAGATGATGAAAATATCACTTTTGAAAAAAAATTCATAAAAAATTGAAAATGGCACAGATCAACTTGGCATGAACAAATCTGAATAGCCTCCCCCAGGAAGCATGCACACCAAATATCGAAGTATTCTGGCTGTTACTTTCGGAGATGATGAAAATATAAAAATTTGATGGACACCTATGATTCACTTAAAACTATACTCTATACCAACCTATACCTAAAGCTACGCTTTCAGCTTTCGCTGACAGCGGCGCTAAAAAAAGTGAGTACACAGTTATCAACAGAGATAGTACATCCGACAATATTTCCGATGACTTTGCTATTTGTGAGGCTAGCTAGCCACTTCGCTGTAACACTGTGAGTAATCATTGTATATTGTACTGCGACGGCACATGATAATACGTCTAGTTCAAAGGGGGACCTTGCGTTCGTTCGATACTGATGTGGCCATTGAAAACCAGACTGCCGTATTTTTCTTAATAGAAACAAATCAAAGAGATGCAGCGACTTTGAAAACCATACATTTTGGAGTACATACATGTACACATAAAAAAGGACATTTCCGAGACAACCCATCCATGATCAGTGAACTCCGCCCACATTATTACATTGCTTCATGTGTTGTCTTCTCGTGAAGCCCTTTCTCATCCGATTTCTGTAAGTTCGCGAGTACGAAAATATCAGATCACTTTCGATTAGAATACAATAATCAGGAATTAGAATGTTCCACTTGGTTCATTTCAGTGACATGTTATATTTAGAAAGTAGTGTGCTGTAGGTAGAAGACATGAGACAGGGTGTGTTTACATGTAAACATGGCTCTGAATTCATATGCTACGACAAGGTTCAACCAGGGACGTATAAACTTCATCCTTCTATTTTTTTATCGTCATTATAAACCCTTTCACTTTTTTATTTTCCTGACATGCAATTTTGAAATTACTTTTATTATATTTTAGGGCGACCCTTTTATTTTTCTGTTTCTCATCTCCCGACCGACCCTAATTTGCAGCTCCGACATCAGAAAAAAACCTGTTTTTATTTCCGACCAACTCCTGAGTTCAACACAGCAAGGTTGTAAGGGTCGAACGAACATCAAACGTTCCTCATGGCGTCTTAGACCAGTGTTCTGCCGAGGCGACCTTGCGACATTGCCCCAACCCCTCCCTGGGCCCCCATCGTAAAATTACAAATGACGCAATAACTTTCCAACCTTGCATCACTTTGGAACATTTATTTTACGGCAGACATCAAAATTATCTAAGTCCAGGCCCTGACGTCAATCCCACAAGAAGTATACTGACTCTGTTAGGGAAAGTTTTGTTGACATTATATAAGATACAGTGACAACGCACAGTTCTATTGTTAACATAAAAAATGCCACAAAAAGATCAACTTTGATAAACTTTATCTATAAATTGAAACAGTAGAGGGAGTCTCTGAGATGAGACGTCGAAATGGACGTCTCTCGTCACATGTTTTGTCTACTATCACTGTCGCGACCTCTGACCTACTCACTGACATGTGCGAAAAGCTGAACTTGCTACTGGAAATCGGAACATCTATCTGCCACAGCTCAGAAGCCTGAGTAAACCAAATTTATGGGACAGGTTGTGATTTTCATTTGTTGATGGGTCAGATTAATGTAAACAAAATGAGTACATGTGTATTTTGATTCCGAAAAAGCTGTGTTGGGGGATCGTGTTGCATGATGTTGACAGTGACATGTAAATGTTGGGCACTGAATCAATGCGTGATCACTGGCATGGCCACTATAGACGGCCAATGCATGTGCGCCCAGTCAGACATGAAGATTGAACTTGTTGTGCAAATAAAAAAATAATAACTTTGACGTTGTTGATAGTTTTAGTTCAAGATTTCTGAGTTTCAAGGACACCTACATGTAATGTCAGCTTTCCGTATGAAGTTTACAGTATGTAACTAATGCTGTCATTTGATATAGCAGGACCAAATCATTATACACAGCCAGTAACGGTAATTAATGAAAAATAAATCATTTCAAAGTTTGTTTGACTGTATTATTTGTAAGTTTTTCGTTCACATTTGGTACTTTTCTTCAAAATGTTCGTTTTTCTTCGTCATGAATTTGAAGAGGGAATGATAAACACAGCAGTGTACTAACAGTTCTAAAAATGAAACACGTGGTTACAAGATTAGGATTTCTCACAGTTTTTATTCAATCATATGTTCACTGTGACTTATTTTGAAGTTGTTCTTTGTCCTTGTCTGAAAAAAGGAATTATAAATTTGAGTACTGCTATTCATTGATATTCAGATTAAAAATTGTGACTACCTGGCTGTCCAATCTTTCTAAACAATATATAATATACTCTCTTAAAATTACATAATCTTAATTGCCTTCTTTTTCTAAGGAGTAATGTGTAGTTACATGTACGTCGGAGCAGCATGTGTCTTTCATGGCTGAAGTCGTTTAGGTTTGATGAGGGACAGGGCTCGAAATTAATGCCGTCGCGCGTACATTTTGCTGCAATGTAATGCTCAGAATCATTTTCAAAATTATGCTTAAAATTGGTAAAAGTCATACTGCATTCCTCAAAAAAACAATTTCTTGACCAGTTTTTAGCTTTAAATCAGTTGTATCATCAGGGACAAATTACACAAGCTTCTATTGTGTCATAAACACAGGTTTTAGGCATGGATATTACAAAAATTGTACAAAATGACTCAAAAGGAGCAGTGATTGATGATTTAAATAGTTTAAGCATTGGAATGTTTGAATGTAATTTGTCAGTGTCGACACTATGCAACAACGTCTTGCTATTGCCTATTGGTATCATTAGTAATAACACTTACAAGTTACAGAAGACACATAATGTATACTGTACTGCAAGACTTGCATGGCATGTTACCAATGTTTACATTATTACTTTTAATTACTTTTAAACAGTAAATCCCAAAGGAGTTCCGAGTTCCAGAAATGGTTACATGTTATTTGGTGGATTATTTTGACAAGTTCACAAAGAAGAAAAATGTTTCATAGAAGTAATGATATGTATAAATGAACATGCCTCTAGTACACTGATGACAATCACACAAGTGTTTCAAAAGTTACATACTAAAGTTTAAATTGGATAATTTGAATAAATTATAAGCGATGTCAATGCCACTTTGATTAATAGGACGAATGTATTAGTACTCCTGATAAAATCATACAATATTTCATGGCTACAGATATACACCCATCAGGATGATAAGTATTCATCTTCTTACAAAGTTGTTCTACGGACTTGTCAACCTTGCTAAAATGAAGGAAAGAAGGAGTTCAATAAAGAGAAGAGAAAAGAAGTTGTAGAGAGACTGACACGACAGAAAATAGAACTGAAAAAATACAGATTTTTTTCCTTGCCCCCCCCCCCCTTTTTTTTTTTTATTTCGCCCGCCCGCCCCGCCTGATTATTCCACTGGAGATGAGAAACAAAAAAAGGTCACCCTTAGACTCTCACAAATTGAATGCTGAATTAAGAATGTACAGATAAAGTTGTGAAAGGGCGCCCTCAAACATCAGTCGGCATAGCAAATAGCAAATATGAGCAGGCATAGCTAATATATGCTCAAACGGATACGTTTTATTGACAATAGGACAAAAAGGCACCATTCTTCTAAATTGTCTCTCACACAATGCTTTATTATTATATAATATTTAAACCCCTTCACTTGTAATAATAATAATAATAATAATAATAATAATAATAATAATAATAATAACACGTCATTGAGAATGACATAGTCCCCGCTATGATTGGGTTTTAAGGAACTTGCAGTTTATGTTGTCACTTCGTTGATATCACTACTCTGATCAAGCAACACTTGTGAACCTAAATCAAACAGACTTAGATATGTTGTGTCTGCTTGTTGGACATGAAACATGCCTACTCATGTTGTGTCTCCTCGTTGGACATGGGACATGCCTACCCTTCAAGATAATGTGATGGAATAAACCATTCAACAATAAAGGATGGGTCGGGTACAGGGGGGGGGGGGGGGGGGAACCTGTTCAAGCATGTCTGAGCTACAGTACAGCTCTAACCCAAGTTTCCGATTAGCTAGCGCGGGTTAACGCCGGGTTAACGCACGTTCACAATAGCAGTGGCGCAACACAAAGTGTTCTAGTGACTAACACTAAGCTTAAAAATTGTCCATTGTTCATATGCAAATATCAACCTTATTAATTGAGTGCTGGCGAAAGAAGAGGCGCAACACAAAGGGCTAACGCAACTCTTCGAATGTGTCCATTGTTCATATGCAAATACTGACCTCATTATAAGTGCAACTTTGTACTATCATGGAAGTACAACCCCGCTGAGATCTGTTCAAGCATGTCTGAGTTATGGCTTTGGACATGAAAACTGCGCCAACAAAATCGCTGCCAGGCAGCCATATCAGATTGTGTCATGACGAAAATGGATATGCACATGTATGTCATAGAACACTGTCCTAATACCAACTTTGAATGAGATCTGTTCAAGCGTGTCTGAGTTATGGCTTTAGACAGGGAAAATTTGAAAACAAAATGGCTACTAGGCGGCCATATTGGATCGTATCATGAAACAAATTGATGTGCATATGTATGCTATTGTATGTTGCCCCTGTACCAAGTTTGAAAAATCGGTCCAGGCATCTCCAAGAAATTGCTCTGGACGGACGGACGGACGGAACCCAATCCTTAAGTCCAGGACTAATAATCAAAATAAACATAGAACACAATTAAACAACCCCAGCCAATAAGATTGTTACAGTATATATCGGAGTGTCTCGTGACCGGCGCCTGTCAGCAGACTTGGCCGCAGCGGACGTGGTTGTGACGGTTCAGGATTTTTACAGAATCGATGTGTATTGATATGGAAAACATGCTCTGGTTACCTTTGAAATTATTGCCTTCATACCCTGAATACACATAACTTTCAAAAAATGTCTAAATAAATCGTGAGCAAGTGTGAAACTGACATGATGGAGCTGGGGTTACATATCGTTTGCCAGCCGATACATACATGATGTATGGTGTATTTGTATTTCTTTTCAACCTAAACCAGCTTTTCTATATCGCCTTGTAACGTTGTTATATTGTTGTTGTTGTTGTAAAGATTCAATTTACTTCATCGTACATTGTAGTATATATTCTTTTAGTGGTCTGAGTACACATGTATCCTAAAAAGTTGAGAACAACACGTCTACGTATGTACATTGTAATACAGCAGGTCGACGTCAACATGTGTGCTCGTACTAGAAGTAATATACTTACTGACTGACCCATTGGAAATATGCGTTCACTTTTCCTCACGTTTTTGTTCCTCAAGCTATTTTGCTCATGCTCACAGTATAGTGTACCATCTTATTTCAATTCTGGCCAGTTTCACAATAATGAATGTTATTGATGCAACAAACTTTAGTTGTTTTAGATTAACTACATGTACCTTTACCCGTTGCACATGGATCGTGTTTTGTGTAATACATCATACATGTGGTCATGACAGTGTACACATGTGTACGCGGCTGAAGTCGCAGTTGTTGTTAAAAACAGATACTATCAAAACGTAAATTAACAGTTTTGAGAACTGATGTTTGAGCGATCAATTCTAAAGGTAATAAGAACGTGTATTTGACGCCGAAACATAAACACGTCTTAAAGCCCCGGCTTTCAATCCCAGGTTCTCGCATTAGTGGCTACTCCGCCCTACAAACATCGCCTTATCTACTATCAGTAAATTAAAATAATACTGTTGAGACTACAGGGAAAGATTCTGCTTCACAGCCTTTTGATGGAAGTTGGAATGTCTCTGCTTGCACAATTTTTATTTGGGAAAAATATGTCAAATAGAGTTGAAATACTTGCAACCGAGACATTGATAGCCCCAAGTTCAGCCACTGTATGTTTGTTGGTTGATACGTTTTGCCAATAATGTACATGGTGTCAGTAAAAGCTAAGTTTGCGTATGTAATTTTTAAAAATTTGAATTTAAAATTGTGCAAGCAGAGACATTCCATCTTCCATCAAAAGGTTGTGAAGCAGAATCTTTCCCTGTCGTCTCAACGGTATTATTTCAGGTTTGATTGAGTCCGTCGGGTGTCTTCGGATCTGAGGCTATCTGACGCTGAATCTGACGCTCAATATGACGCTAGCTGAATCTGAATCTGAATCTGAATCTGACGCCAACTTTATACTCGTCGCAAAACTACAGTTTAGCAGGAGCTGTTGCTAGGTTGTTACCACGTCCCTATTGTTTAGCAAAATGACCACAAAGGGCCTTCGCCGCTTATATAGGGAAGGCGGGCCTTTAATGGATGTCAAAGGTCACGCCTGTCACGAGCACGACGTACTCATGACAGGCGCCGGGTACGAGCACGACGTGCTCGTGACCGGCGCCTGTCAGCAGACTCGACTATATATATGCAAATTTCCTTCCCAAAATCTGTGATGAATAACAAATTCAAACCATCGCAAGATTGTGAGACAAAAATAATTTCCCGAGGGACTGGGGCCAGGCTAGGACAATGCCAGAATCGAGTCCAGACTTTGACTACAAAATTACCAACTTTACAAATTACAATGTAAATTAAAGCCGAACACACGACCGCGATCTCTGTAGACTGTAGATCTCAGACCACTGTAGTGGTCTGAGATAATACATAATGGCACTTACTTCCTTTATTATCACTCTTGTTGGATACTTCATCTTTCAATATTGGTTTTTTACTGACTGCTACTTTCGGTCGATGTATGTTGGCAGGAACAGCCATTCGAGCTCTCCACAGCATTGAGTTTGGACTCGGCATTTTTATGTTTATGCTATACGAGTTATATACGAGTGTAAAGTTGGTCTCAGATTCAGAATCAGATTCACATTGGAGGCCAATATGAAGAATATGAAGCCAGTCTCATATTGCGCCTCAGGTTCAGTCTCATATCATATTCGAACTATCACGATAACATCAGAAAAAAACAATCAAACAAGAAATAATAAGGGAGCCTTCAGTATTTATAAGGGGGAAGGCCGGAGGAAATCACACATTCTCTGTTAAGTAAAACATGACCTTTCTCCATTTGTAAAAAATGACCTGCCCTTTTGCCCCATTTT
This sequence comes from Glandiceps talaboti, assembly GCF_964340395.1. NCBI lineage: Eukaryota > Metazoa > Hemichordata > Enteropneusta > Spengelidae > Glandiceps > Glandiceps talaboti. The sequence continues at coordinate 17,905,159 of NC_135570.1, forward strand.
GTAAAACTTGGTCACAAAACTACGGATTGTAAAATGTGACCCTCCCCCAAACATTGTAGCGCAAAATATGACCCTTCCCAAAAGGACAGGTTTGTGAAATGTGACTCACCCTCCGATTCCTCCCACTTGTAAATACTGAAGGCTCCCTAATAACGCCCCGCTGCAGCTCAGGCTCAGGATGCTCATTTGATGGGGGAGGCCGCGGAGGGGCATAGGCACTTGTTTCCCAAGATATGTATCAGAACATGTTTCTATCAGAATACAATAAAATATCGATAGTATTGACGTGTATATCTAATTAAAATATGAAAGCGGTAAAATAACACACGCGTCTGTGATCGCGCAAGTCCACTCATACCCCGTATCACCGCGAGATATAGACTATAACTCACCGGACCGCGAGATACAGACAATATCTCCCGGTGAGTACTATATCTCGCGGTACGGTGAGTCACGGACTTGCGCGATCACAGAAACATATGTTATTTTACCCCCTTCACATACAATATTGGTTATACACATCAATATTATAGAGTTTTTAAATTGTATTCTGGTAATAACATGTAGTGTCCAAACTAGAAAGTGTATTAATCCCTTCTGACAAATTCATAGTGACAAGTAGAACAATTTAGATTAACTTCTTTTATAAACTATCTATGAAGATTACCATTACGAAAACTTCAAGTTGACTTTTGCCCCAAAGTGCAATATAAGTGAAGCACTGATTGTGAAACAGCCAAGCATTTACACGACATGTTCCGTAACTAGTGTGGTAGCTTGGTAATACATGTATATGTATATTATGTTTGAACTAATAAGTAATATTAAAGAATTGATGTAAGAAAAAGGGATAAGAACAAATATTTACATGTACCACATTTCAGACAAGCCATTGTAGAAAAAGGGTTTTTTTCTTCCATCACAATCCAAAACACAATGACCCCCCCCACCCACAATTTTGAAAACAGCATGACCCCCCCCCCCCCCCCCCACTGCCAATTTCAAAAACAAGGTGACCCCCTACAAATCCAACGCCCCCCCCCCGGCCGAAGAAACTGACCGGTCCCTAAACGTTCTGATATTTATATATCTCGGGAAAACAAGTGCCTGTTGGGAGGTGTCTCAGCTTGCATGGGGAACATTACATAGAAAACTGGTACAGTAAATTACGTTTTAAACTTCATTACTTTAAAGTGTATGTAAATAGGTTTCCAAAGTTTCCGACTTTTTGCCTGCAAATGACGTAGTTTTCATAGGTGATTAAAGATTTGTATGGAATTTTTGATAAAAGTACGATATTAATGGTGAAAATTTGATTTTTTGGGGGGGAAATCTGCGATGAGCATTTTGCTTCGGGAGTCTTCGGAAAATTGCGTCACTGCCGGAACACGATCGCGGCATCCATTTTTTTTCTTCTTCCGTAAGGAAGAGATGTATTTAGTGGGTGGAAGTCGAAATTTTGAAGACGTATTTTATAGGGTAATGGCAAGACTTGATTAGGTTTTGGTAAAAATCCCGTGAATATCAATGAGCAATTTACGTATTTAATGGTTTTCGGGAATTAGGCTATATATCAAGAATGCACGCTTTAAATTCATTATACCTTGGTACACACATTTGTGATACCAAAGCGCACCAGTCCTGCATGAAAATATTACTAATGTAGCTTTTAGTTCTATCAAGTTATTGGCATATTTTTGTAGGCCACTAAAAAGGAAAAAAATAGTTTCTCGTCAGGAAATGTTGTCTAAAGTGGTGCGACATTTGCACTTATTTTTTTTACATTCTCAACAAATGTTAATCAATCTACTTATCAGTGCGTACGTACTACGGTACTATAGTACAGTGCACTTCCTTTCAGATATATTCATGACCTTATTGTATGACTTTTTGGTTTCCTTGTCAGTGAATGAAGACCAGTCATTTATAAATACAAAATTTAATGCATTGTTAGCAAGGTTGAGAGCAGTTGGATGAGACTGAGAGTGAGAACAGAGCCAGATGTTCGTCAGGCTGTATACTACTATATTCCTTGTGTGTTCTCGGGAGCGTGTCTAGTCACACGTCATGCGGAACTGTACTGGGTGCTCTAGCGGTAGACCTCACCCTGCTACAATGGAACGCAGTGTATATGCTCAGTGAGCGTCAATAAATTATTTGGCCGTTCCTGAACTGTTCTGATATTTTCTGGTAATGATGATTACACAAATCCTTTAAAGATTGACAACCGATAAGACCTTCAATTACATAGATGTTCTCATGAAATATATGAATGGCGGTTCAAACACAGTTAGCATACGTACACACACACTGTGCAGTCAGGTAGTCAGTAAGTTGATATAACCCCACTAAATAGTACTACTGTTACGGTGTTATGATCTCAATGGGACAACTACTTTCTAAATTTCGACCCAATTTTTTCCTTCATCTGCTAATTTAAAATATCTACTTTTTATTATCATAAATTACCGGGAGGTATGTAAAGGTGGAAAAATTGTCAAAGTGCTCGATAAAGTGCTCGATCGAGCACTTTGCAAAAAACAGCAAAGTGCGCGTATGGCGCCTCCAAATACGTGGATGGAAGATCCCGTGTGACAAGATCAGACCAATCTTTTTCCAAAAACAATATATATATATATATATATATATATATATATATATATATATATATATATATATATATATATATATATATATATATATATATATATATATATATATATATATATATATATATATATTCAGCCTAACATGAATCAGGCCTAGTTCAGGGTTGAACATTCACCAAAGTACTGTACTCTATTTACAACAAAGCACAACCAGTCTTGATCAAAGTGTGCCGGGCTTGACCGACGTCAGTATCGTTGTTGAAGTATAGACCGCATATTCAATTACCTTATGAGCGTGTAGGACCCCGGACTCGTGTTGAGAAGGTTGTGGCACAACGTTTTCAGTGAAATTTCCAGGCAATATTACAACTGTAATGGGAAGCTCAATATATGTTTATAGTCAAGTTATGAAATAAAATACTAGTACATTATACAACCGATGTCTGAACGTGTCTCCCAATAAGACATTAGACACGTAATATTTCAAGGCGGAGAGGACGCAAGTAAGCCAGATCACTCAAGACTCTCGAACTCACGAAAATGTACGTTATTTTTAGAAAATGAAATGATGCCGGTTTTGTTCAGGAATTGTGTGTCTGATGGGGTTTCATGTAGTATTCAATAATGTGTTTTAGTAAATCGTCATATTTGCTATTTACCTCAAAACTTGGTTTGACACATTGTTCGACACTCGCTGTTTCGTATCAAAATCGGAAGATTTTGTTAGGTAATTCGCCAGAACACTACCGGACGAGCATATCGGAAATTTCCCGTATAGATTATTTATATTTTATTGTCCACGACGAGTGTCTGTATGAAAGTATGATAATGTTTGAAAGTTCATAAATTTGGTTTTTGAGCGTCTGTCTCAAAAGTTATTGTGAATTTGGACGACGGGTATTTGTTGAAAGTCCCTAAAATTGTATGTGGGCGAACGTCTGTATCAGTGTCCATGAATTTGGTTGGTGTCTGCCTGAAAGTATCTGTATTTGGACTAAGTCACATAGGATGGAATAAAATGTATGATTTGCGTATTTCAAATGAATGTGATTGGATATCAATGTTTATGGAGCGTGCTGTTATCGGCGATATCCAATCAGACACATACATGGAAGGTAGTTAGAAAGAATTTATTTGCTCCAATTCTCCTACATGGCGTCAGAAATCGGTTGATATCTTTGACCGATTGTAACAACGACACGGTTTATCTGAAGTTTATTAAATGTTTGCCGAGTAAAACGAAAACGGTCGGTTGAAAGTTCACGTTGTCGTACGGTTGTGTCCCGGGTGTTGTGTGTTCTGTTGCAAACCTTGTCTATACCTCGCGGTGGGTGGACTTGCGCGATCACAGAAACAAGTGTTATTTTACCCCTTTCATATACAATTGGCTAAAACACGTCAATATCATCGATATTATGGACATTTTATTGTATTTTGATGGAAACATTCTGATACATATCTCGGGAAACTAGTGCCTGTGGTTGGGACTATACTTCAGAATCTGCAATCTACTCAGTAAACAAGGACTAGCCTATTTTAGAGCGGGAAATATATATATATCAATCGTAACGTCTTGAAATAAATTTGAATCTTTATCCAGTATCCATCTTTCAGTATAATCACCTATGTGCTTATTTTCATTCTAATCCTAGAAGTAGTAGAAAAAGAATATGGTGCAAAATCATGTTGTAACATTGTTGGTGACTTACACGAGGTAGAACGCGCCTTCGGGGACATATTTATTCTGTAAAATCTGTAAAATTTCTCCTCTCTCTGAAATGACAAAATAAATGTGGGGGTCATTGTGTTTGTTTTTAAACAAACCGACACCCCTTTCTTTTCCCCGGATCGCAGATGGTTAACACATGATTTGGCAGCCATGCTGGATTCTAAAAAGCTAAGTTTGATAATATGCACTTTATTTTGGGGATGCATTCCATGTTAACTTGCGATGTACTTTTATATTAAGACATACTATAGTCGTTCCCACTTATCACAACCCTGCCTATGAGCTTCCACGACGTACCTTTCTCGTATAAATAATTTCCTATCGCTATTTCTCGAACGGTCGTCATCTGCATTTCTTATTTTTATTAATGATATGCAATCCAGTTCACGAAGTGACGGTTATTACTGCTCCATGAACGTCGGCGTCACACTACGCTAATTGTAGCATTATGAAGTCACTTCCTCTGGACCGAACCAAACTATAACCGATGGCTATTATTATTATTTCCCACATTGGATATAATTTCTGAGCGAACAGGAATTGCATAAGGGACGATATTGAAATTGGTGATTGTCTAGGAATGCAAAAAAAATTCAGTAAACAGTAATGTAGTGATGGTTTACTTGAGATCTGGCGAAGTCATGGATTATTTCTTGTCGTTGTTTTCAGTCAAGAAGTTGGCAGTACCAAGTATATGGAATTTACAAAACAGTAAGCTTAGTAACGGGTTATTTATAGATTTCTATCAAAATATTAACAGCAATGAAGCGTTAATTAAAATTGTTCACACGAATGTTTTCGAACTTATGTTTTCGATAGCAATATTTTTTGTCATCTATTAACGATCTGATAATACTGAAAGAAGTGAATCTATTCAATAGAAATATACTGAACATGATATAAACTTACACCCAGACTTTATTTTCGTGTTCAACGATCAAGAAAAATCTTCGCTCTCGCATCTAGACACACACTTAAAAACCCCACACGTACACACCAAGAAATTCAGTTTTCCTTTATACTATTTCTTGTCATGTTACAAATGTCACTGCCATTAAATCTCCAGTATGAAGTCTGTGACGCACGCCGAACAAAATGTTTCTTCTTCCTGAAATATTCGAAGTTTTCGACTGTATGGGAGTGCGTTATTTGACGTCTTCGGACAGCTGTCAAAATGGAGGCTAGAATTGAGACTGGGCGTTGGAGGCGCCATACGCGCACTTCGCTGTTTTTAGCAAAGTGCTCGATCGAGCACTTTACCGAGCACTTTACCACTTTTGGTACCTTTAGATACCTGTTACCGGTCAGTATTATTTAGTCTGTCGACAATAACATCGTCAATGACCATCTGCAGGTGGGGATTGTTGTTTGGCTGTAGTCGTGGTTGTGGTAGTGGTTCATACATATATAGTACAATACAAGCATCCCCCACTACCACACCTTCTTCGTCATCACTAGTACTGAATGTATTGTTGTCATTGTCAATTTCGACTTCTAAATAGTAGAACGTGATTCGACTAGAATCACTATCGCTTGTTATGTAATCGGACATATTTGAAGTTCGTTCCGGTTGTGACGTCATGAAATACGTAAACAACTTCGGCAATTTCCGGAATTTTTCCCAAAAAATCATTTTTTCGTAATTAATATCGTACTTTTGTCAAAAATGTCACACAAATCTTAAATCACCTATGAAAACTACGCCATTTCAATGCAAAAAATCGGAAACTTTACATACACTTTAAAACAGTCTGTAATGAAGTTTTTAAAACGTAATTTACTGTACCAGTTTAGAATTCTAGACTTGTCGGAGACATCAGAGGTCATTTCAACTTCAAGAATATTCTCATAAATCTCATAAATGTCAGTAATATCATCGCTTATGTAAACAGATGTTGTATATATCTATCAACACGGTCATACATCCATTGTACCAATATTAGTTACCACCCACTTCCTATACTCTGAGCTTTTAACATTACTTATCCTGTGAAATAAAATATTCTGATTTTAGCCACAACTGGAGTGACTCCTCTCTCTCTATTCACCGTTCCCCACACTCTGCCTCACAACAACCTGCCCTTCTAATGTGCCTAGCCACAAGACTACATGAAAATCAGAGATAAAAGTTTGTTGCCAAGATAGTGAGGTCAAAGCACAGGGCACTCTAGTCTATCAGCTAGCCCTCGGATGTTCTTCCGATAAAATACGACACACAGCCGAACAACGCTATCGAGGATGGAACATCCGAACGTCTAGCAGCAAGACTAAGGGCACTCAAGCTTAGTTAATTATGTTTACGAAAACAAACAAACAAACAAACGAACGAACGAACGAACGAACGAACGAACGAACGAACGAACAAACAAACAAACAAACAAACAGACAAACAAACAAACAAACGAATGAATGTTTTCGAATATGAGACTGAATCTGAGGCTCAATATGAGACTGGGCTCATATTGTCCTCCAATGTGAATCTGATTCTGATTCTGAGACCAGACCAACGGTACTGTCTTACATACCTTTTTACGGCGAGAGGGTATAGCCTACAATTATCAATCTTTCAGCCCTAATTCAAAGTATTTATTATATAGCTTACTTTAAAAGAAATCAAGTTCCAGAAATATTTTATTTTCAATCCTCGCATATCATATTTAAAAGACTATTAATAATTGTTGTTATTTAAATTTTATACCCACTTACGGCATCTAACATGGCGGCGAACGTGATCCACACTTGACTGAATGGTACATGGTTGGCATTGTATTGCAAACTGAAATTAATACTTTCCACAAGTCAGTAGAACTTGTGGAATTTCTCACAGACCGTTGCATTTGAGTGTAGTTAAGCATGGCGGACAGATTGAAAGCTATGAGGGAAAGATCAAAGCAGCGACGGGAAGTTTTAGCCAAAGTAAGTTTATTACGTTTGAATGCATTTGACTATTATTAGTACTACACACGCGATAGTGCAACACCTTTGCCAAACCTTCGTGACACTCAATGGTCGCTTTAAGGTTCACTGGCAAGCTTATTCAAATTATTTTTTTCGATAAAACTTCAGTTATTGTTTTCTCTGAAGTTTAGACGGAGGTTTGTGGGCAAAGCTTTATGTGAAGTTTACATTCAAAGGTTAATGAAGTTGCCTCGGAAGGGTATCCAGTCAAAACGGCCCCAACGTCAAAACGGCCCCGCCTTTCAAAGGTCAAAACGGCCCCGCCTTTAATGGTCAAAACGGCCCCAATGGCCCCGCCTTTAATGGTCAAAACGGCCCCGCCTTTAAAAGTCTAAAAGTCAACACAGTTTATCGTTCTGGAAATACAAACTACTCAAACGAAAACCCAGTTACGACGCACACTATTCCTATGTCCCTCTCACTTTTCATATTGTTTGTTTGTCATGTGTATAGTAAGACGTTTAGTAAGAACTACGTTATTGCGTAAATTGCCAACAATGAAGGTACCACAATGAACATTTGAACTTCGTCGACGTGACATTAAAGGCATTGATGTTCTTAGCGAAGTACGGTACCACTGACGGCAGCGTAGAGTTGAGAACATACTGAAGCATGCTTGCGGAGAGTGGGGCCGTTTTGACCCGGGGCCGTTTTAACCAGTCAAAACGGCCCCGCTTCAAAACGGCCCCATTAAAGGCGGGGCCGTTTTGACGTTGGGGCCGTTTTGACCGGTAACCCTCAGAAGAACCTTCAGTAAAGATTTGTAATGAAGCTTCGAAAGAGGTTTGTGTCCGTAACTAGTTATGAAGCTTACTTTCAAAGGTTATAGGAAGTTGCCCCCGAAGAACCTTCGGTAATGATTTGTAATGAAGCTTCGACAGAGGTTTGTGTCCGTAACTACATGTAGTTACGAAGCTAGTACTTTCAAAGGTTAAAAACCTTCAGTGAAGATTTGAACGGATAACCTCAATACAAGCTTCAGCAAAGAATATTTGCCTGTATGCGTTTTAAGCGTAAAAATTGATGGATTGAGCAACCACATCGACAACTTTCTAACGTCATACACTGTAAGTTACATGAGGTAAAAGTTATTGAACCTTTGGCAAAGGTTGCCATTGGTGTGTAAGACTGGTCAAAGGTTGGTACCTTAAAGTGTACATGCAAAGGTACATACTTTTTTTCGTAATTATGTTTATTTTGCCATAAAAATAAATGAAATTGCATTCATACCTCTAAATATTGCGCGCATTGGCAAGAAAGTCGCAAAAATACTTGCCCCCTTAATCCCCTGTGCTTCGACTAACTTCGGCACCTCAACCAGCTCACGAAAAGTGTCGAGGTCCCACGTGTTACAAAAGCCTTCTAAGCCTTTGTGTAATGTTTACTTATGAATTACTAATTACGCTTGCCATATAGTATTATCTGTAACTGTACATATTGTGGTGTACCAGTTTAGTCTTCCGACAACAATGGTTCCTTGGTGTTTTGTCAGCAGCACCCGCAGTGAAACATCACCCTACACACATTTCCGAGTGATATAACTGAGTAGGTAATAATGGGTGAAGGCAGTTGAAATCACTAAAAACTGGACAGTGACGCCATACAGTGAAAGTCAGTAAATGTTACCAGGGTCGGGGTTCTCCACGCCACCGGTGTAGCCATGATCAAAGCGAAAAAGGGAAGACAAATAAAATAATTTGAAATGATGTTTTCAAGAAAGCAAGTTAGCTTCATAAAATATTTTCATTACGATAGCATTTGTTTTTAAACCATGCGTAGTCCGATTGTATGTTTTGATTTTCATGTTGCTCATTGTGATTCATCACATACATCGTCGGAATCATATCAAAGTAAAAAGACGCAACGCTCATTATAATGTTGCTATTTTTGTTTCCATTGTTTTGTCTACATGAACAATTACTGTGTCATGCCAATCACATGTCAAAAGTGGATGGACACAGCAAAGTACAGTCAGCACTAAGCTTCACGCTCCCAGGTCAAATAACTTCCACAACGTAAGACATGTCTATCCATAAAAAACTCAAACAAAAATGGTCGGAGACAATACACAATTACACCACAGTACGACCGGCTTCAGTGAACATGGGCCGTGCTTTGAAAGAAGATGAAACCACTTCATGTCACAGTGTGGATGTTAATGAACGCAGTAAAAAATGAAATAAAGTACGTGTACACATAGCTTTCAAGAGGGACGGTTATCCAACAAAACGTTCTGCTCTAACGAATTTGTGGGTCTACTTTCGCGAAGATTTTGAATGGTCATAGATTGAATGTACTGTTACGACACATACTACATTTGAACAACTTGAGAGAATATTATGGGGAACTCTTGAAGCCATTCTCATTCGATCTCTGTATGTTTGATGGGTATGGAAATATTACATAATTTTCGTTTTGATTACATTGTCTGCAGGAGCTGTTTTCCACCCATTGAATAGTTATGTCAACAAAGGACGCTGATAGCAGCATTCACTTTATGTAAACAACACGGCTTCACTAGGACATACGCGGTATAACTTATAAGACAGCAAGGCATAGTCAGAAAACAAGCACTAAACTTGCATGGTGGATATTTAAACACAGGTATACTATTACATATAATGTGTACTAGCCATGACGACATTTGTCTGTGAAATTTACATCAGAAAAAAACTTATAAAGCAGTGTCATTCAGTCTCTGTGGTTCGGACCACACCTTCCTCACTCATTCACTACCAGAGGAACTATCGTTACTGCTAGCGGTCGGTTCGAATGAATTTGGCTAAATCACACCATCAGATGTTATTGCTGGAGTGTATTGCTCTACACTTGAGGAATCTGATCAATATTCAATGTCGGGTTCTGGCGAAAACGTGTTTTGAAGTTGACCTTCTGGTTCGACCATAATGGCTTTACATGTAAAGATACACTGACGAATGCGTTTGTGTTCCTGCATTGACGTCATAAAGTTCCAAATCCTGTCCTATCCATATGCAAATGAGAGGTACTTACCTGAAGGTGCTCTGTGGCTGAGCCAAGAGTGCCTCATTTTTCGCGCAATTTCTCGTGTTAGAATTATATTGTACTATTACAAACCCGATTTCCTTTATTTTTATGGCAAAATAAACATAATTACGAAAAAAAGTATGTACCTTTGCATGTACACTTTAAAGATTCAACAAACCTTGCTCTGCAAGATCTTCAACTCACCTTGGCAGTCCATAGCTTCAGCAAAGATTAGGAGTCCAAAGATTCAACAAAGATTGGCACTCCAATGCTCCGACAAAGATTGGCACTCCAATGCTCCGACAAAGATTGGCACTCCAATGCTTCAACAAAGTTTGGTACTCCAAAGCTTCAACAAAGATTGGCACTCCAATGCTTCGACAAAGATTGGCACTCCAATGCTTCGACAAAGGTTAGCAGTGCAAAGCTTTGGCAAAGATCGGCACTCCAATGCTTCGGATAAAATCAACATGACCCCAACCTGTATATGACCTTTAGTGACCAAGCTTCAACAAAGGTCATGCACAATCGTGTGTGATAGTGTTTTTCTGAGTGTCTGTAAATGGAAATAATACTGTAGACATCTCAAATAAATAAATAGTTTTTGCAGGCCTACATTGTACATGTAGTTCTAGTGCTGCTTGCAGACAGATTAAGTCGGGACATGATTCTGACAGTGTCCTTTTCAGGCTTTGGTGTTTAGGTACATGTACATTATTAGTAGCTGCAATAATTGTAGCATTTGCTTTGATTTTGAGGGTTTTTTCTGCTGTTATTGTGCTTTTTGTTATTCCAATGTTTAACTTGCTTCCAGTTAAACATTGGAACTACAAAAAGCATAAAAACAGCAGAAACCAGATTTAAACTGAATGCCTTCCATAAAGGCAAAGTTTTGAGACTGTCATTCCTACAGACAATTGTTGGAATACAACAGAACATATGCAATAAGTTATTTTTTCTCATTGATTGCTATTTGCCCATTGCTGTTAGTGATCTCCTGGCCAATGACAACATGTAATGTGACGCTTTATAGAACGTTGTAGCATAGCACTCGCCGTAGAAACAGTTTTAAAGGCCAAAAATTTTTTTTCTGGTCAGCGCCCATCACTTAAGTACCCCCTTCCCCCATTAATTTTTTTTTCATGTTTGTCCAGCCAATTCAGTCTGCAGATGAAAGGGAAAACACAAAAGTAACTCTCCCTACATTAATTGCCACCAGTGAAGACAACTGCAAAACCAATCATGAACTAGCCTATGACATCTGCCCCACATACACACTTGCTGTAAAGTACTAAATAAAAAGAACAGTAACTGCAATGATAAGTAGATTGATTAACATTTGTTGAGAATGTAAACAAAAATAATCGCATCATCGCACCACTTTAGACAACATTTCCTGATGAGAAACTATTTTTTCTTTTTTATGGGCTACCGAAAATATGCCAATAACTTATTAAAACTGAAAGCTACATTAGTAATATTTTCAGGACAAGTGCGCTATGGTATCGCAAATGTGTGTACCAAGTTATAATGAATTTGAAGTGTGCATTCTTGAAATATAGCCTAATTCCTCGTAAACCATTAATTACATGATTTTTACCAAAACCTAATTAGGTCTTGCCATTACCCTACGGAATACGTCTTCAAAATTTTGTTTGAATTGAGCCAGCCGTTATGGAGAAAATGATGACACAGACAGACACACAGAGACAGTGACAGACACACACACAGACACACAGACTTTCACCCACTAATATATCTCATATAATATACTCAGAAAAAACTTTCAAAATCAAAGCAAATGCTACAATTGCAGCTACATTGTTAGAATTGAGTTCCTTACACCGTTTGCAGGCAGAAGATCATATAAGCAAGAATCTATGAAGCTGCAGTTTAGATTTAGATTTAGAAGTAGCATTTAGATTTCATTTTGATGCATTTTTCACTCTGTCTTTGAACTTTCTCATTCCAGGGTTTAACACCAAAACAACCATTGTTTTGGTGTTAAACCACGAAACGAAAAAAGCTCAAAAACAAAAACAAAATCACAATCAAAACTAACATTATACATGTAGTTATTGCAGCTAGAATCTGTGTGGAATACAAGTGAAATATTAAAACAACATGGAACTGGCAAATCTGCGTAAGTTGAGGATAATTAAGAGATGAACTTAGAGGCACAGCAGAGCCTGTGTTCAGTATTAACATAAGGTAATCAGGGGTGAACAAATCCACTAGTCCTGGGTCCGGGACTAGCAATTTTTTTGGGCGACCACACAAATTTTACCTTGTCTGGTCCGTCGGACCAGTACCTTACTATTAATAACTATCTTAAAAAGTCGTCTGAATATACAGATTCATAGGTAAGATTTAATGTTTCACATTAGCAGGACCACTAATACATTCAGCAGGACCACTGGATTTTTTAAGGCACTGGTCCGGGGACCACCAGTTCACAAATTGATTTGTTTACCCCTGGTAATATAAGGTATGGCCACTCTGTAACACATTTGTATTCAAACAAGTATCAATGTTACATGTAGGTTTGAGCATACATTGTACATGTAGCACCCATTCAATGGTTAAAGGTAGATAGGAATATACTAAGACACTCCTAACTGTGTAATTTCACAAACATGTAGCTTGGTGCTATAGATCCCTCAGCAGTGAAGTCACCAACAAATAAAGATGAAAAGAGTGACGATAGTGACAAAGCTCCCTCAAAAGATGGTTCCATTGGGTAAGTTTTGTGTTTCTTTCTTTGTAATCAGTAGATCAGGTCCTATTTGGCATTGAAATAATTTTGATTAAACTCACAATTATGATATCTACATGATAACATGGAGGTCCTGTTACCATGGACACACACAATAAATTGTTTGGAGACAGCTACCGTGACATGAGTAGAGTGATCTACATGTAGGTGTTCTCGTAATAATAGTGAATACATTATCAACTAAGTGTAGATATGTCAATTGAAATTTAACAAGGTGGGCGCCAAGGTTAATTGTAGTAATCCCTAGAGACTTGTTGATACATTAGCATTCACATGACAGCAAGCTTTTTCCGCACCAAATGTTTGGTGCCCTCAACGGCAATCATAATTTAAATTTGTACATGTACATGTAACTCCAATACTTATGGATAAGCCCAGCCACTGATTAACATCTACAATGACTCTAATTTATGATTGTATTTCAACACTTTTCAGTGAATAGATTGTAGTTGCCTGAATGAAAAATTACTCTACAGTTACAAACTAGTGCAGTTTTAACATGGTGACAGATTCAAACCATTAAGTTTTCGCTCATACATGTAATGCACACTTGTCAGTACACCACCTACGGATAATAGAATGTCTTTTTGTAAATAGTTGACCAAGTTTCACTGAATATATATTTCGTTACTTGATGGAAAAAAATATATCCCAGTTGTGGCTAACGCAGGTTTAATATTTTAACTTGATAACAGCATATTAAATTAATACATTATTTTGAAACAGGTCACCAGATTGTCTGAACACACCTCCTGCTAAACGTAGAGCTGTAGCAAGTGATCCAATTGGCAGGAATTTATCTGGAGATACTGATAGTAACAAAGTATGACAATCAAGACAAACACAAACTAAAACTAATTTTGTGGTGCATTGATATAAGCTATTGAGTGAACAAATTGGTTAATTGTGAGCACAGTACATGTAGGATGGTATTTCTGATTATTCCAATGATCTTTTTGAGTACATTTTTGGAGACTTCCTATATTTGCACTACATGTATGTTGATTACAGGGTGACAACAACAAAGGCACTGAGATCCCCACAAACAACACAAGTTTTAGTTTGTGTCTGTGTTAGTAAGCTACAAGTTTTAGTTTGTGTCTGTGTTAGTAAGCTACAAGTTTTAGTTTGTGTCTGTGTTAGTAAGCTACAAGTTTTAGTTTGTGTCTGTGTTAGTAAGCCAAAAGTTTTAGTTTGTGTCTGTGTTAGTAAGCCAAAAGTTTTAGTTTGTGTCTGTGTTAGTAAGCCAAAAGTTTTAGTTTGTGTCTGTGTTAGTAAGCCAAAAGTTTTAGTTTGTGTCTGTAATAGTAAGCCAAAAGTTTTAGTTTGTGTCTGTGTTAGTAAGCTACAAGTTTTAGTTTGTGTCTGTGTTAGTAAGCCAAAAGTTTTAGTTTGTGTCTGTAATAGTAAGCCAAAAGTTTTAGTTTGTGTCTGTGTTAGTAAGCCAAAAGTTTTAGTTTGTGTCTGTTAGTAAGCCAAAAGTTTTAGTTTGTGTCTGTAATAGTAAGCCAAAAGTTTAGTTTGTGTCTGTGTTAGTAAGCTAAAAGTTTTAGTTTGTGTCTGTGTTAGTAAGCTACAAGTTTTAGTTTGTGTCTGTGTTAGTAAGCCAAAAGTTTTAGTTTGTGTCTGTGTTAGTAAGCTACAAGTTTTAGTTTGTGTCTGTGTTAGTAAGCCAAAAGTTTTAGTTTGTGTCTGTGTTAGTAAGCCAAAAGTTTTAGTTTGTGTCTGTGTTAGTAAGCCAAAAGTTTTAGTTTGTGTCTGTGTTAGTAAGCTACAAGTTTTAGTTTGTGTCTGTGTTAGTAAGCTACAAGTTTTAGTTTGTGTCTGTGTTAGTAAGCTACAAGTTTTAGTTTGTGTCTGTGTTAGTAAGCTACAAGTTTTAGTTTGTGTCTGTGTTAGTAAGCCAAAAGTTTTAGTTTGTGTCTGTGTTAGTAAGCCAAAAGTTTTAGTTTGTGTCTGTTAGTAAGCCAAAAGTTTTAGTTTGTGTCTGTGTTAGTAAGCCAAAAGTTTTAGTTTGTGTCTGTGTTAGTAAGCTACAAGTTTTAGTTTGTGTCTGTGTTAGTAAGCTACAAGTTTTAGTTTGTGTCTGTGTTAGTAAGCTACAAGTTTTAGTTTGTGTCTGTGTTAGTAAGCTACAAGTTTTAGTTTGTGTCTGTGTTAGTAAGCTACAAGTTTTAGTTTGTGTCTGTGTTAGTAAGCCAAAAGTTTTAGTTTGTGTCTGTGTTAGTAAGCCAAAAGTTTTAGTTTGTGTCTGTGTTAGTAAGCTACAAGTTTTAGTTTGTGTCTGTGTTAGTAAGCCAAAAGTTTTAGTTTGTGTCTGTTAGTAAGCCAAAAGTTTTAGTTTGTGTCTGTGTTAGTAAGCTACAAGTTTTAGTTTGTGTCTGTGTTAGTAAGCTACAAGTTTTAGTTTGTGTCTGTGTTAGTAAACCAAAAGTTTTAGTTTGTGTCTGTGTTAGTAAGCTACAAGTTTTAGTTTGTGTCTGTGTTAGTAAGCTACAAGTTTTAGTTTGTGTCTGTGTTAGTAAGCTACAAGTTTTAGTTTGTGTCTGTGTTAGTAAGCTACAAGTTTTAGTTTGTGTCTGTGTTAGTAAACCAAAAGTTTTAGTTTGTGTCTGTGTTAGTAAGCTACAAGTTTTAGTTTGTGTCTGTGTTAGTAAGCTACAAGTTTTAGTTTGTGTCTGTGTTAGTAAGCTACAAGTTTTAGTTTGTGTCTGTGTTAGTAAGCTACAAGTTTTAGTTTGTGTCTGTGTTAGTAAGCTAAAAGTTTTAGTTTGTGTCTGTGTTAGTAAGCTAAAAGTTTTAGTTTGTGTCTGTGTTAGTAAGCTACAAGTTTTAGTTTGTGTCTGTGTTAGTAAGCTACAAGTTTTAGTTTGTGTCTGTGTTAGTAAGCTACAAGTTTTAGTTTGTGTCTGTGTTAGTAAGCTACAAGTTTTAGTTTGTGTCTGTGTTAGTAAACCAAAAGTTTTAGTTTGTGTCTGTGTTAGTAAGCTACAAGTTTTAGTTTGTGTCTGTGTTAGTAAGCTACAAGTTTTAGTTTGTGTCTGTGTTAGTAAGCTACAAGTTTTAGTTTGTGTCTGTGTTAGTAAGCTACAAGTTTTAGTTTGTGTCTGTGTTAGTAAACCAAAAGTTTTAGTTTGTGTCTGTGTTAGTAAGCTACAAGTTTTAGTTTGTGTCTGTGTTAGTAAGCTACAAGTTTTAGTTTGTGTCTGTGTTAGTAAGCTACAAGTTTTAGTTTGTGTCTGTGTTAGTAAGCTACAAGTTTTAGTTTGTGTCTGTGTTAGTAAGCTACAAGTTTTAGTTTGTGTCTGTGTTAGTAAGCCAAAAGTTTTAGTTTGTGTCTGTGTTAGTAAGCCAAAAGTTTTAGTTTGTGTCTGTGTTAGTAAGCTACAAGTTTTAGTTTGTGTCTGTGTTAGTAAGCTACAAGTTTTAGTTTGTGTCTGTGTTAGTAAGCTACAAGTTTTAGTTTGTGTCTGTGTTAGTAAGCTACAAGTTTTAGTTTGTGTCTGTGTTAGTAAGCCAAAAGTTTTAGTTTGTGTCTGTGTTAGTAAGCTACAAGTTTTAGTTTGTGTCTGTGTTAGTAAGCTACAAGTTTTAGTTTGTGTCTGTGTTAGTAAGCCAAAAGTTTTAGTTTGTGTCTGTGTTAGTAAGCTACAAGTTTTAGTTTGTGTCTGTGTTAGTAAGCTACAAGTTTTAGTTTGTGTCTGTGTTAGTAAGCTACAAGTTTTAGTTTGTGTCTGTGTTAGTAAGCTACAAGTTTTAGTTTGTGTCTGTTAGTAAGCCAAAAGTTTTAGTTTGTGTCTGTGTTAGTAAGCCAAAAGTTTTAGTTTGTGTCTGTGTTAGTAAGCTACAAGTTTTAGTTTGTGTCTGTGTTAGTAAGCTACAAGTTTTAGTTTGTGTCTGTGTTAGTAAGCTACAAGTTTTAGTTTGTGTCTGTGTTAGTAAGCCAAAAGCTCAGTTTCCACAGTTGTATATTACTACTTACATCTATATAATCTTCTTATTGGCTAAAATATTTTCAAATTGATACCATGATCATTCTTGTTTGAATTGTTTTTATGTGCTCCAGTTACTTTCATAGTTAATCAAGAAAAGAATGTTATGTGTGAGAAGAAATTACAAAATGTAAACCTTATTAGTTTGTAAGATATTTAGTTTTGAAAGGAAGAGTAAAACTGACCTGCTTACACTCCAGCTGATAACTTATATGTACATACATACATACATACATACATACATACACACATACACACACACATACACACATACATACATACATACATACATACATACATACATACAGAATTGATAATGAAGTAATGATAACATACATACAGAGTTGATAGTGAAGTAATGACAACATACATACAGAATTGATAATGAAGTAGTGATAACATACATACAGAGTTGATAATGAAGTGATAACATACATACAGAGTTGATAATAAAGTAATGACAACATACATACAGAGTTGATAATAAAGTAATGACAACATACATAGAGAGTTGATAGTGAAGTGATAACATACATACAGAGTTGATAATGAAGTAGTGATAACATACATACAGAGTTGATAGTGAAGTGATAACATACATACAGAGTTGATAATGAAGTAGTGATAACATACATACAGAGTTGATAATAAAGTAATGACAACATACATAGAGTTGATAATGAAGTAATGACAACATACATACAGAGTTGATAATGAAGTAGTGATAACATACATACAGAGTTGATAATGAAGTAATGACAACATACATAGAGTTGATAGTGAAGTAATGACAACATACATAGTTGATAATGAAGTAATGACTCAACATACATACAGAGTTGATAGTGAGGTAATGACAACATACATACAGAGTTGATAATGAAGTAATGACAACATACATAGAGTTGATAATGAAGTAATGACAACATACAGAGTTGATAATGAAGTAATGACTCAACATACATACAGAGTTGATAATGAAGTAATGACAACATACATACAGAGTTGATAATGAAGTAATGACAACATACATACAGAGTTGATAGTGAAGTAGTGATAACATACATACAGAGTTGATAATAAAGTAATGACAACATACATAGAGTTGATAATGAAGTAATGACAACATACATACAGAGTTGATAGTGAAGTAGTGACAACATACATACAGAGTTGATAATGAAGTAGTGATAACATACATACAGAGTTGATAATAAAGTAATGACAACATACATAGAGTTGATAATGAAGTAATGACAACATACATACAGAGTTGATAATGAAGTAATGACAACATACATACATAGTTGATAGTGAAGTAATGACAACATACATACAGAGTTGATAGTGAAGTAGTGATAACATACATACAGAGTTGATAATGAAGTAATGCCAACATACATACATAGTTGATAGTGAAGTAATGACAACATACATACAGAGTTGATAATGAAGTAATGACAACATACATACAGAGTTGATAGTGAAGTAATGACAACATACATAGAGTTGATAATGAAGTAATGACAACATACATACAGAGTTGATAATGAAGTAATGACTCAACATACATACAGAGTTGATAATGAAGTAATGACAACATACATACAGAATTGATAGTGAAGTAATGACAACATACATACAGAGTTGATAGTGAAGTAGTGATAACATACATACAGAGTTGATAATGAAGTAATGACAACATACATACATAGTTGATAGTGAAGTAATGACAACATACATACAGAGTTGATAATGAAGTAATGACAACATACATACAGAGTTGATAGTGAAGTAATGACAACATACATACAGAGTTGATAATGAAGTAATGACAACATACAGAGTTGATAATGAAGTAGTGACTCAACATACATACAGAGTTGATAATGAAGTAATGACAACATACATACATAGTTGATAATGAAGTAATGACAACATACACGCAGAGTTGATAATGAAGTAATGATAACATACATACAGAGTTGATAGTGAGGTAATGACAACATACATACAGAATTGATAATGAAGTAATGACAACATACACGCAGAGTTGATAATGAAGTAATGACAACATACATACATAGTTGATAATGAAGTAATGACAACATACACGCAGAGTTGATAATGAAGTAATGATAACATACATACAGAGTTGATAATGAGGTAATGACAACATAGAGAGTTGATAATGAAGTAGTGATAACATACATACAGAGTTGATAGTGAGGTAATGACAACATACATACAGAGTTGATAATGAAGTAATGACAACATACAGAGTTGATAATGAAGTAATGACAACATACATAGAGAGTTGATAATGAAGTAGTGATAACATACAGAGTTGATAATAAAGTAATGACAACATACACACAGAGTTGATAATGAAGTAATGATAACATACATAGAGTTGATAATGAAGTAATGACAACATACACACAGAGTTGATAATACAGTAATGACAACATACATAGAGAGTTGATAATGAAGTAATGACAACATACATAGAGTTGATAATGAAGTAATGACAACATACACACAGAGTTGATAATGAAGTAATGATAACATACATACAAAGTTGATAGTGAAGTAGTGATAACATACAGAGTTGATAATAAAGTAATGACAACATACACACAGAGTTGATAATGAAGTAATGATAACATACATAGAGTTGATAATGAAGTAATGACAACATACATACAGAGTTGATAATAAAGTAATGACAACATACATAGAGTTGATAATAAAGTAATGATAACATACATACAGAGTTGATAATGAAGTAATGACAACATACATACAGAGTTGATAATGAAGTAATGACAACATACATACAGAGTTGATAGTGAAGTAGTGACAACATACATACAGAGTTGATAATGAAGTAATGACAACATACATACAGAGTTGATAATGAAGTAATGACAACATACATACAGAGTTGATGATGAAGTAGTGATAACATACATACAGAGTTGATAGTGAAGTAGTGATATGTAATGATAACATACATACAGAGTTGATAATGAAGTAGTGATAACATAGAGAGTTGATAGTGACGTAGTGGTAACACACATACAGAGTTGACAGTGACGTAGTGGTAACATACATACAGAGTTGATAGTGAAGTAGTGATAACATACATACAGAGTTGATAATGAAGTAATGACAACATACATACAGAGTTGATAATAAAGTAATGACAACATACATAGAGTTGATAATGAAGTAATGACAACATACATACAGAGTTGATAATGAAGTAATGATAACATACATACAGAGTTGATAATGAAGTAGTGATAACATAGAGAGTTGATAGTGACGTAGTGGTAACACACATACAGAGTTGATAGTGACGTAGTGGTAACATACATACAGAGTTGATAGTGAAGTAGTGATAACATACATACAGAGTTGATAATGAAGTTACGACAACATACAGAGTTGATAATGAAGTAATGACAACATACATACAGAGTTGATAATGAAGTAGTGATAACATACATACAGAGTTGATAATGAGGTAATGACAACATACATACAGAGTTGATAATGAAGTAATGACAACATACATAGAGTTGATAATGAAGTAATGACAACATACATAGAGTTGATAATGAAGTAATGACAACATACAGAGTTGATAATGAAGTAATGATAACATACATAGAGAGTTGATAATGAAGTAGTGATAACATACATACAGAGTTGATAATGAAGTAATGACAACATACAGAGTTGATAATGAAGTAATGACAACATACATACAGAGTTGATAATGAAGTAATGACAACATACATACAGAGTTGATAATGAAGTAATGACAACATACATACAGAGTTGATAGTGAAGTAATGACAACATACATACAAAGTTGATAATGAAGTAGTGATAACATACATACAGAGTTGATAGTGAAGTAATGACAACATACAGAGTTGATAGTGAAGTAGTGACAACATACATACAGAGTTGATAATGAAGTAATGACAACATACATACAGAGTTGATAATGAAGTAATGACAACATACATACAGAGTTGATGATGAAGTAGTGATAACATACATACAGAGTTGATAGTGAAGTAGTGATAACATACAGAGTTGATAGTGAAGTAGTGACAACATACATAGAGTTGATAGTGAAGTAGTGATAACATACAGAGTTGATAATGAAGTAATGACAACATACATAGAGTTGATAGTGAAGTAGTGATAACATACAGAGTTGATAATGAAGTAATGACAACATACATAGAGTTGATAGTGAAGTAGTGATAACATACATACAGAGTTGATAATGAAGTAATGACAACATACATACAGAGTTGATAATGAAGTAGTGATAACATACATACAGAGTTGATAATGAGGTAATGACAACATACATACAGAATTGATAATGAAGTAATGACAACATACATACAGAGTTGATAATGAGATAATGACAACATACATACAGAGTTGATAATGAAGTAGTGATAACATAGAGATTTGATAGTGACGTAGTGGTAACACACATACAGAGTTGACAGTGACGTAGTGGTAACATACATACAGAGTTGATAGTGAAGTAGTGATAACATACATACAGAGTTGATAATGAAGTAATGACAACATACAGAATTGATAATGAAGTAATGACAACATACACACAGAGTTGATAATGAAGTAATGATAACATACATACAGAGTTGATAATGAAGTAATGACAACATACATACAGAGTTGATAATGAAGTAATGACAACATACATAGAGTTGATAATGAAGTAATGACAACATACAGAGTTGATAATGAAGTAATGACAACATACATACAGAGTTGATAGTGAGGTAATGACAACATACAGAGTTGATAATGAAGTAATGATAACATACATAGAGAGTTGATAATGAAGTAATGACAACATACATACAGAGTTGATAATGAAGTAATGACAACATACATACAGAGTTGATAATGAAGTAATGACAACATACATACAGAGTTGATAATGAAGTAATGACAACATACAGAGTTGATAATGAAGTAATGATAACATACATAGAGAGTTGATAATGAAGTAGTGATAACATACATACAGAGTTGATAATGAAGTAATGACAACATACAGAGTTGATAATGAAGTAATGACAACATACATACAGAGTTGATAATGAAGTAATGACAACATACATACAGAGTTGATAATGAAGTAATGACAACATACAGAGTTGATAATGAAGTAATGATAACATACATAGAGAGTTGATAATGAAGTAGTGACAACATACATACAGAGTTGATAATGAAGTAATGACAACATACAGAGTTGATAATGAAGTAATGACAACATACATACAGAGTTGATAATGAAGTAATGACAACATACAGAGTTGATAATGAAGTAATGACAACATACATACAGAGTTGATAGTGAAGTAATGACAACAAACATACAAAGTTGATAATGAAGTAGTGATAACATACATACAGAGTTGATAGTGAAGTAATGACAACATACAGAGTTGATAGTGAAGTAGTGACAACATACATAGAGTTGATAATGAAGTAATGACAACATACATAGAGTTGATAATGAAGTAATGACAACATACATACAGAGTTGATAATGAAGTAATGACAACATACATACAGAGTTGATAATGAAGTAATGACAACATACAGAGTTGATAATGAAGTAATGATAACATACATAGAGAGTTGATAATGAAGTAGTGATAACATACATACAGAGTTGATAATGAAGTAATGACAACATACAGAGTTGATAATGAAGTAATGACAACATACATACAGAGTTGATAATGAAGTAATGACAACATACATACAGAGTTGATAATGAAGTAATGACAACATACATACAGAGTTGATAATGAAGTAGTGATAACATACATACAGAGTTGATAATGAGGTAATGACAACATACATACAGAGTTGATAATGAAGTAGTGATAACATAGAGAGTTGATAGTGACGTAGTGGTAACACACATACAGAGTTGATAGTGACATAGTGGTAACATACAGAGTTATAATGAAGTAATGATAGCATACATACATAGAGTTGATACATGTAAGTTGATAATGAAGTAGTGTCATCACTTTAATGATTTATTGAATTATTCCTGTTTACAGCAAGGAGAGTTTGAAGAACATGCTGAACAGGAATATATTGACTCAAGTACTTTCTTGAAGGTTTGTTTTTTGTTATTGAGTCTTATCTGAATAGAATTATATACAGGAATGCAATAATATTGTAAATTTACAGTGTTATGCTGTGTACTGTGTTATTAAATGTCAATGTTATGCCCTGTACTGTTTTATTACATGTCAATGTTATGCCCTGTACTGGGTTATTACAACATGTCAATGTTATACTCTCTACTGGGTTATTACATGTCAGTGTTATACTCTCTACTGGGTTATTACATGTCAGTGTAATACTGTGTATGGTGTTATTACATGTCAATGTTATGTCCTGTACTGGGTTATTACATGTCAATGTTATACTCTCTACTGTGTTATTACATGTCAGTGTAATACTGTGTATGGTGTTATTACATGTCAATGTTATGCCGTGTAGTGGGTTATTACATGTCAGTGTAATACTGTGTATGGTGTTATTACATGCCAGTGTTATGCAGTGTTCTGGGTTATTACATGTCAGTGTTATGCTGTATACTGTGTTATTACATGTTAGTGTTATGCTGTGTACTGGGTTATTACATGTCAGTGTTATGCTCTCTACTGGGTTATTACACAGTTCCACAACACTCCAAATCGAGAGTATACAATATCGATAAACTGCACAGTTGCAGTTGAAATGACCCCGTGAACTTGAAATCTGCAGAGGCGTGCACCAAGGAATGACTTCACATTCTGGTCCCACTCACCAATTTGCATAGCTCAGGGCTAGCTAGTTCAACTGATAGCAAATCGAACTGTGTGATGCAGTCACCAAAACATGCTCTTATCTTCACAGTGATCATCCCAAACCATATCTATCAATCGATGGGACATCTAATTTCAAAAAGTTGTATGTTAGAGGCGTTTTGGGGGACTAGCATGTTTTCCTTTTAATTTTCAGTGGTCCAGAACTGGGTGGTTTTATCGCTTTGGTTTACTAAATTACATACATAGGAAAACTACCAGAATTACGATATTTAATAGGACTGGGTTGTGGGTGGCGGAGCAGTTAGCTCGTACGCCTCTTACTTCTGCAGTCTGGGTTCGAACCTGCCTGGTCTTGGCTGGGGTTGATTAAAAATTTAACCAGGTCTGCATGTAAGAAGGGTGATGCTCAGTTTGACCCTGTCGAACAACACAGCTTTTCCATGGGTACTCCAGTTACCTCCTGCTTCTTCAACACTAGGGCACTAGGGTGCTGCTCTTTATTACATGTCAATGTTATGCCCTGTACTGGGTTATTACATGTCAATGTTATGTTGTATTAACAAGAGTACTACACCAAGTAAACTTAAGTCCCCTGTTATGGATGAGTTCATAACCGACAACAAAGGGATTGCTGAAACCTTTTGTAAATATTTTACTGATATTGGTCCAAATTTAGCTTCAAAAATATCATGCAATGTCGATTTTGAAAAATACCTAACAGGAAATTATAGCAACTCATTCTTTTTTCATCCAGTTATTGCTGAGTATGTTGCCGAAGAACTATTATCTTTAGATACAAACAAATCCGCTGGTTATGACTTCATTCTTCATCCTTAAGGAAATAACAGAAAGTCTGAATAGCAGAAATACGATCATTGGTGTCTTCATAGACCTTAAAAAAGCCTTTGATACTATAGATCACGATATTTTATTACGCAAATTAGAAATGTACGGGGTCAGAGGTTGCATAGAAATCTGGGGCAACACTTATTTAACTATTCTGGATCCATTTTTCCATCTTCAAAAGAAACTCGTTCGTCTTATAACTTTCTCTGACTTCCATGCTCACTCCGCACCACTATTCCGAAAACTTGACATTCTTAACATCTTTCAACTATGTGAATTTTACTCCAGACCTGTATATTTGCCTTTGACCTGATGAATAACCACTACCCCACAATATAGAGACATACTTCCAGTATCCTGTAACAACATATTCAACACGTCAAGCATATCAGGGTAATTTCCGTATACCACTAACCCGTTTAAGAATTACTCAACACAACTTCCAATACGCCATAACTAAGCACTGGAACTCATTACCACCATCCCTCAAATGTATAAATTCAAGAAAATCATTCAAAGAGGAACTAAGAAATCACATCGTATCTAAGACCTAAGGGCTTGTTTGTTTTGTTTTTGTTTTGTTTTGTTTTGGTTTTTTGGAGGGTTTGTATGTAACTTAGTGTATATATTTCTTACAGAACACTTGTTTTCAGATATGTTTTTTATTTTTTATTTTCTGTTTTGGAGTTTATATGTTGTGTGTCAGGGCCATTGGATTAAGACTAGTTCCACTGAAGGATTTCCACGGCCCTCACCAGGGAGGGTGACCATGCAATATTAAATATTACTTTATTTAAACTTGATAGACTGTTGAGCCACAGGCTCTTCTCACACAGTGTTGAGATAAAAATATACAATATATATATTAAAAATACCAAGAAGTAAAAATACAAACAAATAAAATGAATACAAAAGGCTTTAAAATGGCAAAAGCCAGAAGAACAATGAGACGACTACAAAACTAACAATTTTCTAAAAGATGACATTTACATTTACGTTTAAAAGGTCAGTGCATCATCAATATTTACACCAGGAGCTTTTCATTTGAAATACATTCTAGCTTATTACTGCCACATGTAACATTGATACAATTATCCATGCTTGCTTTTTTCTGAGATGTTCCTATGACCATCACCTTTGTTTTCTCCAAATTTAAACACATGCCATTACCTTCACACCATTGTGTGATTAATTTGATATCATGGTTGAGTTTGGATTCAATTTCATTAATATCAGGACTAATAGCCTGTACTGCAGTATCATCAGCATATATGCCATGGTGTATGGTTTATTACATGCCATGCTATTTAATATTTCATGCCAATATCTGATCTGTCATATTTAATATTTATCTTTTTATACCATTCATTGATTTATTTAATATATATTATTTTTTTCAGGGAACACAAAGTGCTAATCCACATAATGATTACTGTCAACATTTCCTTGACACAGGACAGAGACCTCAGAACTTTATTCGCGATGTTGGTAAGTGAAGTATGAGACATCTCTATACTACTGAGACCTTATTAGTTTACAAACACACACACAAACACATACACACCATTTTGTTAGTTTACATACATACATACACACACATACATACATACACAGACACACACACACATGTTATGCAAGCTGTAGAGTTAGTTTATACATGCATACACATGTATGTATCACACGAACTAAATATCTGACATATCTCTGGTATTTTTTTCATAAACAGGTCTTGTAGACAGATTTGAAGAATATCCCAAACTAAAAGAATTAATAAGACTCAAGGATGAACTCATTGCACAAACAAATACACCACCCATGTAAGTTTGTAATTTTGTACACTAGACTGTTTTTACAATTTTCACTCCATTGGCACCTAAACTTGACAGTCATAACATTCACAGTCCATTGGCACCTATCCATGACTGTCATAACTTTCACAGTCCATTGGCACCTACCCCTGACTGTCATAACTTTCACAGGATTCACATGGTCCTGGAAAACCCTGGAAACCCTGGAATTTCAAACCGTCCCTGGAAAACCCTGGAAAATGATCATGATTGATTAATATTGACGATTGCCATGTCTGTGCTCAAGCCATCTATTCATATGATTCACTACACCGAGTCTCGTAAATGTGAAATCGCGAAAATATTTTCAGAGTCTTTCGCCTCCACGTTGAATCACAATGATTAAACCCAGACAGTCAACCGATCATTCCATGAGACACTTTGCCCACAGACCGTGCGTATGCGTAGTTGAATGGGTGCCACTATGTTTGTTTCGATCTTGCATATTGCTATTCCGAGTCCAGTCGTCATTTCAGCGACATAATATTGTAACCGTAGATCTGTTAGCAAGATTATCGTAACATTGTAGTGAGTATCAAAGCATCACCACCTGCCCGATCACCAACCACGATTAGAAATTGTTACAAGTTTGGCGCACTAGTCAACATACTACAAGTTCATGCATGGCAATACTAGGGCCTAGGGAAGTGCAGTTGAATATTTCCGGGTTGTGGAAGTACGGTTTTGACTTTTATGTCGTCGATAAATGGGTATTTGTTTTACATGTTCTAAAAGAATAAACTACTTTTTTAATGTTTGTCAGTACAGAACAGTAACATTCCTAAATGGTCAAGTTGAGTTGAGAAATCGCGATGTTCTGCAACACGTGGCGCGGCATCCATACATAAACATCGAGACACGAGGGATGAACGTATTCAGTTATACATAGTGCGAAATTTCGTTACGTAAATGACGTTTTTATTCAAAACTTTGAAGAAAAAAATTATTTTAGTGACCTCTAAATCTAGTCACATCAAACATATAATAATGAGGACAAACTTTAGTTTTCAATTTTTTTTTTCTGGATATTTCTGACTTAGAATGATGAATGCTGTGACTCAAATCTTACACGATCAATGCACCGGCTTGATGAAACGACTACTTAGGGGATAGGACAGAGGTTTTTCCGTTAATCTTAGCATGCAAACGTGGTCTTGAAACCAGTGTCTTGCTTAGCGTCGATTGTCTTTAAAATGTTTTGTGACATATTATGGGAACCCTTGTTAATTTCTTCTCGTCTGCATCAGACAATTAGATGTCATTCAAAAAATATACTTTGGTGCTCAACACCCCTGGAAAATGGCCAAAATCAATATGAAAACCCCTGGAAAACTGACGAAAAACCCCTGGAAAGTCGTGGAATTTTATTTTGTTTTAAGTGTATGAACCCTGTTTCATATTCCATTGGTACTTACCCATGACTGTCATAACTTTCACACTCCATTGGCACCTACCCCTGACTGTCATAACTTTCACAGTACATTGGCACCTACCCATGACTGTCATAACTTTCACTCCACTGGCACCTACCCCTGACTGTCATAACTTTCACTCCACTGGCACCTACCCCTGACTGTCATTACTTTCGCAGTCCATTGCTATCTACCCCTGACTGTCATAACTTTTACAGACCATTGGCACCTACCCCTGACTGTCATAACTTTCACTCCACTGGCACATGCCCCTGACTGTCATAACGTTCACAGGCCACTGGCACCTACCCCACAGCACATCAGATTACCCAAAATGCAGTATGATTTGTATGCGAGGAGATCGAAGGCGCCGACACATACATTGTTGTTGGTTCTACTCCTAATACATCCATGATACATCCATGGTTCTACTCATGCATTAGTTGTATACGTCACTTTTGGAGAAAATATTTGATGGCTATCGCGTCTCTTTCTTTTTGCTCAAAAGCCAGGGATTAGTACACATAATTTACCGAATTGTTGGTGCATGCTTGTAATAGCGTACGTGGGTCTAAGTTTATCTGCTCTCTGCATAGCGTCCGGGCATACATCATTTAGTTATTGTGGTTTGTGACCCTGCCGTATCATAATCACAATTTAGACTACTAAAAGTACAAACATCTATTCACAGTTATAATTTTGAAGGTACATGTATATGCGAGCATACAAATCGCATGCATGATGGTCTAGCTCACTTGTCATGTACCCCTGACTGTCATAACTTTTGCAGTCCATTGGCACCTAACCCTGACTGTCATAACTTTCACAGTCCATTGGCACCTAACCCTGACTGTCGTTACTTTCACAGTCTATGGGGGCCCATTCTGGTCACAATTATGTAGATATAATAAAACTACTGCTGTAATGAACATTATGTATTCCCCAAATTATTTCAATGTGATAGAATTAATTTAATGTAGTCTAGAATTAATTTTTATAATGACTGCAATTAATATTATGCACTCCTTGAATTAATAAAATGCGTTTTGATTAATTTTATGTACTGGACTTATTTTTATGTAGTCTAGAATTAATTTCATGCATTCCTTGATTTGAATTAGTTTTTATGGTTGCTGCAATTAATATTATGAATTACTTAAATTTGTTTTGATTAATTTTATGCACTGTTATTAATTTTATGTAGTCTACAATTGATTTTATGTATTCCTTAAATTAATTAAGGATGAGATGCAGGTTCGTTGGTGAATTTTAGCCTCTTTTTTTTTTTTGCTCATTATGAAGCTTCATGGTATGTGCCATAATTTGGTTAAAAGATTTTTTGAAAATCGTTTATTTTTTCCATTAATAAACTTGAAATGAAAAAAAATGACATGAACTCTAACGCTATGTGTGTTTTATATGGTTTCATTCCTGAATGTTTATGTACAAGGATTTGCATACGTAAAGAAGATTAACAGGATCTAGGATTACAGAAGAGTGTCTTTACAAATGCAAATGAGACATAGCTAGTAGGCCTCTTTGCAATGACTGACGTGACATTATCTCTTAGCTGTGTTGTTGTACAAAACCAATCAAACTCGGTAAATTTGGTTATAACCAATAAAAAGTAAAAAATACCTCCTTTGAACCCGGACTTATGCACGTTGATTTTGACCAGTGCATCGGCTAAAAACGTTACAGTAAAGCGGCCTACACTACAGCCTTCAAGTGTACCTGACGCGATGGCGATGTTCAAGTACCATGCATGTAAAAAAACATACAAATCTCGAATATCTAAAAGTATTGCAGGCTAATTGTTTTAGCCGATCGAAAAAAATTGATGTTTACAAAAATAAAACGATTTAATCAACACGTTGGCGCATCGAAAATGAACCACGCTATCTTCGAGACTTGAGAGTTCACGTCAGATGCCTGACATTGCATCGGCGATTTCCGGGTATTACATTTCTGTAAGTTTCACAGAACGTGGCCGTAGACTAGCTTTGAACTTTCGCGTTGGTGGATTTTGACAACGTCCTCTTCACATACTATATTATATTATTAGGGTTAAGGTCCTTTAGGTAGGTTTTGATTACTAGGAATCACTAATACATTACAGTAGTGGTTAGGTAGGTTTTGATTACTAGGAATCACTAATATATTACAGTAGTGGTTAGGTAGGTTTTGTTTACTAGGAATCACTAATACATTACAGTAGTGGTTAGGTAGGTTTTGTTTACTAGGAATCACTAATACATTACAGTAGTGGTTAGGTAGGTTTTGTTTACTTGGAATCACTAATACATTACAGTAGTGGTTAGGTAGGTTTTGTTTACTAGGAATCACTAATATATTACAGTAGTGGTTAGGTAGGTTTTGTTTACTTGGAATCACTAATATATTACAGTAGTGGTTAGGTAGGTTTTGTTTACTTGGAATCACTAATACAGTACAGTAGTGGTTAGGTAGGTTTTGATTACTAGGAATCACTAATACAGTACAGTAGTGGTTAGGTAGGTTTTGATTACTTGGAATCACTAATACATTACAGTAGTGGTTAGGTAGGTTTTGATTACTTGGAATCACTAATACAGTACAGTAGTGGTTAGGTAGGTTTTGATTACTAGGAATCACTAATACATTACAGTAGTGGTTAGGTAGGTTTTGTTTACTTGGAATCACTAATACAGTACAGTAGTGGTTAGGTAGGTTTTGATTACTAGGAATCACTAATACAGTACAGTAGTGGTTAGGTAGGTTTTGATTACTTGGAATCACTAATACATTACAGTAGTGGTTAGGTAGGTTTTGATTACTTGGAATCACTAATACATTACAGTAGTGGTTAGGTAGGTTTTGATTACTTGGAATCACTAATATATTACAGTAGTGGTTAGGTAGGTTTTGATTACTAGGAATCACTAATACAGTACAGTACTGGTTAGGTAGGTTTTGATTACTAGGAATCACTAATACATTACAGTACTGGTTAGGTATGTTTTGATTACTAGGAATCACTAATACAGTACAGTAGTGGTTAGGTATGTTTTGTTTACTAGGAATCACTAATACATTACAGTAGTGGTTAGGTAGGTTTTGATTACTAGGAATCACTAATACATCACAGTAGTGGTTAGGTAGGTTTTGATTACTAGGAATCACTAATACATTACAGTAGTGGTTAGGTAGGTTTTGATTACTAGGAATCACTAATACATTACAGTAGTGGTTAGGTAGGTTTTGTTTACTAGGAATCACTAATACATTAAAGTTGTGGTTAGGTAGGTTTTGTTTACTAGGAATCACTAATACAGTACAGTAGTGGTTAGGTAGGTTTTGATTACTAGGAATCACTAATACAGTACAGTAGTGGTTAGGTAGGTTTTGATTACTAGGAATCACTAATATATTACAGTAGTGGTTAGGTAGGTTTTGATTACTAGGAATCACTAATACATTACAGTACTGGTTAGGTAGGTTTTGATTACTAGGAATCACTAATACATTACAGTACTGGTTAGGTATGTTTTGATTACTAGGAATCACTAATACAGTACAGT
Source organism: Glandiceps talaboti (assembly GCF_964340395.1). Classification (NCBI taxonomy): domain Eukaryota; kingdom Metazoa; phylum Hemichordata; class Enteropneusta; family Spengelidae; genus Glandiceps; species Glandiceps talaboti. The sequence continues at coordinate 17,936,802 of NC_135570.1, forward strand.
AGTGGTTAGGTATGTTTTGTTTACTAGGAATCACTAATACATTACAGTAGTGGTTAGGTAGGTTTTGATTACTAGGAATCACTAATACATCACAGTAGTGGTTAGGTAGGTTTTGATTACTAGGAATCACTAATACATTACAGTAGTGGTTAGGTAGGTTTTGATTACTAGGAATCACTAATACAGTACAGTAGTGGTTAGGTAGGTTTTGTTTACTAGGAATCACTAATACATTACAGTTGTGGTTAGGTAGGTTTTGATTACTAGGAATCACTAATACATTAAAGTTGTGGTTAGGTAGGTTTTGTTTACTAGGAATCACTAATACAGTACAGTAGTGGTTAGGTAGGTTTTGATTACTAGGAATCACTAATACATTACAGTAGTGGTTAGGTAGGTTTTGTTTACTAGGAATCACTAATACATTACAGTAGTGGTTAGGTAGGTTTTGTTTACTAGGAATCACTAATACATTACAGTAGTGGTTAGGTAGGTTTTGATTACTAGGAATCACTAATACATCACAGTAGTGGTTAGGTAGGTTTTGATTACTAGGAATCACTAATACATCACAGTAGTGGTTAGGTAGGTTTTGATTACTAGGAATCACTAATACAGTACAGTAGTGGTTAGGTAGGTTTTGTTTACTAGGAATCACTAATACATTACAGTAGTGGTTAGGTAGGTTTTGATTACTAGGAATCACTAATACATCACAGTAGTGGTTAGGTAGGTTTTGTTTACTAGGAATCACTAATACATTACAGTAGTGGTTAGGTAGGTTTTGTTTACTAGGAATCACTAATACATTACAGTAGTGGTTAGGTAGGTTTTGATTACTAGGAATCACTAATACATCACAGTAGTGGTTAGGTAGGTTTTGATTACTAGGAATCACTAATACAGTACAGTAGTGGTTAGGTAGGTTTTGATTACTAGGAATCACTAATACATCACAGTAGTGGTTAGGTAGGTTTTGATTACTAGGAATCACTAATACAGTACAGTAGTGGTTAGGTAGGTTTTGTTTACTAGGAATCACTAATACATTACAGTAGTGGTTAGGTAGGTTTTGATTACTAGGAATCACTAACACATTACAGTAGTGGTTAGGTAGGTTTTGATTACTAGGAATCACTAATACATTACAGTAGTGGTTAGGTATGTTTTGATTACTAGGAATCACTAATACATTAAAGTTGTGGTTAGGTAGGTTTTGATTACTAGGAATCACTAACACATTACAGTAGTGGTTAGGTATGTTTTGATTACTAGGAATCACTAACACATTACAGTAGTGGTTAGGTAGGTTTTGATTACTAGGAATCACTAACACATTACAGTAGTGGTTAGGTAGGTTTTGATTACTAGGAATCACTAATATATTACAGTAGTGGTTAGGTAGGTTTTGATTACTAGGAATTACTTATATATTACAGTAGTGGTTAGGTATGTTTTGTTTACTAGGAATCACTAATACAGTACAGTAGTGGTTAGGTAGGTTTTGATTACTAGGAATCACTAATATATTACAGTAGTGGTTAGGTAGGTTTTGATTACTAGGAATTACTTATATATTACAGTAGTGGTTAGGTAGGTTTTGTTTACTAGGAATCACTAATACAGTACAGTAGTGGTTAGGTAGGTTTTGATTACTAGGAATCACTAATACATTACAGTAGTGGTTAGGTAGGTTTTGATTACTAGGAATCACTAATACATTACAGTAGTGGTTAGGTAGGTTTTGATTACTAGGAATCACGAATACATTACAGTAGTGGTTAGGTAGGTTTTGATTACTAGGAATCACTAACACATTACAGTAGTGGTTAGGTAGGTTTTGTTTACTAGGAATCACTAATATCTTACAGTAGTGGTTAGGTAGGTTTTGATTACTAGGAATCACTAATACATTACAGTAGTGGTTAGGTAGGTTTTGATTACTAGGAATCACTAACACATTACAGTAGTGGTTAGGTAGGTTTTGTTTACTAGGAATCACTAATATCTTACAGTAGTGGTTAGGTAGGTTTTGATTACTAGGAATCACTAATACATTACAGTAGTGGTTAGGTAGGTTTTGTTTACTAGGAATCACTAATATCTTACAGTAGTGGTTAGGTAGGTTTTGATTACTAGGAATCACTAATACATTACAGTAGTGGTTAGGTAGGTTTTGATTACTAGGAATCACTAATATATTACAGTAGTGGTTAGGTAGGTTTTGATTACTAGGAATCACTAATACATTACAGTAGTGGTTAGGTAGGTTTTGATTACTAGGAATCACGAATACATTACAGTAGTGGTTAGGTAGGTTTTGTTTACTAGGAATCACTAATACATCACAGTAGTGGTTAGGTAGGTTTTGATTACTTGGAATCACTAATACAGTACAGTAGTGGTTAGGTAGGTTTTGTTTACTAGGAATCACTAATACATTACAGTAGTGGTTAGGTAGGTTTTGATTACTAGGAATCACTAATACATTACAGTAGTGGTTAGGTAGGTTTTGATTACTAGGAATCACTAACACATTACAGTAGTGGTTAGGTAGGTTTTGATTACTAGGAATCACTAATACATTACAGTAGTGGTTAGGTAGGTTTTGATTACTAGGAATCACTTATACAGTACAGTAGTGGTTAGGTAGGTTTTGATTACTAGGAATCACTAACACATTACAGTAGTGGTTAGGTAGGTTTTGATTACTAGGAATCACTAATACATTACAGTAGTGGTTAGGTAGGTTTTGATTACTAGGAATCACTTATACAGTACAGTAGTGGTTAGGTAGGTTTTGATTACTAGGAATCACTAATTCATTACAGTAGTGGTTAGGTAGGTTTTGATTACTAGGAATCACTAATACAGTACAGTAGTGGTTAGGTAGGTTTTGTTTACTAGGAATCACTAATACATTACAGTAGTGGTTAGGTAGGTTTTGATTACTAGGAATCACGAATACATTACAGTAGTGGTTAGGTAGGTTTTGATTACTAGGAATCACTAACACATTACAGTAGTGGTTAGGTAGGTTTTGATTACTAGGAATCACTAATACATTACAGTAGTGGTTAGGTAGGTTTTGATTACTAGGAATCACTAATACATTACAGTAGTGGTTAGGTAGGTTTTGTTTACTAGGAATCACTAATACAGTACAGTAGTGGTTAGGTATGTTTTGATTACTTGGAATCACTAATACAGTACAGTAGTGGTTAGATAGGTTTTGTTTACTAGGAATCACTAATACATTACAGTAGTGGTTAGGTAGGTTTTGATTACTAGGAATCACTAATATCTTACAGTAGTGGTTAGGTAGGTTTTGATTACTAGGAATCACTAATACATTACAGTAGTGGTTAGATAGGTTTTGATTACTAGGAATCACTAATACAGTACAGTAGTGGTTAGGTAGGTTTTGTTTACTAGGAATCACTAATACATTACAGTAGTGGTTAGATAGGTTTTGATTACTAGGAATCACTAATACAGTACAGTAGTGGTTAGGTAGGTTTTGATTACTAGGAATCACTAATACAGTACAGTAGTGGTTAGGTAGGTTTTGATTACTAGGAATCACTAATACATTACAGTAGTGGTTAGGTAGGTTTTGATTACTAGGAATCACTAATACAGTACAGTAGTGGTTAGGTAGGTTTTGATTACTAGGAATCACTAATACATTACAGTAGTGGTTAGGAAAGTTTTGTTTACTAGGAATCACTAATACAGTACAGTAGTGGTTAGGTAGGTTTTGATTACTAGGAATCACTAATATATTACAGTAGTGGTTAGGTAGGTTTTGATTACTTGGAATCACTAACACATTACAGTAGTGGTTAGGTAGGTTTTGTTTACTAGGAATCACTAATACATTACAGTAGTGGTTAGGTAGGTTTTGATTACTTGGAATCACTAATACATTACAGTAGTGGTTAGGTAGCTTTTGATTACTAGGAATCACTAATACAGTACAGTAGTGGTTAGGTAGGTTTTGATTACTAGGAATCACTAATACAGTACAGTAGTGGTTAGGTAGGTTTTGTTGACTAGGAATCACTAATACAGTACAGTAGTGGTTAGGTAGGTTTTGATTACTAGGAATCACTAATACAGTACAGTAGTGGTTAGGTAGGTTTTGATTACTAGGAATCACTAATACATTACAGTAGTGGTTAGGTAGGTTTTGATTACTAGGAATCACTAATACAGTACAGTAGTGGTTAGGTAGGTTTTGATTACTAGGAATCACTAATATATTACAGTAGTGGTTAGGTAGGTTTTGATTACTAGGAATCACTAATACATTACAGTAGTGGTTAGGTAGGTTTTGTTTACTAGGAATCACTAATATCTTACAGTAGTGGTTAGGTAGGTTTTGATTACTAGGAATCACTAATACAGTACAGTAGTGGTTAGGTAGGTTTTGATTACTAGGAATCACTAATATATTACAGTAGTGGTTAGGTAGGTTTTGATTACTAGGAATCACTAAATACATTACAGTAGTGGTTAGGTAGGTTTTGTTTACTAGGAATCACTAATACATTACAGTAGTGGTTAGGTAGGTTTTGATTACTAGGAATCACTAACACATTACAGTAGTGGTTAGGTAGGTTTTGATTACTAGGAATCACTAATACATTACAGTAGTGGTTAGGTATGTTTTGATTACTAGGAATCACTAATACATTAAAGTTGTGGTTAGGTAGGTTTTGATTACTAGGAATCACTAACACATTACAGTAGTGGTTAGCTATGTTTTGATTACTAGGAATCACTAACACATTACAGTAGTGGTTAGGTAGGTTTTGATTACTAGGAATCACTAACACATTACAGTAGTGGTTAGGTAGGTTTTGATTACTAGGAATCACTAATATATTACAGTAGTGGTTAGGTAGGTTTTGATTACTAGGAATTACTTATATATTACAGTAGTGGTTAGGTATGTTTTGTTTACTAGGAATCACTAATACAGTACAGTAGTGGTTAGGTAGGTTTTGATTACTAGGAATCACTAATACAGTACAGTAGTGGTTAGGTAGGTTTTGATTACTAGGAATCACTAATACATTACAGTAGTGGTTAGATAGGTTTTGTTTACTAGGAATCACTAATACATTACAGTAGTGGTTAGGTAGGTTTTGATTACTAGGAATCACTAATATATTACAGTAGTGGTTAGGTAGGTTTTGATTACTAGGAATTACTTATATATTACAGTAGTGGTTAGGTAGGTTTTGTTTACTAGGAATCACTAATACAGTACAGTAGTGGTTAGGTAGGTTTTGATTACTAGGAATCACTAATACATTACAGTAGTGGTTAGGTAGGTTTTGATTACTAGGAATCACTAATACATTACAGTAGTGGTTAGGTAGGTTTTGATTACTAGGAATTACTTATATATTACAGTAGTGGTTAGGTAGGTTTTGTTTACTAGGAATCACTAATACAGTACAGTAGTGGTTAGGTAGGTTTTGATTACTAGGAATCACTAATACATTACAGTAGTGGTTAGGTAGGTTTTGATTACTAGGAATCACTAATACATTACAGTAGTGGTTAGGTAGGTTTTGATTACTAGGAATCACGAATACATTACAGTAGTGGTTAGGTAGGTTTTGATTACTAGGAATCACTAACACATTACAGTAGTGGTTAGGTAGGTTTTGTTTACTAGGAATCACTAATATCTTACAGTAGTGGTTAGGTAGGTTTTGATTACTAGGAATCACTAATACATTACAGTAGTGGTTAGGTAGGTTTTGATTACTAGGAATCACTAACACATTACAGTAGTGGTTAGGTAGGTTTTGTTTACTAGGAATCACTAATATCTTACAGTAGTGGTTAGGTAGGTTTTGATTACTAGGAATCACTAATACATTACAGTAGTGGTTAGGTAGGTTTTGTTTACTAGGAATCACTAATATCTTACAGTAGTGGTTAGGTAGGTTTTGATTACTAGGAATCACTAATACATTACAGTAGTGGTTAGGTAGGTTTTGATTACTAGGAATCACTAATATATTACAGTAGTGGTTAGGTAGGTTTTGATTACTAGGAATCACTAATACATTACAGTAGTGGTTAGGTAGGTTTTGATTACTAGGAATCACGAATACATTACAGTAGTGGTTAGGTAGGTTTTGTTTACTAGGAATCACTAATACATCACAGTAGTGGTTAGGTAGGTTTTGATTACTTGGAATCACTAATACAGTACAGTAGTGGTTAGGTAGGTTTTGTTTACTAGGAATCACTAATACATTACAGTAGTGGTTAGGTAGGTTTTGATTACTAGGAATCACGAATACATTACAGTAGTGGTTAGGTAGGTTTTGATTACTAGGAATCACTAACACATTACAGTAGTGGTTAGGTAGGTTTTGTTTACTAGGAATCACTAATATCTTACAGTAGTGGTTAGGTAGGTTTTGATTACTAGGAATCACTAATACATTACAGTAGTGGTTAGGTAGGTTTTGATTACTAGGAATCACTAACACATTACAGTAGTGGTTAGGTAGGTTTTGTTTACTAGGAATCACTAATATCTTACAGTAGTGGTTAGGTAGGTTTTGATTACTAGGAATCACTAATACATTACAGTAGTGGTTAGGTAGGTTTTGATTACTAGGAATCACTAACACATTACAGTAGTGGTTAGGTAGGTTTTGTTTACTAGGAATCACTAATATCTTACAGTAGTGGTTAGGTAGGTTTTGATTACTAGGAATCACTAATACATTACAGTAGTGGTTAGGTAGGTTTTGATTACTAGGAATCACTAACACATTACAGTAGTGGTTAGGTAGGTTTTGTTTACTAGGAATCACTAATATCTTACAGTAGTGGTTAGGTAGGTTTTGATTACTAGGAATCACTAATACATTACAGTAGTGGTTAGGTAGGTTTTGATTACTAGGAATCACTAATATATTACAGTAGTGGTTAGGTAGGTTTTGATTACTAGGAATCACTAATACATTACAGTAGTGGTTAGGTAGGTTTTGATTACTAGGAATCACTAACACATTACAGTAGTGGTTAGGTAGGTTTTGATTACTAGGAATCACTAATACATTACAGTAGTGGTTAGGTAGGTTTTGTTTACTAGGAATCACTAATACATCACAGTAGTGGTTAGGTAGGTTTTGATTACTTGGAATCACTAATACAGTACAGTAGTGGTTAGGTAGGTTTTGATTACTAGGAATCACTAATACATTACAGTAGTGGTTAGGTAGGTTTTGATTACTTGGAATCACTAATACAGTACAGTAGTGGTTAGGTAGCTTTTGATTACTAGGAATCACTAATACATTACAGTAGTGGTTAGGTAGGTTTTAATTACTAGGAATCACTAATACATCACAGTAGTGGTTAGGTAGGTTTTGATTACTAGGAATCACTAATACAGTACAGTAGTGGTTAGGTAGCTTTTGATTACTAGGAATCACTAATACATTACAGTAGTGGTTAGGTAGGTTTTGTTTACTAGGAATCACTAATACAGTACAGTAGTGGTTAGGTAGGTTTTGTTTACTAGGAATCACTAATACATTACAGTTGTGGTTAGGTAGGTTTTGATTACTAGGAATCACTAATACATTACAGTAGTGGTTAGGTAGGTTTTGATTACTAGGAATCACTAATACAGTACAGTAGTGGTTAGGTAGGTTTTGATTACTAGGAATCACTAATACAGTACAGTTGTGGTTAGGTAGGTTTTGTTTACTAGGAATCACTAATATATTACAGTAGTGGTTAGGTAGGTTTTGTTTACTAGGAATCACTAATACAGTACAGTAGTGGTTAGGTAGGTTTTGTTTACTTGGAATCACTAACACATTACAGTAGTGGTTAGGTAGGTTTTGATTACTAGGAATCACTAATACAGTACAGTAGTGGTTAGGTAGGTTTTGATTACTAGGAATCACTAATACAGTACAGTAGTGGTTAGGTAGGTTTTGATTACTAGGAATCACTAATACATTACAGTAGTGGTTAGGTAGGTTTTGTTTACTAGGAATCACTAATACAGTACAGCAGTGGTTAGGTAGGTTTTGTTTACTAGGAATCACTAATACATTACAGTAGTGGTTATGTAGGTTTTGATTACTAGGAATCACTAATACATTACAGTAGTGGTTAGGTAGGTTTTGTTTACTAGGAATCACTAATACAGTACAGTAGTGGTTAGGTAGGTTTTGATTACTAGGAATCACTAATACATTACTGTAGTGGTTAGGTAGGTTTTGATTACTAGGAATCACTAATATATTACAGTAGTGGATAGGTAGGTTTTGTTTACTAGGAATCACTAATATATTACAGTAGTGGTTAGGTAGGTTTTGTTTACTAGGAATCACTAATACAGTACAGTAGTGGTTAGGTAGGTTTTGATTACTAGGAATCACTAATACAGTACAGTAGTGGTTAGGTAGGTTTTGATTACTAGGAATCACTAATACATTACAGTAGTGGTTAGGTAGGTTTTGTTTACTAGGAATCACTAATACAGTACAGCAGTGGTTAGGTAGGTTTTGTTTACTAGGAATCACTAATACATTACAGTAGTGGTTAGGTAGGTTTTGATTACTAGGAATCACTAATACATTACAGTAGTGGTTAGGTAGGTTTTGTTTACTAGGAATCACTAATACAGTACAGTAGTGGTTAGGTAGGTTTTGATTACTAGGAATCACTAATACATTACTGTAGTGGTTAGGTAGGTTTTGATTACTAGGAATCACTAATATATTACAGTAGAGGATAGGTAGGTTTTGTTTACTAGGAATCACTAATATATTACAGTAGTGGTTAGGTAGATTTTGATTACTAGGAATCACTAATACATTACAGTAGTGGTTAGGTAGGTTTTGTTTACTAGGAATCACTAATACATTACTGTAGTGGTTAGGTAGGTTTTGATTACTAGGAATCACTAATACATTACAGTAGTGGTTAGGTAGGTTTTGATTACTAGGAATCACGAAAACATTACAGTAGTGGTTAGGTAGGTTTTGATTACTAGGAATCACTAATACATTACAGTAGTGGTTAGGTAGGTTTTGTTTACTAGGAATCACTAATACATTACAGTAGTGGTTAGGTAGGTTTTGTTTACTAGGAATCACTAATACAGCACAGTAGTGGTTAGGTAGGTTTTGTTTACTAGGAATCACTAATACATTACTGTAGTGGTTAGGTAGGTTTTGATTACTAGGAATCACTAATACATTACAGTAGTGGTTAGGTAGGTTTTGATTACTAGGAATCACTAATACAGTACAGTAGTGGTTAGGTAGGTTTTGTTTACTAGGAATCACTAATACATTACAGTAGTGGTTAGGTAGGTTTTGTTTACTAGGAATCACTAATACAGTACAGTAGTGGTTAGGTAGGTTTTGATTACTAGGAATCACTAACACATTACAGTAGTGGTTAGGTAGGTTTTGATTACTAGGAATCACTAATATATTACAGTAGTGGTTAGGTAGGTTTTGATTACTAGGAATCACTAATACATTACAGTAGTGGTTAGATAGGTTTTGATTACTAGGAATCACTAATACAGTACAGTAGTGGTTAGGTAGGTTTTGTTTACTAGGAATCACTAATACATTACAGTAGTGGTTAGATAGGTTTTGATTACTAGGAATCACTAATACAGTACAGTAGTGGTTAGGTAGGTTTTGATTACTAGGAATCACTAATACAGTACAGTAGTGGTTAGGTAGGTTTTGATTACTAGGAATCACTAATACATTACAGTAGTGGTTAGGTAGGTTTTGATTACTAGGAATCACTAATACAGTACAGTAGTGGTTAGGTAGGTTTTGATTACTAGGAATCACTAATACATTACAGTAGTGGTTAGGTAAGTTTTGTTTACTAGGAATCACTAATACAGTACAGTAGTGGTTAGGTAGGTTTTGATTACTAAGAATCACTAATATATTACAGTAGTGGTTAGGTAGGTTTTGATTACTTGGAATCACTAACACATTACAGTAGTGGTTAGGTAGGTTTTGTTTACTAGGAATCACTAATACATTACAGTAGTGGTTAGGTAGGTTTTGATTACTTGGAATCACTAATACATTACAGTAGTGGTTAGGTAGCTTTTGATTACTAGGAATCACTAATACAGTACAGTAGTGGTTAGGTAGGTTTTGATTACTAGGAATCACTAATACAGTACAGTAGTGGTTAGGTAGGTTTTGTTGACTAGGAATCACTAATACAGTACAGTAGTGGTTAGGTAGGTTTTGATTACTAGGAATCACTTATACAGTACAGTAGTGGTTAGGTAGGTTTTGATTACTAGGAATCACTAATACATTACAGTAGTGGTTAGGTAGGTTTTGATTACTAGGAATCACTAATACATTACAGTAGTGGTTAGGTAGGTTTTGATTACTAGGAATCACTAATATATTACAGTAGTGGTTAGGTAGGTTTTGATTACTAGGAATCACTAATACATTACAGTAGTGGTTAGGTAGGTTTTGTTTACTAGGAATCACTAATATCTTACAGTAGTGGTTAGGTAGCTTTTGATTACTAGGAATCACTAATACAGTACAGTAGTGGTTAGGTAGGTTTTGTTTACTAGGAATCACTAATACATTACAGTAGTGGTTAGGTAGGTTTTGTTTACTAGGAATCACTAATACATTACAGTAGTGGTTAGGTAGGTTTTGATTACTAGGAATCACTAATACATTACAGTAGTGGTTAGGTAGGTTTTGTTTACTAGGAATCACTAATACAGTACAGTAGTGGTTAGGTAGGTTTTGTTTACTAGGAATCACTAATATATTACAGTAGTGGTTAGGTAGGTTTTGATTACTAGGAATCACTAATACATTACAGTAGTGGTTAGGTAGGTTTTGATTACTAGGAATCACTAATAAAGTACAGTAGTGGTTAGGTAGGTTTTGTTTACTAGGAATCACTAATACATTACAGTAGTGGTTAGGTAGGTTTTGATTACTTGGAATCACTAATACATTACAGTAGTGGTTAGGTAGGTTTTGATTACTTGGAATCACTAATACATTACAGTAGTGGTTAGGTAGGTTTTGATTACTAGGAATCACTAATACATTACAGTAGTGGTTAGGTAGGTTTTGATTACTAGGAATCACTAATACAGTACAGTAGTGGTTAGGTAGGTTTTGATTACTAGGAATCACATACATTACAGTAGTGGTTAGGTAAGTTTTGTTTACTAGGAATCACTAATACAGTACAGTAGTGGTTAGGTAGGTTTTGATTAGTAGGAATCACTAATACATTACAGTAGTGGTTAGGTAGGTTTTGATTACTAGGAATCACTAATATATTACAGTACTGGTTAGGTAGGTTTTGATTACTAGGAATCACTAATACAGTATAGTAGTGGTTAGGTAGGTTTTGATTACTAGGAATCACTAATATATTACAGTACTGGTTAGGTAGGTTTTGATTACTAGGAATCACTAATACAGTACAGTAGTGGTTAGGTAGGTTTTGATTACTAGGAATCACTAATACAGTACAGTAGTGGTTAGGTAGGTTTTGTTTACTAGGAATCACTAATACAGTACAGTAGTGGTTAGGTAGGTTTTGATTACTAGGAATCACTAATACATTACAGTAGTGGTTAGGTAGGTTTTGATTACTAGGAATCACTAATACATTACAGTAGTGGTTAGGTAGGTTTTGATTAGTAGGAATCACTAATACATTACAGTAGTGGTTAGGTAGGTTTTGATTACTAGGAATCACTAATACAGTACAGTAGTGGTGAGATAGGTTTTGTTTACTAGGAATCACTAATACAGTACAGTAGTGGTTAGGTAGGTTTTGATTACTAGGAATCACTAATATATTACAGTAGTGGTTAGGTAGGTTTTGATTACTAGGAATCACTAATACAGTACAGTAGTGGTTAGGTAGGTTTTGATTACTAGGAATCACTAATACAGTACAGTAGTGGTTAGGTAGGTTTTGATTACTAGGAATCACTAATACAGTACAGTAGTGGTTAGGTATGTTTTGATTACTAGGAATCACTAATACAGTACAGTAGTGGTTAGGTAGGTTTTGATTACTAGGAATCACTAATACAGTACAGTAGTGGTTAGGTAGGTTTTGATTACTAGGAATCACTAATATATTACAGTAGTGGTTAGGTAGGTTTTGATTACTAGGAATCACTAATACAGTACAGTAGTGGTTAGGTAGGTTTTGTTTACTAGGAATCACTAATACAGTACAGTAGTGGTTAGGTAGGTTTTGATTACTAGGAATCACTAATACATCACAGTAGTGGTTAGGCAGGTTTTGTTTACTAGGAATCACTAATACATTACAGTAGTGGTTAGGTAGGTTTTGATTACTAGGAATCACTAATACATTACAGTAGTGGTTAGGTAGGTTTTGATTACTAGGAATCACTAATACAGTACAGTAGTGGTTAGGTAGGTTTTGATTACTAGGAATCACTAATATATTACAGTAGTGGTTAGGTAGGTTTTGATTACTAGGAATCACTAATACATTACAGTAGTGGTTAGGTAGGTTTTGTTTACTAGGAATCACTAATACAGTACAGTAGTGGTTAGGTAGGTTTTGTTTACTAGGAATCACTAATATATTACAGTAGTGGTTAGGTAGGTTTTGATTACTAGGAATCACTAATACATTACAGTAGTGGTTAGGTAGGTTTTGATTACTAGGAATCACTAATACATTACAGTAGTGGTTAGGTAGGTTTTGATTACTAGGAATCACTAATACATTACAGTAGTGGTTAGGTAGGTTTTGATTACTAGGAATCACTAATATATTACAGTAGTGGTTAGGTAGGTTTTGATTACTAGGAATCACTAATACAGTACAGTAGTGGTTAGGTAGGTTTTGATTACTAGGAATCACTAATACATTACAGTAGTGGTTAGGTAGGTTTTGATTACTAGGAATCACTAATATATTACAGTAGTGGTTAGGTAGGTTTTGATTACTAGGAATCACTAATACATTACAGTAGTGGTTAGGTAGGTTTTGATTACTAGGAATCACTAATATATTACAGTAGTGGTTAGGTAGGTTTTGATTACTAGGAATCACTAATACATTACAGTAGTGGTTAGGTAGGTTTTGATTACTAGGAATCACTAATAAAGTACAGTAGTGGTTAGGTAGGTTTTGTTTAGGGCGGCCCTTTTTATTTTTCTGTTTCTCATCTCCCGACCGACCCTAATTTGCAGCTCCGACATCAGAAAAAAAAAAGTTTTTTTATTTCCGACCGACCCCTGAGCACAGCAAAATTGTAAGGTTCCCCATGGCGTCTTAGGCCAGTTCTGCCGAGGCCACGACCTTGCGACATTGGCCCCCTAAAATTACAAATGAAGCAATAATTTTCCCACCTTGCGTCGCTTTGGCGCATTCATTTTACGGCAGACATCAAAATTATCTAAGTCCACGGCCGGACCAGGCCAGGCTCTGACTCGACGTGAATCCCACAAGAAGTATACTGACTGCGTAAGGGAAAGTTTTGTTGACATCATATAAGATACAGTGACAACGCGCAGTTCTATTGTTAACATAAAAAATGCCACAAAAAGATCAACTTTGATAAACTTAATCTACAAATTAAAACATTAGAGGGATTAGATGAGACGTCGAAATGGACGTCTCTCGTCACATGTTTTGTCTACTGTCACTGTCGTGACCTCTGACCTAATCACTGACGTGTGCGAAACACTGAACTTGCTACCGGAACATCTATCTGCCATGCCACAGCTCAGAAGCCTTCGTGAACCAAATTTATGGGACAGGTTGTGATTTTCATTTGTTGATGGGTTAAATTAAATGAGTACATGTGTATTTTGATTCCGAAAAAGCTGTGTTAGGGGATCGTGTTGCATGATGTTGACAGTGCTAGTGACACATGTGTTGGGCACTGAATCAATGCGTAATCACTGGCATGGCCACTATAGACGGCCGATGCATGTGCGCCCGGTCAGACATGAAGAACGAACTTGTTGTGCAAATCAGAAAAAAATTAATGTAATATTTACAGAGCATCCCAACTTTGACTTTGTTGATAGTTTTAGTTAAAGATTCAAGTTCTGAGTTTCAAGGACACCTAATGTCAGCTTTCCGTATCATTGCAAGTTTACGGTAGGTAACTATGCTGTCATTTGATATAGCAGGACCAAATCATGATACACAGCCAGTAACGGTTAATTAATAAAAAATAAATTATTTTAAAGTTTGTTTGACTATTATTTGTAAGTTTTTCGTTCACATTTGGTACTTTTTAAAGTCAGGGATTTTTTTCTTCAAAATGTCATGAATTTGAAGAGGGAATGATAAACACAGCAGTGTACTAACAATTTTAAAAATGAAACAAGTGGTTACAAGTTTAGGATTTCTCAAAGTTTTTATTCAATCATATGTTCACTGTGACTTATTTTGAAGTTGGTCATTGTCCTTGTCTGAAAAAAGGGAATTATAAATTTTAGCACTGCTATTCATTGATATTCAGATTAAAAATTGTGACTACCCGGCTGTCCAATCTTTCTAAACAATATATCATTCATATATATATATATATATATATATATATATATATATATATATATATATATATATATATATATATATATATATATATATATATATATATATATATATATATATATATATATATGTACATCAACATCTCCTGACGAGTGATTTACTCACGAAACAGGCTCTACCCTCAACATATACTCCGCTCTGCGTGCAGACGTATCGAGCACTGTACTACGGACAAATCTTACCACTGACTTCCTATATATATATATATATATATATATATATATATATATAAATATATATATATATAACTTAAAGTTACATAATCTTAATTGCCTTCTTTTTCTAAGGTGTAATGTGTAGTACACTATTTTCAAAAAATAGCTTACTGGGAACTGTTATTATGAATGGAATTTTTTTATGTTGTTAGGTAATGGTCTATACGTAATGGAATATCTCAGACCACAGTATCTCTATAGTGGTCTGAGATAATTTATATGAATATTTCATAAACAATAATAATTGACCCCACTCCCTGTCAAATGACACCACTTTTTGGAACCAAGGGGCCTGTGTCCCCACTTGTTGGAAACCTTGGCAGAACACCGCCGTCTAACCCCCCCCTCTCACCCACCCACCCACCCAACCCCTTTGTTACGTCAGAGCAGCATGTGTCTTTCATCATGGCAGAAGCCATTGAGGTTTGATGAGGGACAGGGCTCAAAATTAATACTGTCACGCGGTACATTTTGCTGCAATGCAATAATAGCTCAGAATATTTCCATCATTTTCAAAATTATGCTTAAAATTGGTAAAAGTCATAGCCGTTTCATGACCCATGACATGCATGACCTTTGAAGACATTCCAATGTTTACATTATTACTTTTAATTACTTTTAAACAGTAAATCCCAAAGGGGTTCTGAGTTCTAGAAATGCTTGACATGTTATCTGGTGGATTATTTTGACAAGTTCACACTGAAGAAAAATGTTTCATAGAAGTAATGTTTTATATAAATGAAAATTCATCTAGCACACTGATCAGTGACAATCACGTACGTGTTTCAAAAAGTTACACACTAAAGTTCAAATTGGATAACTTGAAAACATTGTTAGCGATGGCAATGCCACTTTGATTAATAGGACGAATGTATTAGTACTCCTGATAAAATCACACAATAGTTCATGGCTACAGATATACACCCATCAGGATGATAAGTATTTAATCATCTTCTTACAAAGTTGTTCTACAGACTTGTCAACCTTGCTAAAATGAAGGAAAGAGACTTGTAACAAGGAAATCAATAAAGAGAAGAGAAATGAAGTTGTATAGAGACTAACAGGACAGAAAGGACAGAGAATAGAACTGAAAAAATACATTTTTTTTTCTTGCCCCCCTTTTTTTTTTATTTCGCCCGCCCGACCCGCCTGACTATTCCATTGGAGATGAGAAACAAAAAAAAAAAAAACCTCACCCTTACTAGGAATCACTAATACATTACAGTAGTGGTTAGGTAGGTTTTGATTACTTGGAATCACTAATACATTACAGTAGTGGTTAGGTAGGTTTTGATTACTTGGAATCACTAATACATTACAGTAGTGGTTAGGTAGGTTTTGATTACTAGGAATCACTAATACATTACAGTAGTGGTTAGGTAGGTTTTGATTACTAGGAATCACTAATACAGTACAGTAGTGGTTAGGTAGGTTTTGATTACTAGGAATCACATACATTACAGTAGTGGTTAGGTAAGTTTTGTTTACTAGGAATCACTAATACAGTACAGTAGTGGTTAGGTAGGTTTTGATTAGTAGGAATCACTAATACATTACAGTAGTGGTTAGGTAGGTTTTGATTACTAGGAATCACTAATATATTACAGTACTGGTTAGGTAGGTTTTGATTACTAGGAATCACTAATACAGTACAGTAGTGGTTAGGTAGGTTTTGATTACTAGGAATCACTAATATATTACAGTACTGGTTAGGTAGGTTTTGATTACTAGGAATCACTAATACAGTACAGTAGTGGTTAGGTAGGTTTTGATTACTAGGAATCACTAATACAGTACAGTAGTGGTTAGGTAGGTTTTGTTTACTAGGAATCACTAATACAGTACAGTAGTGGTTAGGTAGGTTTTGATTACTAGGAATCACTAATACATTACAGTAGTGGTTAGGTAGGTTTTGATTACTAGGAATCATTAATACATTACAGTAGTGGTTAGGTAGGTTTTGATTAGTAGGAATCACTAATACATTACAGTAGTGGTTAGGTAGGTTTTGATTACTAGGAATCACTAATACAGTACAGTAGTGGTGAGATAGGTTTTGTTTACTAGGAATCACTAATACAGTACAGTAGTGGTTAGGTAGGTTTTGATTACTAGGAATCACTAATATATTACAGTAGTGGTTAGGTAGGTTTTGATTACTAGGAATCACTAATACAGTACAGTAGTGGTTAGGTAGGTTTTGATTACTAGGAATCACTAATACAGTACAGTAGTGGTTAGGTAGGTTTTGATTACTAGGAATCACTAATACAGTACAGTAGTGGTTAGGTATGTTTTGATTACTAGGAATCACTAATACAGTACAGTAGTGGTTAGGTAGGTTTTGATTACTAGGAATCACTAATACAGTACAGTAGTGGTTAGGTAGGTTTTGATTACTAGGAATCACTAATATATTACAGTAGTGGTTAGGTAGGTTTTGATTACTAGGAATCACTAATACAGTACAGTAGTGGTTAGGTAGGTTTTGTTTACTAGGAATCACTAATACAGTACAGTAGTGGTTAGGCAGGTTTTGTTTACTAGGAATCACTAATACATTACAGTAGTGGTTAGGTAGGTTTTGATTACTAGGAATCACTAATACATTACAGTAGTGGTTAGGTAGGTTTTGATTACTAGGAATCACTAATACAGTACAGTAGTGGTTAGGTAGGTTTTGATTACTAGGAATCACTAATATATTACAGTAGTGGTTAGGTAGGTTTTGATTACTAGGAATCACTAATACATTACAGTAGTGGTTAGGTAGGTTTTGTTTACTAGGAATCACTAATACATTACAGTAGTGGTTAGGTAGGTTTTGATTACTAGGAATCACTAATACATTACAGTAGTGGTTAGGTAGGTTTTGATTACTAGGAATCACTAATACAGTACAGTAGTGGTTAGGTAGGTTTTGATTACTAGGAATCACTAATACAGTACAGTAGTGGTTAGGTAGGTTTTGTTTACTAGGAATCACTAATACATTACAGTAGTGGTTAGGTAGGTTTTGATTACTAGGAATCACTAATACATTACAGTAGTGGTTAGGTAGGTTTTGATTACTAGGAATCACTAATACAGTACAGTAGTGGTTAGGTAGGTTTTGATTACTAGGAATCACTAATATATTACAGTACTGGTTAGGTATGTTTTGATTACTAGGAATCACTAATATATTACAGTACTGGTTAGGTAGGTTTTGATTACTAGGAATCACTAATATATTACAGTAGTGGTTAGGTAGGTTTTGATTACTAGGAATCACTAATACATTACAGTAGTGGTTAGGTAGGTTTTGTTTACTAGGAATCACTAATACATTACAGTAGTGGTTAGGTAGGTTTTGATTACTAGGAATCACTAATACATTACAGTAGTGGTTAGGTAGGTTTTGATTACTAGGAATCACTAATACAGTACAGTAGTGGTTAGGTAGGTTTTGTTTACTAGGAATCACTAATATATTACAGTAGTGGTTAGGTAGGTTTTGTTTACTAGGAATCACTAATACAGTACAGTAGTGTTTAGGTAGGTTTTGTTTACTAGGAATCACTAATATATTACAGTAGTGGTTAGGTAGGTTTTGTTTACTAGGAATCACTAACACATTACTGTAGTGGTTAGGTAGGTTTTGTTTACTAGGAATCATTAATACAGTACAGTAGTGGTTAGGTAGGTTTTGTTTACTAGGAATCACTAATACAGTACAGTTGTGGTTAGGTAGGTTTTGATTACTAGGAATCACTAATACATTACTGTAGTGGTTAGGTAGGTTTTGATTACTAGGAATCACTAATACATTACAGTAGTGGTTAGGTAGGTTTTGTTTACTAGGAATCACTAATATCTTACAGTAGTGGTTAGGTAGGTTTTGATTACTAGGAATCACTAATACAGTACAGTAGTGGTTAGGTAGGTTTTGTTTACTAGGAGTCACTAATATATTACAGTAGTGGTTAGGTAGGTTTTGATTACTAGGAATCACTAATACTGTACAGTAGTGGTTAGGTAGGTTTTGATTACTTGGAATCACTAATACATTACAGTAGTGGTTAGGTAGGTTTTGATTACTAGGAATCACTAATACATTACAGTACTGGTTAGGTATGTTTTGATTACTAGGAATCACTAATACATTACAGTACTGGTTAGGTATGTTTTGATTACTAGGAATCACTAATACATTACAGTAGTGGTTAGGTAGGTTTTGATTACTAGGAATCACTAATACATTACAGTAGTGGTTAGGTAGGTTTTGATTACTAGGAATCACTAATACATTACAGTAGTGGTTAGATAGGTTTTGTTTACTTGGAATCACTAATACATTACAGTAGTGGTTAGGTAGGTTTTGATTACTAGGAATCACTAATACAGTACAGTAGTGGTTAGGTATGTTTTGATTACTAGGAATCACTAATACAGTACAGTAGTGGTTAGGTAGGTTTTGATTACTAGGAATCACTAATACAGTACAGTAGTGGTTAGATAGGTTTTGTTTACTAGGAATCACTAATACATTACAGTAGTGGTTAGGTAGGTTTTGATTACTAGGAATCACTAATTCATTACAGTAGTGGTTAGGTAGGTTTTGATTACTAGGAATCACTAATATATTACAGTACTGGTTAGGTATGTTTTGATTACTAGGAATCACTAATACATTACAGTAGTGGTTAGGTAGGTTTTGATTACTAGGAATCACTAATACAGTACAGTAGAGGTTAGGTAGGTTTTGTTTACTAGGAATCACTAATATATTACAGTAGTGGTTAGGTAGGTTTTGTTTACTAGGAATCACTAATACATTACAGTAGTGGTTAGGTAGGTTTTGATTACTTGGAATCACTAATACATTACAGTAGTGGTTAGGTAGGTTTTGATTACTAGGAATCACTAATACATTACAGTAGTGGTTAGGTAGGTTTTGATTACTAGGAATCACTAATACAGTACTGTAGTGGTTAGGTAGGTTTTGATTACTAGGAATCACTAATATATTACAGTAGTGGTTAGGTAGGTTTTGATTACTAGGAATCACTAATACATTACAGTAGTGGTTAGGTAGGTTTTGATTACTAGGAATCACTAATACATTACAGTAGTGGTTAGGTAGGTTTTGATTACTAGGAATCACTAATACATTACAGTAGTGGTTAGGTAGGTTTTGTTTACTAGGAATCACTAATACATTACAGTAGTGGTTAGGTAGGTTTTGTTTACTAGGAATCACTAATACAGTACAGTAGTGGTTAGGTAGGTTTTGATTACTAGGAATCACTAATACATTACAGTAGTGGTTAGGTAGGTTTTGTTTACTTGGAATCACTAATACAGTACAGTAGTGGTTAGGTAGGTTTTGATTACTAGGAATCACTAATACATTACAGTAGTGGTTAGGTAGGTTTTGTTTACTAGGAATCACTAATACAGTACAGTAGTGGTTAGGTAGGTTTTGTTTACTAGGAATCACTAATACATTACAGTAGTGGTTAGGTAGGTTTTGTTTACTAGGAATCACTAATACATTACAGTTGTGGTTAGGTAGGTTTTGATTACTAGGAATCACTAGTATATTACAGTAGTGGTTAGGTAGGTTTTGTTTACTAGGAATCACTAATACATTACAGTTGTGGTTAGGTAGGTTTTGATTACTAGGAATCACTAATACATTACAGTTGTGGTTAGGTAGGTTTTGTTTACTAGGAATCACTAATACATTACAGTTGTGGTTAGGTAGGTTTTGTTTACTAGGAATCACTAATACATTACAGTTGTGGTTAGGTAGGTTTTGATTACTAGGAATCACTAATACTGTACAGTAGTGGTTAGGTAGGTTTTGTTTACTAGGAATCACTAATACATTAAAGTTGTGGTTAGGTAGGTTTTGATTACTAGGAATCACTAATACATTACAGTAGTGGTTAGGTAGATTTTGATTACGGGCAGTCACTAATATATTACAGTAGTGGTTAGGTAGGTTTTGATTACTAGGAATCACTAATATCTTACAGTAGTGGTTAGGTAGGTTTTGATTACTTGGAATCACTAATACATTACAGTAGTGGTTAGGTAGGTTTTGATTACTAGGAATCACGAATACATTACAGTAGTGGTTAGGTAGGTTTTGTTTACTAGGAATCACTAATACATTACAGTAGTGGTTAGGTAGGTTTTGTTTACTAGGAATCACTAATACAGCACAGTAGTGGTTAGGTAGGTTTTGTTTACTAGGAATCACTAATACATTACAGTAGTGGATAGGTAGGTTTTGATTACTAGGAATCACTAATACATTACAGTAGTGGTTAGGTAGGTTTTGTTTACTAGGAATCACTAATACATTACAGTAGTGGTTAGGTAGGTTTTGATTACTAGGAATCACTAATACATTAAAGTTGTGGTTAGGTAGGTTTTGATTTCTAGGAATCACTAATACATTACAGTAGTGGTTAGGTATGTTTTGTTTACTAGGAATCACTAATACAGTACAGTAGTGGTTAGGTATGTTTTGTTTACTAGGAATCACTAATACATTACAGTAGTGGTTAGGTAGATTTTGTTTACTAGGAATCACTAATATATTACAGTAGTGGTTAGGTAGGTTTTGATTACTAGGAATCACTAATTCATTACAGTAGTGGTTAGGTAGGTTTTGATTACTAGGAATCACTAATACATTACAGTAGTGGTTAGGTAGGTTTTGATTACTAGGAATCACTAATACAGTACAGTAGTGGTTAGGTAGGTTTTGATTACTAGGAATCACTAATACAGTACAGTAGTGGTTAGGTAGGTTTTGATTACTAGGAATCACTAATATATTACAGTAGTGGTTAGGTAGGTTTTGATTACTAGGAATCACTAGTATATTACAGTAGTGGTTAGGTAGGTTTTGTTTACTAGGAATCACTAATACATTACTGTAGTGGTTAGGTAGGTTTTGATTACTAGGAATCACTAACACATTACAGTAGTGGTTAGGTAGGTTTTGATTACTAGGAATCACTAATACATTACAGTAGTGGTTAGGTAGGTTTTGTTTTCTAGGAGTCACTAATACAGTACAGTAGTGGTTAGGTAGGTTTTGATTTCTAGGAATCACTAATACATTACAGTAGTGGTTAGGTAGATTTTGATTACGGGCAGTCACTAATATATTACAGTAGTGGTTAGGTAGGTTTTGATTACTAGGAATCACTAATATCTTACAGTAGTGGTTAGGTAGGTTTTGATTACTTGGAATCACTAATACATTACAGTAGTGGTTAGGTAGGTTTTGATTACTAGGAATCACTAATATCTTACAGTAGTGGTTAGGTAGGTTTTGATTACTTGGAATCACTAATACATTACAGTAGTGGTTAGGTAGGTTTTGATTACTAGGAATCACTAATATAGTACAGTAGTGGTTAGGTAGGTTTTGATTACTAGGAATCACTAATACATTACAGTAGTGGTTAGGTAGGTTTTGATTACTAGGAATCACTAATACATTACAGTAGTGGTTAGGTAGGTTTTGATTACTAGGAATCACTAATACAGTACAGTAGTGGTTAGGTAGGTTTTGATTACTAGGAATCACTAATACAGTACAGTAGTGGTTAGGTAGGTTTTGTTTACTAGGAATCACTAATACAGTACAGTAGTGGTTAGGTAGGTTTTGTTTACTAGGAATCACTAATATATTACAGTAGTGGTTAGGTAGGTTTTGATTACTAGGAATCACTAATACAGTACAGTAGTGGTTAGGCAGGTTTTGATTACTAAGAATCACTAATATATTACAGTAGTGGTTAGGTAGGTTTTGATTACTTGGAATCACTAATACATTACAGTTGTGGTTAGGTAGGTTTTGTTTACTAGGAATCACTAATACATTACAGTAGTGGTTAGGTAAGTTTTGATTACTAGGAATCACTAATACATTACAGTAGTGGTTAGGTAGGTTTTGATTACTAGGAATCACTAATACAGTACAGTAGTGGTTAGGTAGGTTTTGTTTACTAGGAATCACTAATATATTACAGTAGTGGTTAGGTAGGTTTTGATTACTAGGAATCACTAATACAGTACAGTAGTGGTTAGGTAGGTTTTGATTACTAGGAATCACTAATACATTACAGTAGTGGTTAGGTAGGTTTTGATTACTAGGAATCACTAATACATTACAGTAGTGGTTAGGTAGGTTTTGATTACTAGGAATCACTAATACATTACAGTAGTGGTTAGGTAGGTTTTGATTACTAGGAATCACTAATACATTACAGTAGTGGTTAGGTAGGTTTTGATTACTAGGAATCACTAATACATTACAGTAGTGGTTAGGTAGGTTTTGATTACTAGGAATCACTAATACAGTACAGTAGTGGTTAGGTAGGTTTTGTTTACTAGGAGTCACTAATACAGTACAGTAGTGGTTAGGTAGGTTTTGATTACTAGGAATCACTAATACAGTACAGTAGTGGTTAGGTAGGTTTTGATTACTAGGAATCACTAATATATTACAGTAGTGGTTAGGTAGATTTTGATTACGGGCAGTCACTAATACATGATAGTAGTGGTTAAGGAGTGTCCAGATTTTACTTCCAGGGAGACCCCGGAGAATTTCCCCTTTTCCTCGTGTATTTTTTTCAGGTTAAATCATTATGCTTAAAAAAGGAGATAACCATTTCATGCACAATGACAAGAACAACATATTTCCATTGGGCAATGTGGGTATATACTTTAAATACTTCACACAACTGTTTTACTTTTTAGATACGTATTGAATACAACTTTAGTTTCAATGCCTGTTTTGTTGCTCAGCTTGTCAACAATGCAAGTGTAAATATGAACATTTTCATTGTTAGAAGGAATAGTCAAAAACTGAAATAATTTAACTATCAACATTTTTGCTTGTTATACTTTGACTGATATTTACGTTTAACTTCTATTTCCAGTATTAGGTGATTTCGCAAACACAAAGCAAGCTGTAGATGACATCCAATCGCCGTGCTAACATAAAAAGCTGTATGCTTCAAACAATTACATGATGCAATTGCCAAATCTCGTTTTGCCGAGATTGTCAGCATAAGTGTTGTCAAAAACTACATTAAACATCTGAAAAATCTGGAGAGAGTAAAAACATCAGATCCAGACATCGGGAAGAGCAACAAAAAAAAGAGAAAATAAAATATAATGACTATGACTGGTTGAAGTTGTTCTTGTGTGGAACTCTTGAAAAACTGAAAGTGAAAGAGTTAGATAAATATCTTGATGAGCATAAATTACCCAAACAGAGAACATTAAAAAGAGAAAAATTAGACATAATATCCACTCACAGAGTAGGAACACTAGAATTTAGAGCTAGAAAAATGACTGCAAATGAGTGAAACATGAGTTAAACAGGTAGTAGTGACTCTGAGACTGATGAAAGTGATACTTTTGTAATGCATGTTCTGGGCAGTGATGGCGGCAATTGTGATACTGATAGCTCAGGAAATTTATGTACAGATGATAACACTGATAGTGATTGTGATGAAACAAGTCTTGCACATCTTCACGGAAAAGTTACTTAGAGAAGTGGCAGAATTGCAGGTCGATTTATGTTGCATTAAATAATCATGTTTTTTTTCCAAGACCCCCAGAAAATTGTGAAATTTTTGTTTAGCGCCCCCCCCCCCCCCCCTGGAAGTAAAATCTGGACACTCCCTTAGGTATGTATTGATTACTAGTAGTCACTGACAACACTACAACTGGAAAAAGTGTGGAAAATATTTGGTAACTCTGTCTGCTGTCTTTATACTGTGATACTCATCTACTCTGGCCCACATGTCTGGCCCCATAATGGCTTGCAAACAGCACTCCTAGTGGCCAAACTATGAAATCTTTTATCTCTTTGATAACGGGAATGTGGCATGTGTAATTTTAAATGATATGTTTCATATTTTAATAGGTATCAAAACTGTGATTTGGAGACATTTGATCTGAGAGAGTTAGACTGCAAATTTGATGTAATCCTGGTGGAGCCACCATTGGAGGAATACCAAATCAGACCAGGTGTCATGGCCAATCAAAAATTTTGGAGTTGGGATGATGTAAGTTCTGTACTAAGGTGAAATATCATACTGTAGTAGTAATGTATACATCAACTATTGCATATTATTCTTTCAGGTCTGTGTGTGTCAGCTCTGATCAAGCAGAGCTGTGAGGTGAGAAAAATGTCTATTTAAACTCATAATATTATAAATTTATGATTTCAGATCTTCAAGTTAGATATACCGTCTGTTGCTGCACATAGATCTTTCATCTTTTTATGGTGTGGATCATCAGATGGACTTGATGAAGGAAGAAAGGTAAGACCATATCAAAATACTCAATGTGTATGCAGGGCTTGAAATTAACTTTTTTAGTTGGTAGTCACTTTGACTACCACTTTTTAAAACTGGTAGTCAACAGGGACTATTTGGCAGTCATTCTTTTTTTCAGCATTTAATAATTTATGCATAAACAAAACATTAAGTAATAAATGTTCTGATAACACCTGAGTTTTTTTCCATGAAATTAGTGACATTCATATTATGCAAACATTTGACCTGTCCTAAAATACTACATGCAGGGGTCGAAATAATAAAAAAATTTCGCTTGTCCACTGGGCAAGTAGAAAACAAAAAGTACTTCACCAAATCAAAAAGTGCTTGCCCATTCCAACTAGTGGGGTATTTTTGCGTGGCTTACAAATGCACTGTTGTGATTGATTGGGCTTTCTTTTGTTTATTATAAAAAAATGTCACTTTGAAAGTTTCTGTGGGTACTGAAAAGTTCTCTCCACAATAAACAAGTGTCCTAAATAATATTGATTTTCATGGCCTAATTAATATTCATACTATAGCATAGCATACAATTTTTTATTCACTTGTGAAAAGTAGTTGTTAAAATAATTTTTTCAGCACTTTCATAAGCTATCAATATAAAAATTAACATTTATTTCAACACTGATGTAAAATCTTTCTAAGTATTTCCTTTTCCACCATGTCAATATATTTTCTTTCCTTCCTCATCACCACCAACTTTTTTTCTCCCAGTATGATTTGTTTATATTTTCCTAGTAGTATTTTCAAATAAAATGACTGTTGTAAAATTTGCAGTTGATTCAAACACCCAAAACCTGAAAAATCATGCTGTAATTTACTATTGATGAACAATATTCAATGAGTCACTGGTCATTCCAGGTATGTTTTCTTGATAGAGTAAACAAAGTACGTCAAGGACAGCTGGTCCAGATTGTTTTGAAAAGTGATCAGTCAAGAAAGATGTCTTCTCAATATTGCTACAATGTTATAATTTTCCAGACTTGTTGGCACCATGGTTATACAATGTATCCAAAATCCTATCAGACATGTGCAGTGTCTGATAAGTACAGCATGAACACAGGCAAAAACACATCCCTGATCAATAATCATAAGAAATTCTCCTTGCCCCTTGGGACAAGTACTTTTCAAAATAACTTGCCCAAGCCTTGAAATCACTTGCCCAGGGCAAGTAAAAGGCCATTATTTCGACCCCTGACATGTTATATCATATTAGTATCATAGTAAGTAAATATCATATAAATGGGTATTGTGTGTACCAAGCTCTTATTTTGCAATGTCCACTTGGAAACCTCAAACTGACACAAATTTTGGCATAACACGTAAATAGGGTAATAAATATACACATATTTTACATTCATTCAGTCACACACACACATATGTATACATGTACAAACACCCCCCCCCCCCACCCACAAACACACACACACCAAACAGTTACTGGCCTCAAACATATATACAGGACGTGAGAGAGATTGACAGAAATAAACTTCAAAACACTAATTAAATCGCTAGTCACACAGCAAAATTATGTACTTTCCATGTTGTAGTTTATTTCACTGAATCAATAATGGTGTGAAGTGTAGAGTTACATGTAATGATCAGTGGCTCATTCCATTTCGGGAGTGTGGGTTGCTTGTCAAACTTTTAACACAAATGCTCTCAAATCTGAGCATTTATGCTCTTTATTATTATTTACTTTGTAAAAGATAAAACGTCACATGTCACCATCCATTTCAGTTTCCCTTAAATTAAAAAATAACATACTATGACCCAACCCTAGAGAGAAATGGTATGCGCCAAGGCACGTCCCTTAAATCTTATCTGTTACTATCTATAAACATATAGGAAATCATTCTGATTGTGTCTAGGATTTGTCTCCTCCGCTAAGGGCTTCGATAAACGACGTAAATTTTCATCCTTCCGCTAAATTGAGGTATCATAGTATTGAATGACTAGTTGTAAAATACTATTACATTCGCGATTAGTGGTGGGAGAATTTTATTCCGTATATTTTCCTAAGTTTTGTATCATTTTGATCGCAACTGTGTGACATAGAAAAGACGATGAACAGTCATGAAATCAATAGAGTGTTGCGTTTGAGTAGATGTTATGGCGTTTGTAACATCACATATAAGCTACATGTATTTTGTTTATTTTACCAAGCCATTGTTATTGACTACAAAGTAAGCAATATCAAACATGCCAGCCATATCTAATCACATGTAGCTTTAGAGTCCAGCGCTCACGCTACATCGCCAACTTGTCAGCAGGCCTTCCATGCATACGGTGGGTTAGCGTCCCCAGGATTTTCGTGGCAGTCAAGGATGACTACCAGTTTTCGAACTTGGAAGTCATTTTGGAAAAACTGGTATTCAATTGACGTGAGACTACCGCTAATTTCGAGCCCTGGTATATAACTACAGTAGATTACAAATTGTTACTTTTTGAATTCATTTCCCGAGTTTTGGGGTAAGTTGCATAGATAGATTTGCATACCTTGTACTAGTATACAAGAGATGAGTTGCCATGTACATGTATAATCAAAGTGATAACAAAGGATTGACAGTAACAACTTAAAAACCATAACAATTATAGAATAATCCTAGTAGCCACAGTGTTACTGTTATGCTAGAAGTAACACACACACACACAAACACACACAAACTTAAATGTACATGTACATGGACAACAACAAAATATAAAGAAAATTAAAAAAACACAATAACAGTGTCAGCTGCAATTCTGATTTAGTTAGTGTCAACTCGATAGAGATAGAACTAGATATTTATCATAAAAGTCAAGTTAATACAGTTTTCTGAACACACATGTTACATTTTCAATGTCTAAGCAGCATCATCACATCAGTTGTACATACGTACGCCAATTGTATACCATACAAGTGTGTTAAGTTGGCCAACAGAAAAAAGAACGACTCACAGTATTGTTCTTTCAGTCCAAACCTTAGTTAAGGGTATTACATGTATATATATATAACCTATGACAGAGTTGTGTCTTAGTTTTTATTATCGCTGGGAGGGATCTCCATTTCAAGTCCCGTGACCCTCGTAGTTCCCTCTGTAATTGCGCAATTGCGGCAATTGCCCACTGCACAATGCAACGGTCTTATCTCCGACAACAATTGCCCACTGCACAATGCAACGGTCTTATCTCCGACAACAATTGCCCACTGCACAATGCAACGGTCTTATCTCCAATTACAATTGCCCACTGCACAATGCAACGGTCTTATCTCCAACAACAATTGCCCACTGCACAATGCAACGGTCTTATCTCCGACAACGATTGCCCACTGCACAATGCAACGGTCTTATCTCCGACAACAATTGCCCACTGCACAATGCAACGGTCTTATCTCCGACAACAATTGCCCACTGCACAATGCAACGGTCTTATCTCCGACAACAATTGCCCACTGCACAATGCAACGGTCTTATCTCCGACAACAATTGCCCACTGCACAATGCAACGGTCTTATCTCCGACAACAATTGCCCACTGCACAATGCAGCGGTCTTATCTCCGACAACGATTGCCCACTGCACAATGCAATGGTCTTATCTCCGACAACAATTTTGACAACTCTTCTACATTGGGTATATGACCATCCTGTCTCGTACTTTGCTTACATTTCGGGAGTTTGATGAATCCTGTCGAACCCTAATTAATCACGGCAATTGCTCACTCCACAATGCAACGGATATATCTCAGCTCTGACGACAATTTTGACAACTCTTCTACGTTAGGTATATGACCATCTTGTCTTGTACTTTGCTAATACATTGCTGAAGTTTGATGAATCCTGTCGAACCCTAATTACATCGACTTGCATTTCTAAGTGTTTTTATGGAACCTTGGTTGTCTGTTGTGGAACATACGCATCCCCGCCATCATGCTTCCACCTTTTCTCAATGTCAGACACCTGACTAAGTTTGTTTATATCACAAGATTTTCTAGTGTGTAAAAGTTAAGCTTTCTCATCACCAGAAACCTTACAAATTCCTGAAATGGACATATCTGATACATTATGATCGTTTGTAATAAAATGCATAGATACGGGATAGTTACGATTCCTTTGTCTGGTCAAACGGAGATGTTCCACGAAACGATCACCAAGACGACGTACAGTTGAACCTATATATAGAAAACCACATTTTTGACATGTAATGCAATACACTACATTAGTACTAATACAAGTAAATCTACTTGTAACAGGCACACTGTTCTTAGGGCCAAAAACATGATTAGTATTAATAATGAAACGACATGTACCACATCGAGTACGATCGCATGGAAAAGAACCAGCATTAACTTCAAATTCACGTTGTTCTGTACGTACCATCATATCTCTAAGACTGGTATCACGACGCCAAGCTGTTAATGGTACTGCAGGAAACAATGAATTGGTAACCCTATTAGAACGTAAGATATTAAAATGCTTGTATATAATGTCTTTAACTCTAGTTGAAAAGGGATGGTATGTAAGAGCTAGTATGGGACGATCGTTGTTACTCCTCTGATCATGTGATTTGATACAAGCTTCCCTAGACAAAGATGATACTTTATGTAAAGCCGCGTTGGTAACAGACATAGGATAACCACGTTGATGGAAGTACGTGCAAAATTCAGCAGACCTTTTTCTGAAATCCAAATCACTACTACAAATACGACGTAAACGAAGTAATTGTGAATAGGGAATGGAATCTTTACACTTATTAGGATGTGATGAACCATACTGCAAATATGAATGTGAATCAGTAGGTTTAGTATAAATAGATGTAGCTATATCATCACCATCAATCCTAAGGGAGATGTCAAGGAAATTGATTGTTAGTTCTGAAATATCATAAGTATACTGAATAGCAGGATTAAAATTACATATGTAGTTAATAAACTGCATAAGGTCCTCAAGTTTGAGTGATGCTGCACCAACGCCGTCATCAATAAATCGTTTATATAGATCAGGTAAGATCCCTTGATATGAGCTGAAAATAAGGTGTTCTTGATAAGACATAAATAAACAAGCATAACTAGGTCCAAGACAACTTCCCATAGCAACGCCGCGTTTCTGCACAAAATACCTGTCATTAAAGGTAAAATAATTACAGGTGAGAACAAGTTCAGCCAATCTAAGAAGTACGTGGGTAGGAGGGTCAAGTACAGGTCTTAAATTAAGATAGTGTTCGATTGCAACTAACCCTTCATTATGTGGTATGGAAGTATACAAGGACTTAACGTCCATAGAAAAAAGGTATCGTGGCTTACCTTGTTGGAATTGGAAGCCATTAAATACTTTAAGAGCATGGTTCGTATCTTTAATGTAGGTAGGCTGAGATGCCACAATAGGTCGTAAAAGGGCATCTAAATAACGCGCGATGTGTTCCGTAGGGCAGTTACAAGCTGAGACGATGGGTCTACCAGGAATATTAACCTTATGTATCTTGGGTAGTAAATAAAACACGGCTGTCCTTGGTTGACGGACTATAAGGTTGTGTGTATGTAGGTATGTATGTATGTATGTATGTCTCCATACAAACAAGGTTTATCTTTGTTACTCTATTCAGACTTCTTTACCCTTATTTTTGGTTACTCTCTGATACTCCACAGTGCTTGAAAGACTGGGGATACAGAAGATGTGAAGATATTTGTTGGATTAAGACAAATATCAAGAATCCTGGCCATATCAAAGACTTAGAACCTGGTGCTGTATTTCAGAGAACTAAGGTAGGGTTATATCAAAGACTTAGAACCTGGTGCTGTATTTCAGAGAACTAAGGTAGGGTTATATCAAAGACTTAGAATCTACTGCTATATTTCAGAGAACTGAGGTAGGGTTATATCAAAGACTTAGAACCTACTGCTATATTTCAGAGAACTAAGGTAGAGTTATATCAAAGACTTAGAACCTGGTGCTGTATTTCAGAGAACTAAGGTAGGGTTATATCAAAGACTTAGAACCTACTGCTATATTTCAAAGAACTAAGGTAGGGTTATATCAAAGACTTAGAACCTGGTGCTGTATTTCAGAGAACTAAGGTAGGGTTATATCAAAGACTTAGAATCTACTGCTATATTTCAGAGAACTGAGGTAGGGTTATATCAAAGACTTAGAACCTACTGCTATATTTCAGAGAACTAAGGTAGGGTTATATCAAAGACTTAGAACCTACTGCTATATTTCAGAGAACTAAGGTAAGGTTATATCAAAGACTTAGAACCTACTGCTATATTTCAAAGAACTAAGGTAGGGTTATATCAAAGACTTAGAACCTGGTGCTGTATTTCAGAGAACTAAGGTAGGGTTATATCAAAGACTTAGAACCTACTGCTATATTTCAGAGAACTAAGGTAGGGTTATATAAAAGACTTAGAACCTACTGCTATATTTCAGAGAACTGAGGTAGGGTTATATCAAAGACTTAGAACCTACTGCTATATTTCAGAGAACTAAGGTAGGGTTATATCAAAGACTTAGAACCTACTGCTATATTTCAGAGAACTAAGGTAGGGTTATATCAAAGACTTAGAACCTACTGCTATATTTCAGAGAACTAAGGTAGGGTTATATCAAAGACTTAGAACCTGGTGCTGTATTTCAGAAAACTAAGGTAGGGTTATATCAAAGACTTAGAACCTACTGCTATATTTCAGAGAACTAAGGTAGGGTTATATCAAAGACTTAGAACCTGGTGCTGTATTTCAGAGAACTAAGGTAGGGTTATATCAAAGACTTAGGACCTGGTGCTGTATTTCAGAGAACTAAGGTAGGGTTATATCAAAGACTTAGAACCTACTGCTGTATTTCAGAGAACTAAGGTAGGGTTATATCAAAGACTTAGTACCTACTGCTATATTTCAGAGAACTAAGGTAGGGTTATATCAAAGACTTAGAACCTACTGCTATATTTCAGAGAACTAAGGTAGGGTTATATCATAGACTTAGAACCTACTGCTATATTTCAGAGAACTAAGGTAGGGTTATATCAAAGACTTAGTTTCCACCAGCTAATTGTTGATATGATTATGATCTACAGGAACATTGTTTGATGGGAATCAGAGGAACAGTGCGGAGGTCAACTGATGGTGATTTTATTCATGCTAATGTGGATTTAGATGTTATCATATCAGAAGAACCAAAGTATGGTAGTTTGGAGAAACCTATTGAGATATTTCACATCATTGAACATTTCTGTCTTGGGAGGAGAAGACTACATTTATTTGGCAATGATGAATCAATAAGACCAGGTAAGATTGGTTGATTTGAGTGACCACTTAGTTTAGGGTGCCACATTCACCACTTAGTTTGGGGTGCCATATTCACCACTTAGTTTGAGGTGCCACATTCACCACTTAGTTTAGGGTGCCACATTCACCACTTAGTTTAGGGTGCCACATTCACCACTTAGTTTGTAGTGCTATATTGACCACTTAGTTTAGGGTGCCACATTCACCACTTAGTTTGTAGTGCTATAGTGACCACTTAGTTTAGGGTGCCACATTCACCACTTAGTTTGTAGTGCTATATTGACCACTTAGTTTAGGGTGCCACATTCACCACTTAGTTTGTAGTGCTATATTGACCACTTAGTTTAGGGTGCCACATTCACCACTTAGTTTGTAGTGCTATAGTGACCACTTAGTTTAGGGTGCTATATTGACCACTTAGTTTAGGGTATTATATTGACCACTTAGTTTGGGGTGTTATAATGACCACTTAGTTTAGGGTGCTATACTGACCACTTAGTTTAGGGTGCTATACTGACCACTTAGTTTAGGGTGCTATATTGACCACTTAGTTTGGGGTGTTATATTAACCACTTAGTTTAGGGTGTTATATTGACCACTTAGTTTAGGGTGCTATACCGACCACTTAGTTTAGGGTGTTATATTGACCACTTAGTTTAGGGTGTTATATTAACCACTTAGTTTAGGGTGTTATATTGACCACTTAGTTTAGGGTGTTATATTAACCACTTAGTTTAGGGTGTTATATTGACCACTTAGTTTAGGGTGCTATACTGACCACTTAGTTTAGGGTGTTATATTGACTGCTTAGTTTAGGGTGTTACATTGACCACTTAGTTTAGGGTGTTATATTGACCACTTATTTTAGGGTGCTATACTGACCACTTAGTTTAGGGTGCTATAGTGACCACTTAGTTTAGGGTACTATACTGACCACTTAGTTTGGGATGCTATATTGACCACTTAGTTTAGGGTGCTATATTCACCACTTAGTTTGTAGTGCTATAGTGACCACTTCATTTGGGGTGCTATACTGACCACTTAGTTTAAGGTGCTATATTGACCACTTAGTTTAGGATGTTATATTGACCACTTAGTTTAGGGTGCTATACTGACCACTTAGTTTAGGGTGGTATATTGACCACTTAGTTTAGGGTGTTATATTGACCACTTAGTTTAGGGTGTTATACTGACCAGTTAGTTTAGGGTGCTATACTGACCACTTAGTTTAGGGTGCTATACTGACCACTTAGTTTAGGGTTTTATATTGACCACTTAGTTTAGGGTGTTATATTGACCACTTAGTTTAGGGTACTATACTGACCACTTAGTTTAGGGTGCTATATTGACCATTTAGTTTAGGGTGTTACATTGACCACTTAGTTTAGGGTACTATACTGACCACTTAGTTTAGGGTGCTATATTGACCACTTAGTTTAGGGTGTTATATTGACCACTTAGTTTAGGGTGTTATATTGACCACTTAGTTTAGGGTGCTATACCGACCACTTAGTTTAGGGTGCTATATTGACCACTTAGTTTAGGGTGCTATATTGACCACTTAGTTTAGGGTGCTATACTGACCACTTAGTTTAGGGTGTTATATTGACCACTTAGTTTAGGGTGCTATACTGACCAGTTAGTTTAGGGTGCTATATTGACCACTTAGTTTAGGGTGCTATAGTGACCACTTAGTTTAGGGTACTATATTGACCAGTTAGTTTAGGGTGCTATATTGACCACTTAGTTTAGGGTACTATATTGACCTCTTAGTTTGAGGTGTTATAATGACCACTTAGTTTAGGGTGCTATACTGACCACTTAGTTTAGGGTGCTATAGTGACCACTTAGTTTAGGGTGCTATAGTGACCACTTAGTTTAGGGTGCTATATTGACCACTTAGTTTAGGGTATTATATTGACCACTTAGTTTGGGGTGTTATAATGACCACTTAGTTTAGGGTGCTATACTGACCACTTAGTTTAGGGTGCTATACTGACCACTTAGTTTAGGGTGCTATATTGACCACTTAGTTTGGGGTGTTATATTAACCACTTAGTTTAGGGTGTTATATTGACCACTTAGTTTAGGGTGTTATATTAACCACTTAGTTTAGGGTGTTATATTGACCACTTAGTTTAGGGTGTTATATTAACCACTTAGTTTAGGGTGTTATATTGACCACTTAGTTTAGGGTGCTATACTGACCACTTAGTTTAGGGTGTTATATTGACTGCTTAGTTTAGGGTGTTACATTGACCACTTAGTTTAGGGTGTTATATTGACCACTTATTTTAGGGTGCTATACTGACCACTTAGTTTAGGGTGCTATAGTGACCACTTAGTTTAGGGTACTATACTGACCACTTAGTTTGGGATGCTATATTGACCACTTAGTTTAGGGTGCTATATTCACCACTTAGTTTGTAGTGCTATAGTGACCACTTCATTTGGGGTGCTATACTGACCACTTAGTTTAAGGTGCTATATTGACCACTTAGTTTAGGATGTTATATTGACCACTTAGTTTAGGGTGCTATACTGACCACTTAGTTTAGGGTGGTATATTGACCACTTAGTTTAGGGTGTTATATTGACCACTTAGTTTAGGGTGCTATACTGACCACTTAGTTTAGGGTGCTATATTGACCACTTAGTTTGGGGTG
This sequence comes from Glandiceps talaboti, assembly GCF_964340395.1. NCBI lineage: Eukaryota > Metazoa > Hemichordata > Enteropneusta > Spengelidae > Glandiceps > Glandiceps talaboti. Next base: position 17,971,964 of record NC_135570.1, read on the forward strand.
TTATATTAACCACTTAGTTTAGGGTGTTATATTGACCACTTAGTTTAGGGTGCTATACCGACCACTTAGTTTAGGGTGTTATATTGACCACTTAGTTTAGGGTGTTATATTAACCACTTAGTTTAGGGTGTTATATTGACCACTTAGTTTAGGGTGTTATATTAACCACTTAGTTTAGGGTGTTATATTGACCACTTAGTTTAGGGTGTTATATTAACCACTTAGTTTAGGGTGTTATATTGACCACTTAGTTTAGGGTGCTATACTGACCACTTAGTTTAGGGTGTTATATTGACTGCTTAGTTTAGGGTGTTACATTGACCACTTAGTTTAGGGTGTTATATTGACCACTTATTTTAGGGTGCTATACTGACCACTTAGTTTAGGGTGCTATAGTGACCACTTAGTTTAGGGTACTATACTGACCACTTAGTTTGGGATGCTATATTGACCACTTAGTTTAGGGTGCTATATTCACCACTTAGTTTGGGGTGTTATAATGACCACTTAGTTTAGGGTGCTATACTGACCACTTAGTTTAGGGTGCTATACTGACCACTTAGTTTAGGGTGCTATATTGACCACTTAGTTTGGGGTGTTATATTAACCACTTAGTTTAGGGTGTTATATTGACCACTTAGTTTAGGGTGCTATACCGACCACTTAGTTTAGGGTGTTATATTGACCACTTAGTTTAGGGTGTTATATTGACCACTTAGTTTAGGGTGTTATATTAACCACTTAGTTTAGGGTGTTATATTGACCACTTAGTTTAGGGTGTTATATTAACCACTTAGTTTAGGGTGTTATATTGACCACTTAATTTAGGGTGTTATATTAACCACTTAGTTTAGGGTGTTATATTGACCACTTAGTTTAGGGTGCTATACTGACCACTTAGTTTAGGGTGTTATATTGACTGCTTAGTTTAGGGTGTTACATTGACTGCTTAGTTTAGGGTGTTATATTGACCACTTATTTTAGGGTGCTATACTGACCACTTAGTTTAGGGTGCTATAGTGACCACTTAGTTTAGGGTACTATACTGACCACTTAGTTTGGGATGCTATATTGACCACTTAGTTTAGGGTGCTATATTCACCACTTAGTTTGTAGTGCTATAGTGACCACTTCATTTGGGGTGCTATACTGACCACTTAGTTTAAGGTGCTATATTGACCACTTAGTTTAGGATGTTATATTGACCACTTAGTTTAGGGTGCTATACTGACCACTTAGTTTAGGGTGGTATATTGACCACTTAGTTTAGGGTGTTATATTGACCACTTAGTTTAGGGTGTTATACTGACCAGTTAGTTTAGGGTGCTATACTGACCACTTAGTTTAGGGTGCTATACTGACCACTTAGTTTAGGGTTTTATATTGACCACTTAGTTTAGGGTGTTATATTGACCACTTAGTTTAGGGTACTATACTGACCACTTAGTTTAGGGTGCTATACTGACCACTTAGTTTAGGGTGCTATAGTGACCACTTAGTTTAGGGTGCTATATTGACCACTTAGTTTAGGGTGCTATACTGACCACTTAGTTTAGGGTGTTATATTGACCACTTAGTTTAGGGTGCTATACTGACCACTTAGTTTAGGGTGCTATAGTGACCACTTAGTTTAGGGTACTATATTGACCACTTAGTTTAGGCCTTATTTACAGCAATGGCCTACTTGATTGTAACCTATAATACCTTATTTACAGCAATGGCCTACTTGATTGTAACCTATAGTACCTTATTTACAGCAATGGCCTACTTGATTGTAACCTATAGTACCTTATTTACAGCAATGGCCTACTTGATTGTAACCTATAGTACCTTATTTACAGCAATGGCCTACTTGATTGTAACCTATAATACCTTATTTACAGCAATGGCCTACTTGATTGTAACCTATAATACCTTATTTACAGCAATGGTCTACTTGATTGTAACCTATAATACCTTATTTACAGCAATGGCCTACTTGATTGTAACCTATAATACCTTATTTACAGCAATGGCCTACTTGATTGTAACCTATAATACCTTATTTACAGCAATGGCCTACTTGATTGTAACCTATAGTACCTTATTTACAGCAATGGCCTACTTGATTGTAACCTATAATACCTTATTTACAGCAATGGCCTACTTGATTGTAACCTATAGTACCTTATTTACAGCAATGGCCTACTTGATTGTAACCTATAGTACCTTATTTACAGCAATGGCCTACTTGATTGTAACCTATAATGCCTTATTTACAGCAATGGTCTACTTGATTGTAACCTATAGTACCTTATTTACAGCAATGGCCTACTTGATTGTAACCTATAGTACCTTATTTACAGCAATGGCCTACTTGATTGTAACCTATAGTACCTTATTTACAGCAATGGCCTACTTGATTGTAACCTATAGTACCTTATTTACAGCAATGGCCTACTTGATTGTAACCTATATTACCTTATTTAATATAGGTTACATTTTGTAAGTTCTGTTATCCACATTTTATAAGTTCTGTTATCCACATTTTGTAAGTTCTGTTATCCACATTTTGTAAGTTCTGTTATCCACATTTTGTAAGTTCTGTTATCCACATTTTATAAGTTCTGTTTAATACCCACATTTTATAAGTTCTGTTACCCACACTTTGTAAGTTCTGTTTAATACCCACATTTTGTAAGTTCTGTTATCCACATTTTGTTAATGACTTCAGGCATATGGGTTGAACTTAGGTAACCAAAATATGGGTTGAACTTTGGTAACGAAAATATGGGTTGAACTTAGGTAACCAAAATATGGGTTGAACTTAGGTAACCAAAATATGGATTGAACTTAGGTAACCAAGATATGGGTTGAACTTAAGTAACCAAGATATGGGTTGAACTTAGGTAACCAAAATATGGGTTGAACTTAGGTAACCAAGATATGGGTTGAACTTGAGTAACGAAAATATGGGTTGAACTTAGGTAACCAAAATATGGGTTGAACTTAGGTAACCAAGATATGGGTTGAACTTAGGTAACCAAGATATGGGTTGAACTTAGGTAACCAAAATATGGGTTGAACTTAGGTAACCAAGATATGGGTTGAACTTAGGTAACGAAAATATGGGTTGAACTTAGGTAACCAAGATATGGGTTGAACTTAGGTAACCAAGATATGGGTTGAACTTAGGTAACCAAGATATGGGTTGAACTTAGGTAACGAAAATATGGGTTGAACTTAGGTAACGAAAATATGAGTTGAACTTTGGTAACGAAAATATGGGTTGAACTTAGGTAACCAAAATATGGGTTGAACTTAGGTATCCAAAATATGGGTTGAACTTAGGTAACCAAGATATGGGTTGAACTTAGGTAACCAAAATATGGGTTGAACTTTGGTAACCAAAATATGGGTTGAACTTAGGTAACCAAAATATGGGTTGAACTTAGGTAACCAAGATATGGGTTGAACTTAGGTAACCAAAATATGGGTTGAACTTAGGTAACCAAAATATGGGTTGAACTTAGGTAACCAAAATATGGGTTGAACTTAGGTAACCAAGATATGGGTTGAACTTGAGTAACGAAAATATGGGTTGAACTTAGGTAACCAAAATATGGGTTGAACTTAGGTAACCAAGATATGGGTTGAACTTAGGTAACCAAGATATGGGTTGAACTTAGGTAACCAAAATATGGGTTGAACTTAGGTAACCAAGATATGGGTTGAACTTAGGTAACGAAAATATGGGTTGAACTTAGGTAACCAAGATATGGGTTGAACTTAGGTAACCAAGATATGGGTTGAACTTAGGTAACCAAGATATGGGTTGAACTTAGGTAACGAAAATATGGGTTGAACTTAGGTAACGAAAATATGGGTTGAACTTTGGTAACGAAAATATGGGTTGAACTTAGGTAACCAAAATATGGGTTGAACTTAGGTATCCAAAATATGGGTTGAACTTAGGTAACCAAGATATGGGTTGAACTTAGGTAACCAAAATATGGGTTGAACTTTGGTAACCAAAATATGGGTTGAACTTAGGTAACCAAAATATGGGTTGAACTTAGGTAACCAAAATATGGGTTGAACTTAGGTAACCAAAATATGGGTTGAACTTAGGTAACCAAAATATGGGTTGAACTTTGGTAACCAAAATATGGGTTGAACTTAGGTAACCAAAATATGGGTTGAACTTAGGTAACCAAAATATGGGTTGAACTTAGGTAACCAAAATATGGGTTGAACTTAGGTAACCAAAATATGGGTTGAACTTTGGTAACGAAAATATGGGTTGAACTTAGGTAACCAAAATATGTGTTGAACTTAGGTATCCAAAATATGGGTTGAACTTAGGTAACCAAGATATGGGTTGAACTTAGGTAACCAAAATATGGGTTGAATTTGGTAACCAAAATATGGGTTGAACTTAGGTAACCAAAATATGGGTTGAACTTAGGTAACCAAAATATGGGTTGAACTTAGGTAACCAAAATATGGGTTGAACTTAGGTAACCAAAATATGGGTTGAACTTAGGCAACCAAAATATGGGTTGAACTTAGGTAACCAAAATATGGGTTGAACTTAGGTAACCAAAATATGGGTTGAACTTTGGTAACCAAAATATGGGTTGAACTTTGGTAACCAAAATATGGGTTGAACTTTGGTAACCAAAATATGGGTTGAACTTAGGTAACCAAAATATGGGTTGAACTTAGGTAACCAAAATATGGGTTGAACTTAGGTAACCAAAATATGGGTTGAACTTAGGTAACCAAAATATGGGTTGTACTTTGGTAACCAAAATATGGGTTGAACTTAGGTAACCAAAATATGGGTTGAACTTTGGTAACCAAAATATGGGTTGAACTTTGGTAACCAAAATATGGGTTGAACTTTGGTAACCAAAATATGGGTTGAACTTAGGTAACCAAAATATGGGTTGAACCTAGGTAACCAAAATATGGGTTGAACTTAGGTAACCAAAATATGGGTTGAACTTAGGTAACCAAAATATGTGTTGTACTTTGGTAACGAAAATATGGGTTGAACTTAGGTAACCAAGATATGGGTTGAACTTAGGTAATGAAAATATGGCACATTTTAATTAGGAATTATAAGTTACATTCTCAAGATGAATATTTCTTTATTTATTGATAGGTTGGTTAACAGTTGGACCACAATTGACAAATAGTAATTATAACAGTGAATCATACACATCTAACTTTAACAAAACACCTACTGGATTCCTGACTGGCTGCTCAGAAGAAATTGAAAGACTTCGACCAAAATCTCCTCCACCAAAAATCAAAGAAAGGGGAAACCAAGGACCTATTGGTAGAGGTGGAGGTAGGGGTGGTGCACCTCAGCAGGGGCCATGGATGGGGGGTCGAGGAGGTGGGATGGGAGGAAGGGGTGGTTTTGGTGGTAGGGGTAGAGGGCTACATAGAGGTGGATTTCAACAACGATAACATAATAAGTCATTCGGTTCACCAATTCATACCAAAATGTAAGAGTTGACTTCACCCAGGGCTTGTGTTTACAGTCAATATTTTGTTTATATGTGAATTTAAGATATCATTTTTTTATATTTCAATTATTGTGTTGTCAGGATAGAAAGTAGACTCATTAATGACACAAAGGACTTTTAAGATTATCAGCTAATTAGTTCCAGGACGCCCTCTAAGGGCAACCTGTAACTTGTGTTTTACTGAGGTTTCTCACTTTCTATCCACTTCCGGTTTACAACTCTGTAGGGGGTCCTCACGCAGTTTTCTTCCGGGTTTCCCAGCATGCATTGCGACAAACGCGAGTCATGTGGGACCCCCTACCTCCGTTGCTATTTGCATAAGCTAAAAACTTTTGATAGCTGACAATATTGTGTTGTAGGTGGTACTGTCCTAAAAGTTGTGCAGTTGAGGGGTCGTGTTTAAATGCTGAGTCCAAAGGTTACGTGTTTACACATTCAAATTTCAATGATTCATATTTTGGTTACTTTGATCGTAACACAAATTTGAAAACGCGAAAATTGTTTTTAACGGATAGCAAAATATTTCATCATGTGGGACACATTGCTCAGTTTTTAACAGTATTAGGTAAATTGACTGCAAACTAAATTCACAAGTGCAAGTCAAAACTACATGTACGGAAAGTACAGTACTTCCAGTGACCTTGCACTGTACAAGTACACGATTTCTTGTGTTCAAGATCGTTCAATGATTTTCTATCCACACCCCTTGAAAGTATGAACGGCTAAAGCTCTTTGATGATGAATATTAAACTTCTCCTATTTACGAAATCCATCTGTATTTACCAAAAACAATCCGCATAGATTCGCCAACATACAAGCACACGACATGTGCTTCCACGTGTAAACTTACTCCTCCTGGCCGATCGGGCCGGTCCTTCAGGTACAGCGACTTGCTCCGAAGTCGAGCATACTTGACTACTACTACGTGGTAGCGGTATACCAATTGAGTCTAGTTTTTGTCTAGTGACAAATTTGTTTGTCAATGACGTCTTTCGACATCAATATTATTAGTATATCTTATGGATTGGGTTCCATCTGTCCGTGCGTCCGTCCGGCCATCCGCAACCGTTTCTTGGGGATGCCTGGACCGATTTTTTTCAAACGTGGTACAGGGGCAACATACTATGACATAAATATGCACGTCAATTTTTTTTATAATACGATCCAATATGGCCGCCTAGCAGATCATGCTTGAACAAATCTCATTCAAAGTTGGTATTAGCACAGTGTTCTATGACATACATTTGCATATCCATTTTCGTCATGATACAATCCGATATGGCTGCCTGGCAGCCATTTTGTTTGCGAATTTCCCATGTCCATAGCCATAACTCAGACATGCTTCAAAAAATCTCATTCAAAGTTGGTATTAGGACAGTGTTCTATGACATACATGTGCATATCCATTTTCATCATGATACAATCCAATATGGCTGCCTGCAGCCATTTTGTTTGCGAATTTTCCATGTCCAAAGCCATAACTCAGACATGCTTGAACATATCTCGTTCAAAGTTGGTATTAGGACAGTGTTCTATGACATACATGTGCATATCCATTTTCATCTTGATACAATCCGATATGGCTGCCTGGCAGCCATTTTGTTGGCACAGTTTTCATGTCCAAAGTCATAACTCAGACATGCTTGAACAGAGTAATGATAGCAAAAACAACCATATGAGGCCAAACAACATTAACCAGGTTTGAAAATGACAACATAAACTGCCAGTTCCTTAAAACCCAATCATAGCGGGGACTATGTCATTTTCAATGACTTGTTTAAACAATTCAAGACGTTTTTATCGTGTTATTCTGAGTGAAATGAATGTCAACAGCAATTTACAGAGAGTTCGAGATACGTACATGTATATGTGGAGAGTGGCACGTACGTCATATCAGCAAAGACACGACTACCAAAAACTAACTAATTTGACAGAAGACATGTTTATTTGTACAAAACTGTCGAATCAAAATCATGTTTTTACTATGTGCTTGTTATTGGTACATGGTGTTGCATGTAGCATGTTTCTCTCTGACGGAGGTATTAGAGTCCTCAATAACTTTTCCTTATTTTTCTTAGATGCTAACTCAGACAGAGCCTTCATGCTTGTTCTTACCTTACTGTGCCCTGGAACTACGCTTTTGCTTGCAAATGCATACTAGTTTTGTCTATATATATATATATATATATATATATATATATATATATCATATACTGCTGAATAATGCTGTAGTGTTTAGTGTTTAGTTTACTTTTGTGTATCCTGTGTAACTACCAATAAATCCACTCTACTAGTCTGATTGTAGTAAGGCCATACAGTGACATTAAAGTTAGGCCAAGAAAAAAATGGTTGTTTCTCATCCCAGGGAAATGCAAAAGTGATGTGGTGTGGTTTTTTTTTAGCACAACTAAACCTTATGGTTCAGTAGTGCTATAGGCATGGCAAAGTGTCTGTCTGTCTGTCTGTCTGTCTGTCTGTGGATGTGTGTGTGTGTGTGTGTGTGTGTGTGTGTGTGTGTGTGTGTGTGTGTGTGTGTGAACAACTTAAAGTCAAAAACTACTAGACGAATTGCTTTAATATTTGGTTACTTCTGGTGTCTAGTTGGGAAATTGTTCAAATGAAAATGATTGCATCAGAGATGTGGGTTTTGGGTCAAAAAATGTGATTTTAGCTTTAAAAAAAAACTACTGGGCAGATTGGCATGAAATTTTGTAGGAATATTGTTAAGGGTGAGTAAATTTAGATTTTGTTCATGACATGATGACTCCCTTAGTAATATGCAAATTAGGACTATAAATGTGTCTTTTTGGTCAGAAACCTATAATTCCAAAACTACTCAGCAGATTGGGCTGAAATTGAAGAGGGATGCATCTGTGGGTGTATAGATGAAGAAATATTACCATATAATGATCTCATCAGTAATATGCAAATTAGGTGTAAAAATGTGAAGTGTTATTATGCAGATTTCTTCAATATATTTTGACACAATTGGCCCTAGCAACCATGATGACACCCTTAGCAACAACCAAATGGCAGTATATTTTGGTCAAATAATGACATCATCTGGTAGGCAAGTGAGTAAACATTCAAAAAATGTAGGCAAATATCTTTAGCAACCATGACCATGCCCATAGCAACAGTCAAACGGTCATGTATTTCACAAAGATAACAGGGACTAATAGACAATTGAATAAACATTCAAAAAAAATATATGTAAATTTGCCCAGCAACAACACCATGCTCACCAAATAATCACGTATTCTGCAAAGAACAACAACACAAAAGACAAATGAATAAACATTCAAAACATGTATGCAAATGTGCCTAGCAACAAGACCACACTCATAGCAACAGCCAAATAATCACGTAAATTGCAAAGATAACAGGAATTGAAAGACAAATGAATAAACATTCAAAAAATGTAAGCAAATGTACCTAGCAACAAGACCACGCCCATAGCAACAGCCAAATGATCACATATATTGTGAAGATAACAGCAGGGATTAATAGACAATTGAATAAACATTCAAAAAATGTATGTATATTTGCCTAGCAACAAGACCATGCCCACAGAAACAGTCCAATGATCACGTATATTGTGAAGATAACGAAGATTAATAGACAAATGAATAAATATTTAAAAATGTATGCAAATGTGCCTAGCAACAAAACCACGCCCATAGCAACAGGCAAATGATCACGTATGTTGCAAAAATGATATCAGGAATTCATACACAGGTGAACAAAAACATTAACAAATGTATGCAAATATATCTAGCAACATGACCACGCCCCTAACAACAGCCAAATAATCGTGTATATCGCAAAGATAGCAACATGGTTGGATAGCCAACTGGATAGTCATTCAGCAAATGAACACCTATTGTTAGCATGGACTGGCATATAGATAAACATTTTTAGTCCCCGCCGGACGAAGTCCGGGACGGGGACTTATGGATTGGGTTCCGTCTGTCCGTGTGTCCGTGTATATTTGCCTAGCAACAAGACCATGCCCACAGAAACAGTCCAATGATCACGTATATTGTGAAGATAACGTCCGTCCGTCCGTCCGCCCACAGCCGTTTCTTGGAGATGACCTATTTTTTTCAAACTTGGTACAGGGGCAACATACAGTGGCATACATATGCACGTCAATTTGTTTCATGATACGATCCAATATGGCCGCCTAGCAGCCATTTTGTTTGCAAATTTTCCCTGTCTCAAGCCATAACTCAAACATGCTTGAACAGATCTCATTCAAAGTTGGTATTAGGACAGTGTTCTATGACATACATGTGCATATCCATTTTTGTCGTGATACGATCCAATATGGCTGCCTGGCAGCCATTTTGTTTGTGAATTTTCCATGTCCAAAGCCATAACTCAGACATGCTTGAACAGATCTCATTCAAAGTTGGTATTAGGACAGTGTTCTATAACATACATGTGCAAATTCATTGTTGGTGTGATACGATCCAATATGGCCGCCTGGCAGCCATTTTGTTTGCGATTTTTCTATGTCCAAAGCCATAACTCAGACATGCTTGAACAGATCACATTCAAAGTTGGTATTAGGACAGTGTTCTATGACATACATGTGCAAATTCATTGTTGTTGTGATACGATCCAATATGGCCGCCTGGCAGCCATTTTGTTTGCGATTTTTATATGTCCAAAGCCATAACTCAGACATGCTTGAACAGATCACATTCAAAGTTGGTATTAGGACAGTGTTCTATGACATACATGTGCATATTCATTGTTATTGTGATACGATCCAATATGGCCGCCTGGCAGCCATTTTGTTTGCGATTTTTCTATGTCCAAAGCCATAACTCAGACATGCTTGAACAGATCACATTCAAAGTTGGTATTAGGACAGTGTTCTATGACATACATGTGCAAATTCATTGTTGTTGTGATACGATCCAATATGGCCGCCTGGCAGCCATTTTGTTTGCGATTTTTATATGTCCAAAGCCATAACTCAGACATGCTTGAACAGATCACATTCAAAGTTGGTATTAGGACAGTGTTCTATGACATACATGTGCATATTCATTGTTATTGTGATACGATCCAATATGGCCGCCTGGCAGCCATTTTGTTTGCGATTTTTCCATGTCCAAAGCCATAACTCAGACATGCTTGAACAGATCTCATTCAAAGTTGGTATTAGGACAGTGTTCTATGATATACATGTGCATATCCATTTTCGTCGTGATACGATCCAATATGGCTGCCTGGCAGCCATTTTGTTTGTGAATTTTCCATGTCCAAAGCCATAACTCAGACATGCTTGAACAGATCTCATTCAAAGTTGGCATTAGGACAGTGTTCTATAACATACATGTGCAAATTCATTGTTGTTGTGATACGATCCAATATGGCCGCCTGGCAGCCATTTTGTTTGCGATTTTTCTATGTCCAAAGCCATAACTCAGACATGCTTGAACAGATCACATTCAAAGTTGGTATTAGGACAGTGTTCTATGACATACATGTGCATATCCATTTTCATCGTGATATGATCCCCCATACCCGACCAATCCTTTATTGTTGTAGGCATGTTCCATGTCCAACAAGCAGACACAACATATCTAAGTCTGTTTGATTTAGGTTCACAAGTGTTGTTGTGTGATCAGAGTAGTGATAATTCCTTAAAACCCAATCATAGCGGGGACTATGTCATTCTCAATGACTTGTTAAAAACTACAGTTGTGCTACAACGCCATTGGTGGTATTTAAACTGGCATTTTCATATGCACTTCACAGGTTTTGTAACTCTGAAACATGTTCTCAGGTGATGCAGGCAGGGATGAGAAACAAAACACTTTATTTATATGGCCTTAGTCTCAGTTTCCATGATATGAACAACTGTAAAGAATGTAGGCAGAGATGAGAAACAAACACTTTATTTATATGGCCTTAGTTTCATTTTCCATGATATGAACATCTGTAAAGAATGTAGGCAGAGATGAGAAACAAAACACTTTATTTATATGGTCTGTCTCAGTTTCCATGATATGAACATTAGTAAAGAATTTAATGTAGATTTATAAAGAACAGTTTGGAGTGAGTCAGTTTTCTTTATTTCGCAGTTATACGCTCTGTTTGTATGGCCATCTTGGCTCAGTGGTTGTCCAGTAAGATTACCCCAGTATATTGATATTAGCCATGTCAAAGTGATTTTATAAAGTAAGACTAGTTGATGTTTACCTTTAACAATAAAAGACAATAAAAATAGAAATTAATCTTGTTATAGTCCGTTATTTACTGCAAATACCCCAAATGCATATACCCCAAAATACCTTGAAATCTATTGATTGCCATAGTAACCACCATCTGATATAGTCTCATTTACTGCATATATCCCAGAATACCCTTTGAAATCCATTGATTGCCATAGTAACCACCATCTGATATGGTCTGTCATTTACTGCATGTACCCCAAAATACCCTTTGAAATCCATTGATTGCCATAATAACCACCATCTGATATGGTCTGTCATTTACTGCATATACATGTTCCCCAAAATACCCTTTGAAATCTATTGATTGCCATAGTAACTACCATCTGATATGGTCTGTCATTTACTGCATATACATGTTCCCCAAAATACCCTTTGAAATCTATTGATTGCCATAGTAACCACCATCTGATATGCTCTTGTCATTTACTGCATATACATGTTCCCCAAAATACCCTTTGAAATCCATTGATTGCCATAGTAACCACCATCTGATATGGTCTGTCATTTACTGCATATACATGTTCCCCAAAATACCCTTTGAAATCCATTGATTGCCACAGTAACCACCATCTGATATGGTCTGTCATTTACTGCATATACATGTACCCCAAAATACCCTTTGAAATCCATTGATTGCCATAGTAACTACCATCTGATATGGTCTGTCATTTACTGCATATACATGTTCCCCAAAATACCTTTTGAAATCCATTGATTGCCATAGTAACTACCATCTGGTATGGTCTGTCATTTACTGCATATACATGTACCCCAAAATACCCTTTGAAATCCATTGATTGCCATAGTAACCACCATCTGATATGGTCTCATTTACTGCATATACATGTTCCCCAAAATACCCTTTGAAATCCATTGATTGCTATAGTAACCACCATCTGGTATGGTCTGTCATTTACTGCATATACATGTACCCCAAAATACCTTTTGAAATCCATTGATTGCCATAGTAACCACCATCTGGTATGGTCTGTCATTTACTGCATATACACATTCCCCAAAATACCCTTTGAAATCCATTGATTGTCATAGTAACCACCGTCTGATATGGTCTGTCATTTACTGCATATACATGTACCCCAGAATACCCTTTGAAATCCATTGATTGCCATAGTAACCACCATCCGGTATGGTCTGTCATTTACTGCATATACATGTACCCCAGAATACCCTTTGAAATCCATTGATTGCCATAGTAACCACCATCTGGTATGGTCTGTCATTTACTGCATATACATGTACCCCAAAATACCCTTTGAAATCCATTGATTGCCATAGTAACCACCATCTGATATGGTCTGTCATTTACTGCATATACATGTACCCCAGAATACCCTTTGAAATCCATTGATTGCCATAGTAACCACCATCTGGTATGGTCTGTCATTTACTGCATATACATGTACCCCAAAATACCCTTTGAAATCCATTGATTGCCATGGCAGTAAATCAGAGCCGTTTCAGATTACCCACCCAGATGTTCCAAATACATCAGTGTACTTGCATAGTATGCAGTTGTGCTTCAATGACATTGACGTTAAGTGTTGTAATGTAAAATGGCAATTACATAATGTAGTCAGATGCCCAGTATGACACAATCTAATTAAAATCAGACATGGGAATACAGTTCCATTGCTTTATATACCTCTAATTCCTTCATATATCATTGTTTTCTTTTTGGTTGCTCTGGGAGTGAGCCTTGGGAAAGGTGCACACTCCCAGAACAACAAAATCAAAAACAAATGACAATGTAGGAAGGAAACAGAGATAACAGTAATCAAATCATATATTTAATTCCTACATCAGATTGAGGATGATCGTATCTTTTTTTGTATACATTGTAAAAATATATAGAATTATGCAGAGGGAAATTTACAAGGTCAAATAATAATTACACGGTCAAATAATAATTTATACCTAACATATTTGGTCACTGTTACTGTCCTTGTCAGAAATGTAGAATGATGGAGTGAAGGCAATTGTGTCTTTGAAATATGAAACTTTAATGCAATTGTAAAATCTAACTACTCACTTAAATAAAAACAAAATATATAGCACTGGAAAGTAACATACCATACAAAAGAACCTGGGCAGGACCCGGCAGGTGTCTGTTACCTAGCTATCTGGGCAGGACCCGGCAGGTGTCTGTCACCTAGCTATCTGGGTAGGACCTGGCAGGTGTCTGTCACCTAGCTATTTGGGGAGGACCTGGCAGGTGTCTGTCACCTAGCTATCTGGGGAGGACCTGGCAGGTGTCTGTCACCTAGCTATCTGGGGAGGACCTGGCAGGTGTCTGTCACCTAGCTATCTGGGCAGGACCCGGCAGGTGTCTGTCACCTAGCTATCTGGGGAGGACCTGGCAGGTGTCTGTCACCTAGCTATCTGGGGAGGACCTGGCAGGTGTCTGTCACCTATCTGTCTGGGGAGAACCTGGCAGGTGTCTGCCACCTATCTGTCTGGGGAGAACCTGGCAGGTGTCTGCCACCAATCTGTCTGGGGAGGACCCGGCAGACATAGCTAGGTGATGAATTTGTATTCTAAATCTCAGACCATAGTAGACCAATGTATAGTATTCATAATTCAACTGACTGTAACTGGATTGGGGAAAGGCCCAAAAGTAGCAGAAAGAGTAACTGCTGACCAGTATGAATGCAATGAATGCCCCCAAGACAGTTAACAGGGAATGGTGTAGAGATATAGAAGGCAAGGCTTGTATAGCAGTTGTTGATATCAAATATGTGAAAATGCAGTTCGATGTCTACCTGTAAGGAATATGTAATATGTCAATATAAAAATAGTTGATATGACTTCAGTTCAGACTGCACAAACTGGGGTGGCTGCTTAAAATGAAAGGATTTGGTGGTAGGAATAAGTATGTGCCAAGTACAGTGACTGCAACGAATGTGTGCAAGACTATTTGTGAGGAGTAGGAAGCACTGACCACCTCCTAAATTGGTTCGTGTGACCTGATATACCATACTAGAATTAATGTAAGAAAACAGAATTGAAAATTCACCCTATTGAAAGGACTGGAAAGATGGGTTAAAGGAAGGACCTTAGGGAGCCGTCATTATTTATTGTTCGGTGGGGGGGGGGGGGGTTGTTGTTGGAGGAATTGGTTGATAAGAAGTCGAAATTCAACTGCCCCCCATCCTGCAAGGAAAAAAATCAATGACCCCCCCCGCCCCCACCTGACTTTAGAAATTGGGATGAACCCCCCACCCCCCCGCCCCCCGCCCCCATTTACATTGCTTTATATATACATGAAGTGGTGGGTATTAAAGAGAGGAAATTATATTATTTATATTGCTACAATTGTATTATTAATGATTATTGGGGTACTTACAAAACAACTTCATTTCAGTAAGAATACTCATTAAGAGCATTCCGCCCTTGTCAACAACTGACTTTTGAAGACAGTTAGCCATAATGGCTTTCATTTTATCGTCTCGCGCACACGTGAACAACATAAATTTTAAAGTCAAAATCCACTGTACCAATCATAATGATAACTTGATGTGGATATTACCAATATGTGATTTTTTAGATGTAATTGTTTTTAAGTGTTTGGCTGATGTTATTGACTGCATGCAGGGTTGAAGGTTTCTTTCGAAGTTTTCAGGGTAATGAAAGTTTTATGATCTGTACAAGTGCCAGTTGTTTTACAGTATACAGTAAATGTAATATGTGCATAATTTCTGACACCACTTAATTCAAATTTTATTGGAAAAACAGTTTTTGCAGAAGGAATTTCTTACATTTACACATAATTATATCAGTATTTTACAAAGTTTATATTTTATTTGTTTTTTTTAATTAAAAGAAAAACAATAGTGTGCTGATAAAGTTTTGCCACAGATAAGACAGATAAGCAACAACAAATCCAGTTACAACCCTTGTCTCACTTCTTTGTAATTTAAATAATTTAGACTCACCAGAAACAAGGCAAGTCTTGTGAGAGTAAGGGTAACCATCACAATAATGTGTGATATATTAAAGTAAGCCAAATTACCCAAAGTTTGTTGGAATGGTCATCTGTCTGCTCACAGGTATTGCATCACTGCATAGCTTTGCTTTTAGTAGTCAATTATCCAAAGAGTGAAATAATCAGGTGAAATTTATGAGACTGTAAGACAGTTTTTTTGCAGTGTGTTTTACTAGTCAAGACTTTCCATTGATATATTTGCAATCAGAAGTTTTACCTTATTTGATACAAAGCAGAGGCACTTCTAAGCTGAAACAAACTAGTAATGACAAGCTAGTGTTACAGTGACACCTGTCAAATTATAATGACTTCAGTACATATTTACAAACGTGGTGACAACCTGACAACAAATTGATTCAAAGTTTGCTTTCAGAGTTTATACTAGTAGTTATATATTACTCACATATTTATTTTAAGATATCGTTATATAATTTAGTTTCTACTTCACACACAACTCCACATTGTACATGTAGTACATAAACAAATATTTAGGAAAATGTTTTAAAATGTTAATAAAGTTACATTTTATGTAACAGGTTAAATAATCCTGATACTGTGTACACAAGTTTTTCGAAACAGATTTTTGTGTAGCCTCCCCCCCCCCCCCCCTTGTTTTTTGTTTTTTTTGTTTTGGGGTGTTTTTTGGGGGGGTTTGGTTTTTTGTTTGTTTTTTTTGGGGGGCTACCCCCCAACACCAATTTTCAAGTGACCCCCCTCCCCCCAATTCCTCTGACCCCCCCCCCCCCAATCATAAATAATGACGGCTCCCTTAGAAGCAGTTAGTATTTATAGTCAAGTTGGAATCATTCTGAAAATAGAACCAGTGACAAATCACCTAGGTGATGGGGGGGGGGAATCAATAAATGTGCTGCAATTCTTTTGGTTCTGATATCGAAGCCAGATTATGATTTGTTCCACCTCTGTCTGACATTTACCTCTGCAAATTTACACTAAACCCAAAATAGAAATTAGACATATTTATTGTGTATGAAAACCTACAGCAACTGGATAGCACACGGTCTCTCCCAGTGCACTGTACAGCGGAATATTCCTTAAAAGTAGTTTTACAGTGTGTATGGTTTAACCTTAGGTTATGGTCCCACTAGTCTTGGACTGTAAACTAAAACCATGGAGTGATAATATTTCCATGGTAAGGGAGTCGTCATTATTTATGGCCTGGGGGGGGGGGGGGTCGGAGGAATTTAGGGGGGGGGGTCACTTAAAAATTGGAGATGGCCAGGGGGGGGGGGGGGGGGGGCTACTCAAAAATAAACTTCTGTAAATACCTCTTTACCATATTTCTTTTTATATATGAACACAACATCTGAATATAAATTATGAGAAATACATAAATGTAACTTTTATAAATAACAAGTGATAAATATATGAAACATTTTAAACATATATTTCCCTGAATGGAAAACTTTCACAACTGAGAGTCAAAGAGTTAGAAAAATATTTAGATCATCATCATCTAAGTAAAAAAGGAAAGAAAGATGATAAAATCAAAGCAATCATGGCAGACTGTCTCAGGAAATCAAATGTGGATACCTCAATGTTAAAAAAAGCTACTTTATCAACTGAAAGTGAAACAGATGACAATAGTGATGATGATGATGTTGTGATCCATGAACTTGATGGTACATGTAGTGACAGTGAACATGAACAAAGTAACATTATGAGTCAAATCTCAACAGAGTCAGTGGTTGTAACAAGAGGTGGTAGGAGGGCTGGTTCCTGGTTGAATGCTTTCAATAAGTACACATGACACTTTAAAATTAATGGCCACCATGTCACCATTTTGTAAGTAACTCAGTATCTCAATACATATTTTGCAGTAACTAACCAAGTGCACATCTCCTCAATATCTTGTTATCACCACATGTATAGTACAAGTGATGAATGCCTGTAGTTCATATACCACACATGTATACAATATGATTACCTTCATGAGGTGATTTAGTGTCATTTGAATTTGACTTACTTTTAACGTATGTATGAATCTTGACCTTGATCTCTCTTTTTTATTTTTTATCAGTTCATCAGTTCAGATCACTAAAATTTAGAACCTTTGATAAATTCACATTTTCTGGTAATGGTATGCAATGATATACAAGTGTATATATACTTCATGTGTAAATGATATGGGGACATGGGGGGGGGGGGTCATCCAAATTTCTGATGTCAGGGAGGGGGGGTCATTGATTTTTTTGAGGAAGATTGGGGGGGGGGGGGCACTCGAATTTCCATATTTTACAGAACAATTCCTCCGACCCCCCCCCCCCCCCCCCCGGCCATAAATAATGACGGCTCCCTAATATACAGCATGTCAATCCACTCACTAGCCTCTTCTCTAGGGTTGATGGATGTGTGAGGGTGCCAGGTCACAAATCTTAGAAATACTAAATACTAGCTAGGTCGATATTAGGAAGTTAGCCACTCCACCCCTGTCTAAGTATACAGACTGTTGGATGCTTTATTACTAGATAGATATGGATGTCACTCTATTATATGCAGTCATGATGCATCAATATACACACGCCCAAAGCCAATATTTGTTCTACAGGTCACTGTGCAGCATATTGTTTATATGGTCAAATAATAAAAATAGAGCCAATGGCATTATAGCACAACTGCATTATTACACCCAATTTACATATTACTGAAGGGATCATGTCATGAACAATTCTTAATAATCACCATTAAGAACACTCCAACCAAATTTCAGCCCCATCTGCTGAGTAGTTTTGGAATTATACAAGACACATTCTCAGCCCTAATTTGCATATCACTGATTGTATCATCACGCCCATGGCAACAGCCAAATGATCACATATATTGCAAAGATAACAACAGGGATTAATAGACAAATTAATAAACATTCAAAAAATGTATGTAAATGTGCTTAGCAACAAGACCACACACATAGCAACAGCCAAATCACGTATAATGCAAAGATAACAAGGATTCATAGACAAATAAATAAACATTCAAAAAATGTATGCAAATATACCTAGGAACAAGACCACGCCCATAGCAACAGCTACATCATCACATATATTGCAAAGATAGCATCAGGGATTCATAGACAAGTGAACAAACATTCAAAAAATGTATGCAAACATGTCTAGTAACATGACCACACCCTTAGCAACAACCAAATGATGATGTTTATTGCAAAGATAACAACAGGGTTGGATAGGCAACTGGATAATCATTTAGCAAATGAACACGTACCTATACCTAGCATGGATCAGCATGTGGGCAAACATTTTTAAAAACTGTACAGTTGTGCTACCATGCCATTGGTGGTATTTTTGATTTTTAAGTTTCTTTAAGTTTAAGTCAACCACAGATAGGCAGACAGACAGATATATAGATGAACAAGATTCTTTATCATGTCTGTAGAATGAATGAACCTGTTTTAATTATAGACATTGTCTATGATTTAATTCAGCTATGCTAAACACAGTGCTTCCAAGCAACCTCAAACAGAGGTATAATCTTGATAACATTGACACTGAAGTGTGAAGTAGCCCATAAAAGATTTAATGATTTCATGGTGTCAATAAAACAGGAACCTTTCATTTCAAGGTGGCTTGAAAGCACTTTATCACACCAAGAATCACGTTTTTCGACCCAAAATGTATACTCTGAGGCAATCATTTTCATTTGAACAATTTTAGAAATATACCAAGTTACTTGTGTGTAGACATGTACAAAGATTCACTTGTGTGTAGACGTAAAGCAACAGTCACTTGTGTATAGACATATACTAACAGTCACTTGTGTATTGACATATACTAACAGTCACTTGTGTATAGACATATACCAAGTCACTTGTGTATAGACATATAGCAACAGTCACTTGTGTGTAGACATATACTAACAGTCACTTATGTACAGACATATACCAAGTCACTTGTGTAGACATATACTAACAGTCACTTGTGTATAGACATATACTAACAGTCACTTATGTATAGACATATACCAACAGTCACTTGTGTATAGACATATACTAACAGTCACTTGTGCATAGACATATAGTAACAGTCACTTATGTATAGACATATACCAACAGTCACTTGTGTATAGACATATACCAACCGTCACTTGTGTATAGACATATATACCAACAGTCACTTATGTATAGACATACACTAAGTCACTTGTGTATAGACATATACCAACAGTCACTTGTGTACAGACACATACCAACAGTCACTTGTGCATAGACATATACTAACAATCACTTGTGTATTGACATATACTAACAGTCACTTGTGTAGACATATACTAACAGTCACTTGTGCATAGACATATACTAACAGTCACTTGTGCATAGACATATACTAACAGTCACTTGTGTAGACATATACTAACAGTCACTTGTGCATAGACATATACTAACAGTCACTTGTGTATAGACATATACCAAGTCACTTGTGTATAGACATATACTAACAGTCACTTGTGTATTGACATATACCAAAAGTCACTTGTGTATAGACATATACCAAGTCACTTGTGTATAGACATATACTAACAGTCACTTGTGTATAGACATATACCAAGTCACTTGTGTATAGACATATACCAACAGTCACTTGTGTACAGACACATACCAACAGTCACTTGTGTGTAGACGTATACTAACAGTCACTTGTGTGTAGACATATACTAACAGTCACATGTGTATTGACATATACCAACAGTCACTTGTGTACAGACATATACCAACAGTCACTTGTGTAGACATATACTAACAGTCACTTGTGTAGACATATACTAACAGTCACTTGTGTAGACGTATACTAACAGTCACTTGTGTGTAGACATATACTAACAGTCACTTGTGTGTAGACGTATACTAACAGTCACTTGTGTATAGACATATACCAACAGTCACTTGTGTGTAGACGTATACTAACAGTCACTTGTGTATAGACATATACTAACAGTCACATGTGTATTGACATATACCAACAGTCACTTGTGTACAGACATATACCAACAGTCACTTGTGTAGACATATACTAACAGTCACTTGTGTAGACATATACCAACAGTCACTTGCGTATAGACATATACCAACAGTCACTTGTGTATAGACATATACCAACAGTCACTTGTGTGTAGACATATACTATCAGTCACTTGTGTACAGACACATACCAACCGTCACTTGTGTATAGACATATAGCAACAGTCACTTGTGTGTAGACATATACCAAGTCACTTGTGTATAGACGTATACTAACAGTCACTTGTGTATAGACGTATACTAACAGTCACTTGTGTATAGACATATACCAACAGTCACTTGTGTACAGACATATACCAACAGTCACTTGTGTATAGACATATACCAACCGTCACTTGTGTATAGACATATATACCAACAGTCACTTATGTATAGACATACACTAAGTCACTTGTGTATAGACATATACCAACAGTCACTTGTGTACAGACACATACCAACAGTCACTTGTGCATAGACATATACTAACAGTCACTTGTGTATAGACATATACCAAGTCATGTGTGTATAGACATATACTAAGTCACTTGTGTATTGACATATACCAAGTCACTTGTGCATAGACATATACCAACAGTCACTTGTGTATAGACATATACCAACAGTCACTTGTGTATAGACATATACCAACAGTCACTTGTGTATAGACATATACCAACAGTCACTTGTGTATAGACATATACCAAGTCACTTGTGTATAGACATATACCAACAGTCACTTGTGTATAGACGTATACTAACAGTCACTTGTGTATAGACGTATACTAACAGTCACTTGTGTATAGACATATACTAACAGTCACTTGTGTATAGACATATACCAACAGTCACTTGCGTATAGACATATAGCAAGTCACTTGTGTGTAGACATATACCAAGTCACTTGTGTATAGACATATACCAACAGTCACTTGTGTATAGACGTATACCAAGTCACTTGTGTATAGACATATAGTAACAGTCACTTGTGTATAGACATTAAAGTCACTTGTGTATAGACATATACTAACAGTCACTTGTGTAGACATATACCAACAGTCACTTGCGTATAGACATATACCAACAGTCACTTGTGTATAGACATATACCAAGTCACTTGTGTATAGACGTATACTAACAGTCACTTGTGTATAGACGTATACTAACAGTCACTTGTGTATAGACATATACCAAGTCACTTGCGTATAGACATATACCAACAGTCACTTGTGTATAGACGTATACTAACAGTCACTTGTGTATAGACGTATACTAACAGTCACTTGTGTATAGACATATACTAACAGTCACTTGTGTATAGACATATACCAACAGTCACTTGCGTATAGACATATAGCAACAGTCACTTGTGTGTAGACATATACCAAGTCACTTGTGTATAGACATATACCAACAGTCACTTGTGTATAGACGTATACCAAGTCACTTGCGTATAGACATATACCAACAGTCACTTGTGTATAGACATATACCAAGTCACTTGTGTATAGACGTATACTAACAGTCACTTGTGTATAGACGTATACAAACAGTCACTTGTGTATAGACATATACCAACAGTCACTTGCGTATAGACATATACCAACAGTCACGCGTGTAGATATATACTAACAGTCACTTGGGTAGAGTTGACTTCTCAGACAGAGCTCAGAGGCCTCAGAGGGCGCAGAGCCTATAGAGCTTAGACCCTACATCAGACCCTGAGAGGTTACTTGAAGTATTTTGGTTTGTAATTTGTTTACATAACCTAAGAGTTCGGTCATGCTTATGGATGTGTCAATCAGGATGTGTGTGTGTGTGTGTGTGTGTGTGTGTGTGTGTGTGTGTGTGTGTGTGTGTGTGTGTTTCATTGTGCCTGTGGACATAATCGCTATAATTACTGTGGAACTGAGCATCAACCAGCAACACCACTTACCAGATTGGTTCATATATATAGTGTTTATTTACCCAAAAGCACAAATGAACATTACAGATACACATACAAAAATACTATTTCGTGGGTAAATAGGGGAATCGGGATTTAGCTTACAGCTATTCAAGCCTGTAATAGAGGTGTAGTTGAAAGTTCGCAGGCATGTAGACTTCAATTGGGATGAAAAAATGGTTTTTATTTTAAAAGAGATAGTTTTTGAAATGTTAGCGTTTTGAATCTTGGATGGTACTGCCAAGAGAAGAAAAGTTCTTTCTGTTTCGTCATTTTCATTGCAAACATTAAAAAACTGACCTATCTTACAATTGAATCCTGCATAAATGGATGCAAATAGAAGCAAATACTTGTACTCTCATATAACTACATGTAGGTGAATCCTGCAGATCTTAGACATGCAGTTAATGTTTACATTCTTTTCACATGGGGCTTGGGCTCACTGAGTGATTTAATCGTTGAAACAAACAAACAAACAATCAACCAAACAACCAAACAACATATGAAGGTAAAAATTATGGGATGATATAATGTAAATAAAGGTATTTATCCATAGAAATTGCCAGTCATATTGCCATCACACTACATATAACTTTATAAGAACAGAGGAGTAGTCCTGGTTCCCACCTATAAGTTTACAGGTCTACAGGTAGGGACCAGTACTACTCCTCAGCTCTTATGTATGTGATGGCAATATGACTGTCAATTTCTTTAGATAGATTCCTTTATTTACATTGTTATTTCATCCTATAATTTTCAACGTCATATGTTGTTTGTTTGTTTAAATGATTACATCACTAGTTGAGTCCAAGCCCCCTGTGGTCTGTTATGCTGTAAAGCTGTCAATGCTGCTTGCGGGTTTATTATTAGTCCCCGCCGGATGAAGTCCGGGACGGGGACTTATAGATTGGGTTCCGTCTGTCCGTGCGTCCGTGCGTAGCCGTTTCTTGGAGATGCCTGGACCGATTTTTTTCAAACTTGGTACAGGGGCAATATACAATGGCATACATATGCACGTCAATTTGTTTCATGATACGATCCAATATGGCCACCTAGCAGCCATTTTGTTTGCAAATTTTCCCTGTCTAAAGCCATAACTCAGACATGCTTGAACAGATCTTATTCAAAGTCGGTATTAGGACAGTGTTCTATGACATACATGTGCATATTCATTGTTGTCATGATACGATCCAATATGGCCGCCTAGCAGCCATTTTGTTTGTGAATTTTCCATGTCCAAAGCCATAACTCAGACATGCTTGAACAGATCTCATTGAAAGTTGGTATTAGGACAGTGTTCTATGACATACATGTGCATATCCATTTTCATCGTGATACGATCCAATATGGCTGCCTGGCAGCCATTTTGTTTGCGAATTTTCCATGTCCAAAGCCATAACTCAGACATGCTTGAACAGATCTCATTCAAAGTTGGCATTAGGACAGTGTTCTATGACATACATGTGCATATTCATTGTTGTCATGATACGTTCCAATATGGCCGCCTGGCAGCCATTTTGTTTGCGATTTTTCTATGTCCAAATCCATAACTCAGACATGCTTGAACAGATCTCATTCAAAGTTGGTATTAGGACAGTGTTCTATGACATACATGTGCATATTCATTGTTGTTGTGATACGATCCAATATGGCCGCCTGGCAGCCATTTTGTTTGCGATTTTTCTATGTCCAAAGCCATAACTCAGACATGCTTGAACAGATCTCATTCAAAGTTAGTATTAGGACAGTGTTCTATGACATACATGTGAATATCCATTTTCGTCGTGATACGATCTCCCATACCCGACCCATCCTTTATTGTTGTAGGCATGTTCCATGTCCAACAAGCAGACACAACATATCTAAGTCTTGTGTTGTTGTCTAAGTGTTGTTGCGTGATCAGAGTAGTGATAATTCCTTAAAACCCAATCATAGCGGGGCCTATGTCATTCTCAATGACTTGTTAATTCTGCACTTTGAAACCAAAGCCTTTATTATGACAGTCAATGCAACCCAGTCATGCTTCAGTGCCATTTACGCTATGCTTTTTGTATTTTTGCTTACAAGAGTGACAAGTCTTTCACTACGTTATGTTTTCCTGCGTTCAAATAAATGCATGCTGTTCATTTGAAACACTGACTCATACTTTGTTTTAAAACTCATCTATTTAATTTTTCTGAATTGTTGGATGTGGTGAATGGTGTTTGTGTTTAATAGTTGTGTGTTGAGTTGGTGAACATGCTTTCAACTGTACCAAAATAATTAGCTCATAGCTTTCTCAGCATTAAAAGATGATTGTGTTACTTGATTAGCCATACTGCTCTTTGTTAGCCTATATCTGATGGGATGGGTCATGTTCACACATCACATCATTTCAGTAGTTTTTGGAATCTTTTCATAGCTTACTTTGTACACAAGTTTTCCATTGTACTCCCTTGCATTTTACAATCAGCCTTGTCTAAATACATAATGTTTGTTGTTGATTCAAAATTTGCATCAAAACAGTGCTATAGAGAAAAACAGTACAAGACTGTAATCTTGTGCAGATACTTTCTAATTGGTGTTGTGATGAGATGAAATTCCATTCATTATGCCAATCAAAATTCTATGTAATTTGACTTCTGTAGATATCTATAATAAATGTTCATGCAAAACATTGATAAAGACATTTTCAGCAGAGCATACAATCTACAGTATTTCTTTCACTGGTAAAAATATTTAAGGGCATCTAAGCTCTTGGTGTAGCATGTCTATGAATGACCAGCTTGTTTCAATGCCTCCTTTTTTGCTTTATTTGTCTGTCTCTTATCTTAAGATTTCACATAAATTCAACAGTGCCCTAACTCATTGCCCTATTGGCAATCTTAGGTACACTCGTTCTAAATATTGTCCTTGATCTGAAAGGTTAGTTTCTGCATGACAGGGCTATCTTCTGTCTTTTCCAATATTAATGTCTGCATGGCAGGGCCATCGTTGAATTCTGTAATCTTTTATTTGTTACCTTGCAAAGTAATCCAGTAATGAAATCATTACATGATATCAAGTCTGCATCATATATAGCAGTTATAGAGGGACTGTGTACGAAAAGATAAAGGAGAGAAGTACTGAATACAACTAAGTAAGTAATGTTGCAAGGAGTGCTATCTACAGTAGTAAAGTATGGTTGAAATTCCTGCTTAAATCTAAATTTCAAACTTAGAGAATGCCTGAATTATGTAGTTTTGCCGAAAATAAGATTAAACAGTACACAACCCCCCCCCCCCCCCCCTGGTTAGGTCGCCCTCTATAGTTGAGTGTGTACGCAGTTATGATGGCGAGTTACGGACTATTTTCATGGATACAACCTAGCATCCTAGTTCCTACGCATGCTACACATTTTCTAGCAGTTACGGGGATGCCAGTGCTTTTACCTACTTTATAAATATAAGAGTCATTTGGTGTCTGTGTTTAAGACTGCTTTCACAAAAACTTGTTGGGGGGGGGGGGGGGGGTCGGGAGATTTTTTTGTAAAACCCTAATTTTTTTCAAGTACCCCCCTGCCATATTCCAAAATTTTTCAGGTACCCCCCTGCCAAAGCCCAAAATATTTCAAGTACCCCCCCCCCTACCCGAATAAATTTTCAACTACCCCCACCCGAATAATTTTTTTTTGGAACACTCTTCCTGTGCGTTAACATTCAATACCAAGTACAAAACTGGACATAATACACTTAATACCAACTTTGTCCATTATATATGTAATCAATTTGTATATTGTGTGTATATATACACAAACACCAGTTAAAACAAAATGTTATGTTAACCAGTGCATTGCCTTTCCAAAAAACAACATATACTTGTAAATGAATTACACTTTGAATAACTCTTGTAAAATGATCAGCAGACCAACTGAGTCTTTGTTTTCTGTTCAATATTGTATTAGTACATTATACTAGTAGTGTTACAATTGAATGTCATTTTAGTTGTATTTGCAAATATTGTGATGCACATGTTATCTAAAGAGAGTTTTATACTGTATTGTTCCAGTTCAGTTTCCTAAATGTGTGCTAAAATAAATCAAATTGGTCTAAATAACACTGAAAAAACTCTTAATAAAATGCATTGCCATGTATCCCGTTCTTGTTTGATGTAAATTAGTTCAATATAATGTCAAAAGAAAATAAATATATGACTCAAAAATGCCAGCCACATTTCATCTAACAGAATAGGAATCAAGTGATATATATTAGTGGTAATGATAATTAAGATGGCCCTATTATCATAGTAAGTGTATATCTTAATGAACCTGGTAATACATTTACCTTGTAAGAGCCTGATTATTGGACTGGTTTTGACGTTAGATTACAAAGGTGAATGCAGGATTTTAAACAAAGTCTCAGAATGTGTTTATTTAAATTTTTGATTTCCAAGTGGTAGCTCTCCTTCCAGATCTTGTGTATATAAACATGGCATTGTCATCATCATCATCATCATCAGACCCAATTTCTCCTTCAACTTCATCAGAGTTGGAACTAGCTGTATCATCATTCTCACTGTCACTGTCATCAGATGACAAATCACTCTCACTTTCTTTAGATTGATAATAGTGGCATCTTACAGCCTCAACTTTGTCTATTTTGTGTATTCCTGCCACAGCTGGAATTTCATAGTTGGAAAGGTACTTATCAAGTTCTTTCACTTTCAACTTTGGAAATGTCACTGTTTCTGACAAGGGCATCCCAGTCATATTCATCAAATTTTTTTCAGCACGTTGCTCCCTTTCTTTCATTCTTTTTCTTTCCCTCATAGAGGCAAGTGTTCTCTGTTGTTCTAAATGAAGGATTGCTCCCTTTAATATCTCTTTCTTGACACACAGTTTCTTGCTCAGTTCGTCAAGTTTCTCAACATTTTTACTTGACCCTAACCCTTTACTATACAGGTGTTTTAGTTGTGCACGGGGTTGGAAGTCATCTGGTGGTCTTTCACTACCATCATCTCTTGTTAATGGTGTTGAGAATACATCCATATAGTGTCAAAGTTTATTTATTTATCTTTATATTTACAAGTAATAGTATATTCATATAAAGTTGAAAAGTATGTGAAAAAACTTATTTTACTTTTTCTCTGTTAACTCAGCTTGTGAGATATTGTCTTCTGTTTCACATGTAGCAGACATTGCCAATATGCTAATTTTAGGAAATATTTAGAATGTGTTATTAAAAGTTTGTGTTGAAAATTAGTCATATCTATAGGATGAAAAAATACCTTGTACAGAAGTTTTTGATACTTGTCAAGTATGTTTTAGTGCAGGTGTATCTTTTACATTTTGATGGCAGGCTGAGATGAACCTTTTCCAACTCTTTTTTTTTAACTACCAAGAGCTGCAAATGTAAAATGTTGTCTGTCATGAAAGATAAAAAAAAAAAAAAAAAAAAAAAAAAATGTTGTCTGTCATATTTGTCTGTCATTTAATACTAGTAAGAATTTACATGAAAAAGTTACATATCATTGTGATAACCACAAACCAAAACACAGTCATGTCACAAAGAATATTTTCAGTACAGTGTAAAGGTAATTTCACACAAAAAACTATCTGTACCACTCAATTCGCCCATTTCAATTTATCATTACATTAACAGTTTATTAAAAGAAAATTAAAATTTGACTGTTTTTGTTTTTCATTTTACTAACTCGTGAGCAACTGTTGTTTGTAGCTGCTGCTGTTGTTGTTGTTGTTGTTGTTGTTGTTGTTGAAAAAGGAAGACCAACATTTTAAAAGCTTATTTTCCCATGTTTGAAAAGTCATGATGTCAATTTATTTTCAGGTACCCCCCCCCCCTACAACCCATAACATTTTTTCAGGTACCCCCCCCCCACACACACACTATCCATATATTTTCAAGTCCCCCCCCCTAAAATCTCCCGACCCCCCCCCCCTAACAAGTTTTTGTGAAAGCAGCCTAAAGACAGGTCGTTTCTCGTTTATTTGTTTCAGTATTAGCGTAGCCATTTTCGGCATTGCATATCTGTATGTGCACTTCATACAGAGATATGTTTGGACGAAATCGTCTGATGTATAGTATCTGAGCTCTGTGCGCGACCTCTGTGACAGAGGCCTCTGCGCCCTCTGAGCAGTCAACTCTATCCATACTTATCACCGCATGCTTAGGAAATATTACCATGTACATGGTGAATTCAAGAAATTTACATGCTTCCTACAACTTGTTTAGGTGATATTACCATGTAAGTTCCATACTTTTGCATGTTTGCTACCAAATAACCAATGTAGTTCTGCTTGCATACGGAGTAATCCGGGACTCGATTCTGACAATTGTCCCTACTATTTCTCAGTCAAGACAACAGCAATATAGACTTGTGCACCGCCTGTAAGCAGGACTACCACGAGAGAAATAGTAGGGACAATTTGTCAGAATCGAGTCCCGGATTACTCCGTATGCAAGCAGGACTAGGCTACTACCAATGTAGCTGCAATAATTGTAGCGTTTGATGTGATTTTGAGGGCTTTTTCGTCTGTTTTTGTGCCTTTTTTCGTTCCGACGTTTAACCCGAATCAAACGCTACAATTCCTCTAATGCAAATGCAAATAGACGAGACCACATTGAAAACGTGAGCGAGGGGTCAACGTACTACCCGTTTCAAACTGCTTATGCCTTGCTACATTTGCCGATTTTGACGGAATTGGGGTACCTCTGAAGCTTTCTAGTCAATTGGACCCCTCGTCAATTGGACCCTAACCAAATGAACCCTCGCCGTAACCAATGTAAGTTGTTCAGGGATATTCGACACAATCCAGAAACATTATTATTAAGAAATAGATAGCACAAATACGAGTGTAGTCTGTTTGCAGTTTGGGTGTGAAAAAGGTATCCACCGTAACATTAACAAGAGTAAAGTGTAGAACGGGATCGAGCAGTCTTGCGCTGGATCGAGTCTTGCGAACCATGCATCCATGTGGGTTAAACGAACTACAGATTCACGGTGTGCATTGAAAATGAGACCAAACTTTTATCAACGAAGCAATGAAATTCACCAGTTGCAATTGATAAATTCCCTTGCCTCAGGCATAGTCCCTACACTCGGCGAGGGTTCATTTGGTTAGGGGTCCAATTGACGAGGGGTCCAATTGACCTGTTTCCCCTCTGAACACTTCTTTGGTCTTGAAGGCTCCGTAATTAATGTTGGCGTTAGGAAATGTCCGATATTTTGCCAGGTAAGGCGTAATTTAGCAGAAAAGTCCGTCCAACTTTGCGATTCAGATCCGAATCGCTTCCGTCTATTTGCATTTGCATTAGAGGAATTGTAGCGTTTGATTCGGGTTAAACGTCGGAACGAAAAAAGGCACAAAAACAGACGAAAAAGCCCTCAAAATCACATCAAACGCTACAATTATTTTGCAGCTACTACCAATGTACCACATGCTTTAATACATACGTGTGCATGTACAATACAAGTCATGCAATGACGTGTTGTTTCTCGCTTTTGCCGGGCATCCATTTTATAAGAATTGGTTTATGTTAAATTTACCTTTATTTGACGGAAAACTGAGGAGAAATCGATCTGAAAATCCAGGTCATGTTCTACAGCACATTGAACATGTAGGCCGCCATATTGTTTACTTCATTTTCATAATATATTCATAGCTTCCCATGTGACCAGATTTCTACGATCTTATTGGTTGAAAGTTACAATCGTAATTACATGCTTTGTTCGCGGAATTTTCTCTGAAGTAGACCTTCATGCCCACGTTATCAGTCGTATTTTCAACACTAATGCAAGCATGGATATACATTATCACACACTGTGTTAGTCCTGCTTACAGACGGTGCACGAGTCAATATTATATTACTGACTTGACTTGAAGGAGAAATAGTAATAATAGGACGGACAATTGTCAGAATCGAGTCCCGGATTACTCCGTATGCAAGCAGGACTAACACTAGGTGTACTGTACTAACAGTAGGTCAGTGGGTCCATTACTTGGGTGTCTACTTGGGAAATTGTTCAAATGAAAATGATCGCATCAGAAATGTGCATTTTACGTTTCAAAATGTGATTTGTTGCATTACGAAATGCTTTGACATCAACCTGGAAATGAAAAATCTTTGTTTTATTGATGCAATGAAATCACTAAATCTTTTATGGGCTAGTACTTCACATATCAATGTCGATGGTGTAAAGATTAACATCTGTTTGTGGTTGCTTGGCAACCTAGGCCTGTTTTTAGCACAGCTGAATTAAATCATAGACACTATGATTAAAACAGGTTCATATAAATGCACAATCCTTAGGCATTCAAAAAAAAAAAAAATTTGTACAAAGAATAAGAAGTCACACATTTTAAGGGGAAAGAAAAATAGTCATATCAAGCCCTCCATGATCATACTGTGTTTGGCAGGTTAAATTTCCTGCATGTACCGATTGCCATGATATTTGATGGGTGTATTACCTTGGGTGTCTAGTTGGGAAATTGTTCAAATCAACTGCGTTCGAAATACAGTCAAAACGTTAACAATTGCAATTACTTTCCTGATTTTTCTTTGATATTACTGGTGCTGGTATAATTATGATATTTCCAATATTTTTCTTCATTCATAGCATCTAAATGTATTATAAGCACACTGCACACACTTAGAGTCAGAATAATGTGACACTTAGACACTAATGACATGTCCTCTACTGTTAATTCAATAGAACCGAAGCACCACCATTGGTCATGTATTTTTATTGTCTTTACTTTTTGGCATTTTTAGACTTTAGTCACCAACAAAAATATTGATCTCTGATTATCCCCATATATATTAGAGACATTAAGTCTAGGTAAATCACCCGTACAATCTACCTGAGTTCCAAAGCCATCCCACCAAGATTTCCTACCAGTGTTTTTTCTTGAGGGTAGTATCAAAGTAGGAATAATCTAACTGAATACTTCCTTAGGTGTTTTACCAGGCTTCCCCACTAAAATTAATTATGGTACAAGACCATACAAGGTATGGAAATCTATGCAAATATTGAATAATTTGTCAAATTTAGCATAAAATACTTTAAATTTAAGTAGGTATACATATCTGATTTTTTAGTCTAGTTCCTATATGACGCGTTACAATTGTTAATTGCTCATTAACCGAACTCCACCTCTCTAGTCTGAAACTAAAATCACGTGGCGATGTGATAATGTCATCATATCGTTTATATGAACGCAGTTGGGTAACACAGATTTCTATGCTTCAATAAAGACTTTCCCTATACGCGAGTGGAGATGATCGTAACAATCACCATAATGTGTCATATGGGAACTAGTCTAATGACTTCTTTGAGTGTTTTACTATAATTACACTTTGTTGGGTAATGTCCTAATGTTGTACTAATTACATGTATATATTAGTCCAGGAAGTATCATATTATATTGTTTTTATTACACCCACATGTAACTATTACTATTTAAATATTGACACTATGACAGGACAAACTATTGATAGATTTCCATGAAGCATCATGTAATGCACTGTTTCACATCAAGCTTTTCTTGGAAAAAGCACTATTTTAGTATTTTATTACCAATGTATCTAGTACATTACCCTCTGTATTTGTGACACACAGAAATCTAAGAATTCATTTGGCTGCATGTCAGTTCTATATCATTTTCATGTTATACAGATCGTTTTAAAAATTAGGGACATGTTAGTTTCTTCGGCCTGGGGGAGGGGGGCGGTGGATTGGCAGGGGTCACCCTGTTTTTGAAATTGGCAGTAGGGGGGGTCATGCTGTTTTGAAAATTGTGGATGTGGGGGGGGGGGGGTTACTGTGTTTTTGATTGTGATGGAAGAAAAAAATCCTTTCTACAATGGCATATAGCCTTGTCTGAAATGTGGTACATGTCAATATTTGTTCTTGTCCCTGTTTCTTTAACATGAATTCGTTAATATTACTTATTAGTTCAAACATAACTATACATATTCATATTCATATACATATACCAGTATTACCTAGCTACCGCACTAGTTACAGAACATGTCATGTAAATGCTTGGCTGTTTCACAATCAATGCTTCACTTATATTACTGTTTGGGGCAAAAGTGAACTTGAAGGTTTCGTAAGGGTAATTTTCATAGATAGTTTATAAATGAAGTTAGGATTCCAAAAAAAATGAATTTAAGAATAAAGGTTCGACGAATTCCAAACGTAATTCCAATATATACATAAACAAGATTTGAACATGTTTTTCTCTTTTGTAATACATATATTGGTAAGATTACTTGTTAAGTGGACCTGAAAGTTGAACTCCAAATCGTCCAATCAATACACTTACTCATCGGTCGAACCTCAGACCATTCAAATGATCTACAGTGGTGCAATATTATACTGGAGAGCAAATAATCGAAACTTTTGTAACCTCTCACGAAATGGAATTTTTATCGAAGACATTTTGTTGAATTATTACAACTGCATATATTTCTACATGTAATATATTTGTTCATATGTGTTTGCGAAATCGTTGTTTAACAATTTACAACTAGTAACACTGAAGTAAAGCTCTTTCTCTATGTGCAAGACTCATTTATAGCATTCATATCAAGTGTAAAAGTATACTCTTTCAATTGATTTATTTACAAGCCTATAGCAGGTGGCCTATCTAATGTGGTCACTTAGCTAATGAAACAGTATACTTTTACACTTGATATAGATGCTACAAACGATTCTGGTACATACAGAAAATGCTTTACTTTGGTGTTATGTGTTGTAATAGTTATGTAGAAACATTCCTGTGTATCACCTTTATTTCAGTCTCACAGAGGATAAGTTTTTCCCCACGCCTTCTTTCTTCTCTTCAACATTTGTAGTCGTTATCTCACAGTCATCACCACAATATCGTTCTCAATAGCGACTTGAATCTGTCACTTTATTTGAAAGCCAGATTAGTTGTTCATTACACTTCAGTACAACAAACATGTTTGGTGGTCTGTTGAGATTACACATACACTGAAATCAGTATCGCCCTCTATCTTAGACAACATGGCATTGCTTAAGTAAACTTCCACAAGGTATAACGCAACTATGATTTCGAAAGACTTTACTACAGTAATGTAACGGTTGGGAAGACATGGAAAATATTTTGAAAAGTCAAACATTCGTAATACTTAAGATATGAGAACAAGGGTATCATTGAGTGATTCTTAATTGCATTATAAAGGAACGAATCGAGTATAGATACTGTTCTGTGTTTTGGAATCATTGTCTTCTTACCAGATTCTTAATGTTTTGCAATCTTCCTCCTATCACCATTATCTTCTCCATTTTTACTTTAACATCTTCAGCTGTCAGAAGTCTTTTCTGTTCATCCAAAATAACCTGTTCTCCCTGTGATATGTTTTTTCAACCTTTGTTCAGCGGTGCTCTCTCTTAATTAATGTTTTCCTTTCGTCTTCTAGTTTTTCTTTCAAGTTCACAGCTTTTATTATCTTCATACTTATTTTTCTTGCTTCTTTAACCAAAGAGATTCTGGTGAAGTAAGTTCATCTCCTGTCGTTTCACGAACTTGTTCAATGTCTCTACGTCGAACTTCTGTTCTCTCTTAATATCACGCAATCGTGCTTCTACTTTATTTTCCATCTTTTCCAGCTCAATTCCACACCTCTTAAGTAACTTTTCAAATCATGCGTGAAGTCGGTTTGATTGTTTGTTGATAACCCCAGTTTCTTTTTGAATTCAGCATCCTGTCTCTCTAATTTGTTTTCTTTGTCAAATTTTCTTTTCTTGCATCTAACAGAAGCTTCCTTAATACATTTTTTTCTTCCCGATTTTCCAATTCTTCTCATTTCTTCATAAGCATTTGCTGTTCTTTGTCCAATTAATTTGTTTGCATGTTCTTTTACTAAGCGCTCCTTTGATGATGCTAAAAGCGGTTCTTTTTTTGCCAAGACACTTTTCTTTTAGCTCGATCACGTTTTCCTTTTCTATCATAAATATATCATTGTCATCTTGAGAAACTACTCTTTTGACGAAAGTTCTTGTTGCAGATTCTTTTCGTTCCTCCTACTCCTTCATCAAGTATTTCTATTTCATTATTGGCCCGAATTTCATTTCCTTCTGTTAGCTTCTTAGCCAGGACGTGGCATAACGTCAACAAAGCAGTTACTATGATACCGTATTGTTACACGATCGAACAAAGTCGTCAGTAGCAATAATCTTTGCCTGTTTAAAAATGTAACTCGCTGAGAGAGAGAGAGAGAGAGAGAGAGAGAGAGAGAGAGAGAGAGAGAGAGAGAGAGAGAGAGAGAGACGTTCTCATGCGGCAAAGGAATATGTTTAATTTCGCTTCTCGATGTAAGAAGTGTAATTGTTTTATTTGTTCTTTGACAATAGCTTAAACATAAGTAAGAGAAATACGTGTACAAATATATAATACATATGAAAAATGCAGACCAGAGATCACTTTAGTAATGTATTTTCATAATGAGGTGTTCGCAATGCCGTTGAAAATTCTTATATTTACTTTCAACTAAGAATGACGAGTGTGTGAATCTTTAGTCTACTTCTCTTTGTCATCAATAACTTAATAAATGGTATTACAAATTACCTGTATCAAAGGAATGCATATCACAAACAACGCACCTGAACTTTGGAGAATAACATGAGTGAATTCAGTCTTGAAAAAGATATAGATTCGGATATCTTATTTGACAAGAAAAGACTTTCTATCTTACCTTGAGCACATTATGTTCCCAACTTTCCACATATGGTTTTGCATGTAAGGAATGCTCTCTCTAATGTGTATGTCGTCAACATTGACTTGTGTCAGCCGAAATATTTTATGGTACAACTAAGTCAACTTGTAAAACATTTTGTGTCTTAAGTTTCGATCATTTCATGTGATGAAACTTAGGATAGTACTACAACATCATGTATTTTTTTCTGTATAAATGATGAATTACATTTGAATGAGTATTCAAGGCAATCAAGTTTGCTAACTAAGTTACATTTTGTACATGTACTGTATGGGTCGCGTTGTTTGAATTTCCCGCTCACTGTTTACAGTATGAGTCTGCATGGTTGGGCCCACCCATTGTGGATAGATGGTACTTATCTCTGTTTTTGTTGATGTTACTTGTATGAATGTGGCTATTTTCAAACATGTTTGACCATAAAACCTGAACGCATTTAAGTGAACGGCTGTAATTCACACCCTGTGCATCTGATGACATGGCTAGTTTTGTCTTATGTGAAACATAATCCACCCCTATATACCTGAAGGCATATATATTTATCCCACTGTCACCATTTACTGCTATTCCATAATGATGTAGCATGTGCTGCTCATTCATTAACATTGTCTTACATTCACCATAGCGACAGTTTAACTTTATCTCTTCTCTTTATTAACGACCAGATTTAAACTGAATGGCTTCCGTAAGGGTATAGTCTTGCAATTTCATTATTTATGCAAGAAATTTAGCTCTATATCTGTGAGTTTTCAAGTCCCAATGACAATTAGTTGTCAAAAACGTTGTTCAAATGCCCGCCTACTATTCTCAGCACAGGAAAGCTTGCCATCCTCGACTTCACTCGGCTTTTGTGATTCCTACATGCACAGGATATGCACACCCGTTTCCACGGCAAATAATAAACAAAATCCAAACCCACATAAAATTGCTATAATTTCGCATCAGAAAGTTTACATACTTCATGGTAAGCATCGTAATAGTTTAACAACTTTAATACAGTGAAGGGATGCAGTATTATTGCCCTACTTCGTCACTGGGTAAAGTGTATACATTTCTGTTTCAACCTACAGATGTACCATCTGCTCCAAATCCTATAAGTTTCTGCTACCAACTTTCATCAACTTTGTCACATATAGTTTTTGAGTGGCACACCCACCCTCACTGTGCACTAATTATATAGAGGTCAATGTATAGGTCACCAGTATGGATACATTGTTGCGAATCCATGCACAATGGACTGCTGAATAGAAATATCGATTTTTACATAGGCAGTGAACAACAGTGTTGAAGGCAATTTTCTTCATAGGCTTGGTTTATTTTCCATATTTTGACCACATACATTTCGGTATAAATGATAGATTATTAGTATTACACTTGATAAATATGTGAGAGTGTATTTATTTCCTGAGATACCAAGCTAGATAATGATTACAAGCCTTGCAACAAACAGCGGTAGTTTGTTATTGGGAGAAATCGGAAAAGAACACAGGGAAAAAGGAGACAGTTCGAGGTCAACATAATACTTTCTAAACTTCTAATCGAAAATCTAAAAAGATACCATTTCTCTTTATTCTTCACATTAGTGTGTGAAATTCCAAAGGATATGTCTATATTTGATGAAATTGAAACGATGATAAATATTTCACCGGGGTCCCGTTTGTGAACTCTGCGACCATTTTAAGGCCAAGAAGGAAAAAAGAATTCTTTTCTGGAGATATTGCATCACTCAAATATCCACCTCGATCTTCTTTTTTCAATGCATACTGCAGATCCAAGGGAAACACAAAATAACTCTCCCTACATTAATTGCTACTTCAGGGAAGACAACTGCAGAACTAATCATGAACAATTAACAATTAACAAAAACATTTGCATCGTCACACCACTTTAGGCAATGTTTCCTGACCAGAAACAACAACTTTCTTTTGTGTAGCCATGGTGTCTAATTACCAAAAATATGCCAATAACTTATTAAAACTAAAAGTTAAATCGATAACATTTTCAGGACAGATGGGCTTTGGTATCACAAATGTATGTACCAAGTTATAATGAATTTGAAGAGTACATTCTTGAGATATAGCCTAATTACCGAAAACCATTAATTACATTAATTGCTCATTAACATTCATGGATGTTTACAAAAACCTAATCAGTTCTTGCCATTACCCTACGGAACATGTGTGCCGAATTTCGTTTGAATTGAGCCAACCGTTTTGGAGAAAATTGTGACACGCACACTTTTCACTCCTAATATAAAACCTTCCTTACAGAAGGCAAAAAGTAGTTCATACCGTATTTTGCGGTTACAATTTAACTGCTTGTATCAAACCATGCCGTATTTTGTGGTGCCAACATTTGACAACTGGTTGTTTCAATAGAATTCAAATGAGATTTGTGGTTTCGTAGTTGAAAGTTAGTCAAACGTGACATCGTATGCAAATTTATATCCTAACTTAAAGGAGAAAAATCGTGGTTTTCATTTCAAGTAGCTCGCAACTGTTTGTCGTTAACTATCAAAGCTATAGATATTTTTCATGGGCAAATACATCAACAAACACTGACAGAATTATTCAGTTCTTAACTTGGTTTTGAGTTGAGACGTACCTAAAAGTTGACTAGTGAATCACTTTGTTACAATGTATCGTTTAATCCTAGTCATGTGCATCAACTGGCAGGTGAAAGCTGCTCCTATTACAAAGGTAAGTGTATGTGAAATGTAAAATGCCAAAGCTTGCAACTAGTGACTGTCAGATATTGGGACTGATAATCCTAAGAAATTTGTCATTTCTGGTACTTTGATAGATTCACAAGTCTGGTTAACTACAATAAATCCATCAATGTAAAGTTTCCACCTCACCTTGACACCTAACTGCCACACAAATCTAGAGTTGTTTA
The DNA here is from genome assembly GCF_964340395.1 of Glandiceps talaboti. NCBI lineage: Eukaryota > Metazoa > Hemichordata > Enteropneusta > Spengelidae > Glandiceps > Glandiceps talaboti. The sequence goes on from NC_135570.1 coordinate 18,010,325, forward strand.
ATTTCTTCAAATTATCCATACTTACTTACAACGGTGATACTACGACGACTCGCTTTCCTTTAGAAACACGAGCTAATGTTAAATGGTGGCTGGAACGATATTTCATGAGAACGCCTCTGTGCAATCAGTGATAATCGATAACAGACCATTTCTGTCAATGGTATATATCTTCATAGCACCATATCTTCTCAATATATTACATGTTTAGAAACTATACGTTTTTCTTTAAAATCAACAATATCTGGCATTTGAAAAAAGTACACTGCGCCTTTTGGTATTCTACTAGCAATCATCTTTCGGTATTCTACTAGTAATCATCCCTTGGTATTCTACTAGCAATCAGATTTTGGTGTTCTACTAGCAATCATCCCTTGGTATTCTTCTAGCAATCAGCTTTTGGTGTTCTACTAGCAATCATCCCTTGGTATTCTTCTAGCAATCGTCCCTCAGTATTCTACTAGCAATCATCGCTTGGTAATCTACTAGCAATCATTGCTTGGTAATCTACTGGCAATCAACCCCTCTATGCTTATTATATACGACAGCATTCGCTTTCAATGATTCATTTTCCCAGTGTTAATGTCGGAGGCTTTTACTTTTCAATTGATATTTAATAAGTGAGATACACTCACTGTTTCAGTTTTCGGACAGGGTCGTGTTATTCGACGATTGCTATTGGATAAACACTGCAAAAAGGTAACAGCCATCGTTGCTGCTTATAAATTTTCCTTAGGGTCTTTTTCAACGAGGTTTAAAGTCAGAAGTAACTTTGTGGATGACGTAGTCCCTGAATTTATAACCCTACATCGATGACTTAGTAATCGGTCGACAGTAAATTGTAATCCGAGACGAACTTCCACGCCGATTTACGTATTTGTCGCGTAAGTAATGAATTTCGCCACTCCGTTTGATTGAAATATTGGGAAAACACATTGGTATTGTGGTATTTTAATCACAGTTACACTAAAGTTGATTGTTTTTGCAAAGGAATTATCATGAACACTGTCCTACTACCGAATTCGACCTGGGATTCGATCACAGTTCATGGCGCCGCTTGGCAGTCTATGTCTTGGGCACGCAAACGTGAACACTGTCCGATATCTGAGACACTTCTTTGCTCCAGAGACGTACCATATTTTCGTTTAAAAAACACCCAGATTTCGTGGAAAATGTCATCTAGTTTGAACTGAGCACTGGGGGAAAATATTAAAATGAGGTATTTGTAGATTTAAACAAGAGTGAAATGATATTGAAGTGATTTTGTAACATTTCCGCGTACTTTGCTGTAGCGAAAACACACAACTAATGCAATGTTGTTACATACGGTAACTTTGTGATCGCCAATATTAGTGCTCTGAAAACCGATACCATAAAATTAGTGTTTAATCAAAACTTTAGTATCGCCTGATTTTTTTTTACGAATTATTGAGCATGGCAATATGAGTTTCGAAGAAAACAGAGAGGATGGCTGAACGAGTCGATATCTATCCGAAAACAGGGTATGTCCCAAAACTGCGACAGTGAGTGTATATTTAAACTTTTACTCAGCTTATTTGATACACTGTGTAGTCAGTATGAAAAAGCTGTCCATTAAAACCATGCTATAGCCTTAGCGAAAATCCCATACAGATGACGATAATGCTGATCATGAATATTATGAATAAACTGACAGACGCTACGAAAAAAAACATGCTTTTGTAAGAACAATGTACAAAAGTTTGACCGACAGTGGACGCATGTTGATAATACCAAATATATCGACGACCATTCCAGCTGAGATGAGTTTGAAATCCATGCACTTGAAACGCTTTGCTACAAAAGAAATTTTATTAGCATGGATACAAGATTCGATTGTTATTTAGTCAATATCATCAGACCAGAAAGAAATCAACGTATTTTCACATGCGAGACTCTGGACTGTAAATACGTAATAAAAGGTGTGTCATTCCCTCTTCTCTTATCTAATTTTCATTTCCTTTTATATCAGCGGAATGCATCTGGAATAGGTTCTGCGGTCAACCAAGGTATGTGGTATTTAAAGTAATAGGATAGAGGAAATCCCATTTGTGCGGTTACTGAAAGTGGTCATTTTGTAAATTCGGTCATACAATGAAAAGCTTCTCAATGGCTACTCGACCAATCATAGTTTCATAAATCATACTATAATTCTCATGTACTTGTCCTTAATCCCTTCCCCATCACATCCTACCTCTTTCGATCTGATTGTCCTTTGCATCATCTCATTGTATACAAAGGTTGCGGTTACAAAGATTAGTGTAGAAACAGAATAGAACTGAAAGAAAAGAAACCTTAATGTGATAAAAGGTAAATAATACAAATCGAGCCCTCCCCTCAATAAGGTTATCTCCCTGTCTGTCTGTCTGTCTGTCTGTTTGTTTGTCTGTCTGTCTGTTGCTCTCTCCCTATATCTCTCTGCCTCTGTATGTTTGTTTCTCTCTCTCTCTCTCTCTCTCTCTCTCTCTCTCTCTCTCTCTCTCTCTCTCTCTCTCTCTCTCTCTCTCTCTCTGTGAATCACTGAACAACTTTCATTTGTTCCTACTAAGCACAGCAATCAATCTATCAAGACAAAACTTTCAAATCGGATGTAACATTAATATGCAAGAGGATGGGCAAGGGATGTTGTAGTACTTAGTAATCATGCCATTTTATTTTTTGTAATTTGTAAAACATTGCAATAAGGGTCTGGTTAGTTTCTCCAGCCTGGGGTGGATTTTGCCATCAAAAGCTCACTGACCCCCCCCCCCCCATCTGTAAAACCAAAAACAGGCTGACCCCCTATCACTTAATTCTAAAATATGATGACACCCCCCCCCCCCCCCCATACCAAAATACCATATTCACATAGCAGGTATTTTTTATCGTGACTCAATGTGGACTGCTTGACTGTCTCTCAAAAACTTTACAAGATCCTAGGATAGCACTATAGTCAGGTGGCTTAACACTGTTTTGAGGATTATAGTTACACACCAGATAAAAGCACCAAATTTGGCATTAATGTTCCTTAGGATCTAATCACAGATTTAACTTTATAGTGCTGGTTTGAAAACATGCATAAATTTGGATAAATCAGAAAAATAAGATGGTCAATAGCAAACACATATTTCTATGAAATAGCTTAATTTGCAAAAGTTCATACTGAATTAAGAGCACACAATGTTTCTTTTGAAATAAATGTGCAAAAATCAGAAAATTCAAAATGATTTGCTACACTTTAAAAAAGCCTTAGTTCAGGTAAATAACATGGTTTTGGCAGCTCAATCATGAAATATAGGGCTCTTGTCATAATGTAACTACAATGCCCATTACTGAAATTGGTATTTTCCCCCTAATATTACAAGAATGATGGAATGGAAGAAGAGTTCAGAATTCAGAGCTGTTTTGAAAAGTGCTGGAAGAATGTTACCATCTTGGAAAGCTAGTGACTATAAAAAAAACACATAACTTCACAATTTTATGGTAAATTCTCACAAGAATGTATGTATAAAAAAACTTTAGTGTCCATGTCAATATGGCCTCTGACTTCACTAAGTTATGCATGTGCTAATCTTTCAGAAACTAACTATGACAGCAATCTCTGCTGTAGTGTCTGTGTTAAATATGGAGAACTTCCAAAATTAACTTTCTCTTGCCATTCTGGTAATATAAGCGAAGACAACAATTTTCAACATAGGAATCATACTTATGTTATGAAAACTTCTCTTTACTTCGTTGCTGAGGAATAAAATTTGTCAAATAGGAATATGAAATATTTCCAGTGTGATGGCATAGAGTTGACTTTTACTGATTTATGCAAATTTACACAAATATTTAAGGACTATTCTGGGCTATTATCATTAAATAGATCTTGATGAACACTCATGCCAGATAGTTTTTTTCTTCCAACTTTAAATTTTGCAGAAATATGATATTTTCAAAGTGATGGCAGCCATTTTTAATTTGACTGATATATGCAAATGTATTCAATTTTTCAGGAGGGCTTCTAGGCTAAAATCAATTAGCAGGTGCTGAGGAACAATCATGCCAAATTTGGCACCTTTATGTAAATTATTTTCCTGAATTATAGGTGTTTTCAATGATAATAATGGCAATTGTGAATCTTATTGATATACAAAAATATATGCAAATATTTTTTTTAAATAAGCCTCCAGGCTAAAATCAATAAATAGATCTTAAGCATTATTCATGCCAAAATTAGTGGCTTTTAGTGACTCATTTTGCTGAAACATATTATTTTTCATGGTTGATGGTTTATGCAAATTTATGCAAATACTCAAGAGGGCTCCTAACCTAAAATCAATAAGTAGGTCCTTAGGGACACATGCCAAATATGGTGCTTTTATCTGGCATGTAACAATAAAGTTGCTAAGCCACCTGACTACTATCACATAATTAAAGTGGCCATATGGATGAGAATTTGGTATTCATTTTGGATTTTTATTTGATAAAACAAATTCACTATGTGTTTATACTTGAAAAAATAATGTGAAAGAGCGTATACCAAGTCCATGTTCATAACTCAATACATTGCAAAAAGATGGAAAAAGTGTAAAAAGTTTGTTATTGTACGTACAATAATAAACATTTTAGTAATGAACATAGACTTAGTATATGTTATTTCGCATTATTTTTTCAAGTATAAACACATAGTGAATTTGTTTTATCAAATAAAAATCCAAAATAAATACCAGATTCTCATCCATACGGCCACTTTAATGACAACACAGGGTAAATATATTCAAAATGGAGTTTAATAGCATCTAGACCATGAAAGAATGGGGGAAAGCTTGAGAAGGGAATATGTACATCTCTCATGTGGGTCCTAGAGGTCTACCTCTGGAAGTCTTGGAGATTTTAAATCTTAATAGGCAATTTTGAGACTATTCAAACACTTTCAGGTAATAATTTTCAAGCTTTACAAGACAGCACTAACATGTAAAAAGCAACTATACAAACAAATGTAGGGTTGACATAATTTTTTGAATAAAGTTTATTAGCATCTTGAGAGTAAGAGATCGGGGGAAGAGCTTGAGACTGGGATATGTGCACCTCTTGTGTGTAGGGAGGGGGGGGGGTGCTAGTTGTCTCCCACTAGAAGCTCTACAAGTTTAATTTTCTCTTAAAGCCCATTTTTAGGCTATTCAGATACTTTCAGGCAATAGTTTTCAAGCTTTAAAAGACAACACCAACATGTAAAAAGCAACTTCATAGGGTCAAAATATTTTTAAGATAAAGGTTAATAGCATCTTGACAGTAAGAGGTAGGGGAAGAGCCTGAGACTGGGATAAATTATGTCCACCTCTCTTTGTGTGTGTGTGTGTGTGTGTGTGTGTGTGTAGGGGGGGGGGGGGTTCTGGTGGCTTATTTATCTTGAAGCCCATTTTTAGGCTATTACGATACTTTCAGGCAATAATTTCCAAGCTTTACAAGACAGCACCATCAAGTATCACAAACTATTATTTCTAACTTACATACTTACATAGAGTTGAAATATACTAAAGGTCAGCACATCTAATGGTAGTATCATTGGTAAGGGAGATTTGGAGTTTTAAGGCAATTTTTGGACTAGCTTGGCAAACATTTCACATCTTGAAAGACAATATCATTTCAAATTAGCATATGGTGAAAATTTTAAAGAAAAGTTTAATACCATTATGACAGTAAAAAGGTTGGTGCATCTGATTGTTGGGTGAATGCATGAGTGACCTCTGGGGGTGAGGCAGTCCTAGGGTCTCCCCTAGCAGATCCGGAGGATTTTTAGTTCTATTAAGGCAATTTTAGGTTATTCATACAGCCTTTGAGGTAATATTTCAAAGCTTTGAAAGTTTTTGAAGCTAACGTTAATGTTAGTTTTAAATGAGTTTTCCATGTCACATAAAAATGAGACTGTTACGATTGGTAAAGTGACATTAATATTGCATGTGTGGTAAAGTCACCGGTATGTTAGAGAACTTCAGGTCGTCATACCTAGTGTATAATAGAAACTGGAATCTGATGAGATGTGGTGTCTTGTAGTGACGATAACATGTAGTGTCCAAAATAGAAAGTGTATTTACTCTTCATACTGAAGAGTAGAATGATTTAGATTAACTTCTTTTATAAACTATCTCTGAAGATTACCATTACAAAACCTTCAAGTTCACTTTTGCCCAAAGTGCAATATAAGTTAAGCATTGATTGTGAAACAGCCAAGCATTAACATGACATGTTCTGTTACTAGTGTGGTAGCTAGGTAATACAGGTATATGTATATGTATAGAGTAGAGTTATGCTTGAACTCTTACATGAAGTAATATTAAAGAATTTATGTAAGAAACAGAGACAATAATAAATATTGACATGTACCAGTCAGTTCAGACAAGGCTATATGCCAATATTGTAGAAAAGGATTTTCTTCTTCAATTACAATCCAAAACACAATGACCCCCCTATCCACAATTTTCAAAACAGCATGACCCCCTACTGCCAATTTCAAAAAGAGGGTGACACCCCACCTCCCAATCGTCACCCCCCCCCCCAGGGGGGCCCTTCCCGGCCGAAGAAACTGACCGGTCCCTAAAGTCTGTAAAAATCATAATTCAGTGGTCGGTATACTGTGTAATCAACTCTTGACTGTAATCAGCAAAAGTACCACTTTTGTACACCTTAATCAGGTTGTCTGTCTGTCGCTCTGTCTGTCTGTCTGCCTGCCTGTCTGTCTCTGTCTGTCTCTGTCTCTGTCTCTCCTGATAGTATCGATTGAAGTTTGATGTGTATTGTTATCTGAATACCCACCTACTCTGTTCGTTTATTGTACAGTTAATAGTGGTGGGCAAGTCATGAAGAATGCAATGGATACACTTTTGTCTGTCAACAACCAATTAACCTCGGGTAAGATATCATATTTTTTGAGAATGTATAGCTGTGCGACAATAACTGAATCAGTTGCGATCACCATAAGTCTTACCATGTACAATTGGACTTGGTAAACAATGGGATACGAAAATGAACGCATAATGATCACTTCCAAAAGTATTTCCATTTTATATAATGAATCGGATAGATAGGAAAATGTTAGAAGATAAATATATCAATAATATTTCAAATGTTGTCGAATACCAAATTATATATATAGTGAATTGTACATTGCACTTTCGATAAGATATCAGAGCGAGATTTAATAAAAGGTCTTGTAATTTAAGTAAAAATGTTCACATGACATTATGCATTCCACCTTTTGAAAACCAGAGCTTTAAATTTTTTATCCTCTTTGAATCCACTTAACATTATCCTAGCTGCAACTACATGTTACATTGTGTCCAGTGAAAAACCACTAATCGACTGTAAAAAGTATTGTCACTTCACAGGTTCTTTACTTGAGTTTGGCATTTCAATTGTGTAAATATTCAAATGACTACCTCGGCAATCTCTTCAAAGAAACTATTATGAGAAGAGTTTACATTTGCTATTCAAATTAAACTGAGGTATTTTGCCTCTTTAGCTTTCTGACTGATTCTATTATACTTTGAAGGGGTGTCACTTGATAATGTCATTTTAAGAGTATGGCAAATGATGTCACATCTCTTTCAGTTCTACCTCTGATCATATAGCCGAAGACAGATTCCTAACCCTTTTATTCATCTAACATTCAACAGACTACTTAAACTCACGTTATATTTACTTACTTTCTCACCAATATAACTGTAATTGTTGACAAAGTGTTTTTATTATTATTATTGTTTCTCTTAGCACCAACAGAGTTTATTGAAGGAGACATTGTTTGTGATACACAGGTGAGTAACAGCGTGGTATTGTTTGTCAAACTTGGAGTGATTGTTGTAGTTAATGTGTCATAGTCGTTTCAATCGCCAATCAGATTAGATATACATTTTTGTTAATGTAGAGTTTCTGGTTTGAAAATGCACTAATTTCAATAACTTTAGGCAAACAGGGTCTTTACTATGGCATATTCTTTATTTACTATGCGTACTCTGTATTTACACTTTATATGTACACACCAATATGTATGCACCGTAAGATCTCCTAGCTGCAGGGCCTTAAACTTGGCACTCTTCAATATTGACAATGATTTCCTTACTCCATGTTTGTTCTTATGAAATTATGCTGGCTACTTCCATATGCACCAGTCCTAGCTTGTATTACTACAAATATGATGTATATAGGCAATACATACTAAATGCACCAGTCCTAGCTTGTATTACTACAAATATGATGTATATAGGCAATACATACTAAATGCACCAGTCCTAGCTTGTATTACTACAAATATGATGTATATAGGCAATACATACTAAATGCACCAGTCCTAGCTTGTATTACTACAAATATGATGTATATAGGCAATACATACTAAATGCACCAGTCCTAGCTTGTATTACTACAAATATGATGTATATAGGCAATACATACTAAATGCACCAGTCCTAGCTTGTATTACTACAAATATGATGTATATAGGCAATACATACTAAATGCACCAGTCCTAGCTTGTATTACTACAAATATGATGTATATAGGCAATACATACTAAATGCACCAGTCTTAGCTTGTATTACTACATGCTGTATAAAGGGAATACATACTAAATGCACCAGTCTTAGCTTGTATTACTACATGCTGTATAAAGGGAAATACATACTAAATGCACCAGTCCTAGCTTGTATTACTACATGCTGTATAAAGGGAAATACATACTAAATGCACCAGTCCTAGCTTGTATTACTACATGCTGTATAAAGGGAAATACATACTAAATGCACCAGTCTTAGCTTGTATTACTACATGCTGTATAAAGGGAAATACATACTAAATGCACCAGTTCTAGCTTGTATTACTACATGCTGTATAAAGGGAAATACATACTAAATGCACCAGTCCTAGCTTGTATTACTACATGCTGTATAAAGGGAAATACATACTAAATGCACCAGTCCTAGCTTGTATTACTACATGCTGTATATAGGCAATACATACTAAATGCACCAGTCCTAGCTTGTATTACTACATGCTGTATATAGGCAATACATACTAAATGCACCAGTTCTAGCTTGTATTACTACATGCTGTATATAGGCAATACATACTAAATGCACCAGTCCTAGCTTGTATTACTACATGCTGTATATAGGCAATACATACTAAATGCACCAGTCCTAGCTTGTACTATTACTACATGCTGTATATAGGCAATACATACTAAATGCACCAGTCCTAGCTTGTATTACTACATGCTGTATATAGGCAATACATACTAAATGCACCAGTCCTAGCTTGTATTACTACATGCTGTATATAGGCAATACATACTAAATGCACCAGTCCTAGCTTGTATTACTACATGCTGTATAAAGGGAAATACATACTAAATGCACCAGTCCTAGCTTGTATTACTACATGCTGTATATAGGCAATACATACTAAATGCACCAGTCCTAGCTTGTATTACTACATGCTGTATATAGGCAATACATACTAAATGCACCAGTCCTAGCTTGTATTACTACATGCTGTATATAGGCAATACATACTAAATGCACCAGTTCTAGCTTGTATTACTACATGCTGTATATAGGCAATACATACTAAATGCACCAGTCCTAGCTTGTATTACTACATGCTGTATATAGGCAATACATACTAAATGCACCAGTCCTAGCTTGTACTATTACTACATGCTGTATATAGGCAATACATACTAAATGCACCAGTCCTAGCTTGTATTACTACATGCTGTATATAGGCAATACATACTAAATGCACCAGTCCTAGCTTGTATTACTACATGCTGTATATAGGCAATACATACTAAATGCACCAGTCCTAGCTTGTATTACTACATGCTGTATATAGGCAATACATACTAAATGCACCAGTTCTAGCTTGTATTACTACATGCTGTATATAGGCAATACATACTAAATGCACCAGTCCTAGCTTGTATTACTACATGCTGTATATAGGCAATACATACTAAATGCACCAGTCCTAGCTTGTACTATTACTACATGCTGTATATAGGCAATACATACTAAATGCACCAGTCCTAGCTTGTATTACTACATGCTGTATATAGGCAATACATACTAAATGCACCAGTCCTAGCTTGTATTACTACATGCTGTATATAGGCAATACATACTAAATGCACCAGTCCTAGCTTGTATTACTACATGCTGTATATAGGCAATACATACTAAATGCACCAGTTCTAGCTTGTATTACTACATGCTGTATATAGGCAATACATACTAAATGCACCAGTCCTAGCTTGTATTACTACATGCTGTATATAGGCAATACATACTAAATGCACCAGTCCTAGCTTGTACTATTACTACATGCTGTATATAGGCAATACATACTAAATGCACCAGTCCTAGCTTGTATTACTACATGCTGTATATAGGCAATACATACTAAATGCACCAGTCCTAGCTTGTATTACTACATGCTGTATATAGGCAATACATACTAAATGCACCAGTCCTAGCTTGTATTACTACATGCTGTATATAGGCAATACATACTAAATGCACCAGTCCTAGCTTGTATTACTACATGCTGTATATAGGCAATACATACTAAATGCACCAGTTCTAGCTTGTATTACTACATGCTGTATATAGGCAATACATACTAAATGCCATTCTTTGTCCCAAAACTTACAGCCTTAAGTAAGGACTATGATACTACCATTTAATAGATGTGCTGACCTTTACTATACCCTTACTGACAGGTGATGATGCCATTTCACTTTTTAAGAACATATTTCAACCCTATGTAAGTTATAACGAAGAGTTTCTGATACTTGATGGTGCTGTCTTGTAAAGCATGGATTAAGTTACTGCTTGAAAGGGTCTGAATAGCGTAAATGGCTTTAAGAGTAAAACTCCCCCAGGGCTTCTAGAGGGAGACCCCTCGGACCCCCCCCCCCCCCCACATGAGATGGACATATCCCAGTCTCAAGCTCTTCCCCTCTTACTGTCAAGATGCTATCAAACTATACTTCAAAATATTTTAACCCTATGTAGTTGCTTTTTACATTGTGGGGGTCGGATGTTATCCTAACCCAAGTATATAGTGTTAGGTTGTTTTCCGTTGTTTCCTGCAGTAATGACTACGTGGAGTTTGACCGGGAGTAACACTGGAAGTCGGCTACACAGTAACCTTCAGCCACGTAGGCAGGTCACATGGGGTATATTTTCCCGCTGTTCCCAAACATGGAATACGGCCTGGAAACATAAGTTTTATTTGTAGTTCATTAGCTTAATTTTGGCGGGGTTTTAGTGTATAAAAAGGGGAGAGTTTCTGAGATTTCGTTAGTCAACCTGGGACTCACTGGATGTTGTAATATCGGGGAGAGAGTACTCCGTACTCTCGCAATTTCGTAGCCGACTTCTCCATGCTCACTGATCCGGTAAGCTACACTGGTTAGCCCGGCGGCCTGGTTCGGCCGCGGTACATGTGACTGTGGTAGATGCTGCACCAGTTCTGAGTTGTATACGTGGGAAACTTGGCCTTGTCAATACAAAACTAGACCTCTATCCCTGACGTACCAAAACTGCTGTCTTGTATTATCCTTTAGTCTGAAATAAAAGTGACGGTTCTGAAATGTACTTGCTGTGCGTTCTACTTGTTAAGTGTAATTTATTGGGGTGCAAGACGTTAACCTTGCTGCGATCCCCGATCGCTCCATACTTACTGAACAGATAATACGTGGACTTGGACCCATTTGCTGGTGGAATGGGGATTCAAATAAGTTCTCTTGGTAGACATAGCATGCACGGGGCTTGAGTGCGACAACATGTTGGTGCTGTCTTGTAAAGCTTGGAAATTATTATTCTGATAATATCTGAATAGTCTCAAAATTAACTTTTCAGAGTTAAAAACCTCCTGGGCTTCTAAGGGGAGACCCCCTAAGACTCTTAAAGAGATGTACATATTCTCTTCTCAAGCTCTCCCCCTACCTTTCACTGTCAAGATGCTATAAATTCCTTTTTGAATATATTTACCCTGTGTAGTCAATAACTATGATAGTGCTAACCCGGGATCTTATAAAGTAGATGCAAGACAGTCAAGCAGTCCACACTGAGTCATGATCAAAAAATACCTGTCATGGAATATTGTATATGGGAGGGGGGTCATCACATTTTAGAATTAAGTGATGGGGGGGCAGCCTGTTTTTGATTTTACAGATGGGGGGGGGGGGGGGTCAGTGACTTTTTGTCCACCCATCCACAATTGTATGGTACAATTATATACATTAAACTAACAGTGGAAATCAACTTCATCATCCATGCATAACAAAATGAACTATAGTCAGCAGGGTTTAATTTTCAATCTTGTTTCTGACCAGAAACAGCATCCCCCATGATAGCTAGTGGGGAGGGTCATCCCCTCCCACAGTAAGCACTTTAAAGAAAATAAAATCATGTTTAATGGCATAACATTTCAAACCATACCTGCACACATTATCGAAAGACATAGAATACTTGTAAATTGTCTTCAATACCCCAATTTTGCTCAAGTCAATAGTACATTATTATACAATTGTATGTCTATATTACCTACACTTTAACGTACCTATCCAGAGATATTTTGGCAGCCATCACAATTACTTGGCTGTTGACTTCGACATAATTAATGTATAGTAGGTAAATGAAGTGTAAAATTTTACAAACTACAAGATAAATGACTACTTCTGAGGTTTGAATGTTCAAAAAAGTCTCCACAGAGAGAATGAAAGAACGAGAGAGAGAGAGAGAGAGAGAGAGAGAGAGAGAGAGAGAGAGAGAGAGAGAGAGAGAGAGGGGGGGGGGGCTAGTAAAATTGGAAATTAGATGGTATAAGTTGAATTGAAGTTGAAGGGAGCCAAGGGGGGGGGGGGGGGTACGTGAGGGGTTTCCCTGGAGATTTTTCAAATTTAAAGACTGAAAGAATGCTTTCTGGTGCTATTTTAACATGTCAAGGTATTAATAATACTGCATAAAATTTGAATCCAAATAAATGGGAGCAGTGCGAGAATAGGTGCAGGGGGGAGGGGGGTCCACTGTACTGGCTTCAGAAACTACATGTATATGTTGAATGTGTATGCATTTTCATAGGGATCATGTATATGCAATATGCACTGAAAAATTCTAACAGACAAAATATTGTTAATATGTAATTGTTTGTTGTTAACTTGCATAATTGTGTATAACAGGTGTGTTTTATAATTCAGTGTTAACAAAAATTTTCAGCAGCCCCCCCCCCCCCCCCTCCCATTCCTCCGACCCTTCCCCCAGGTCATAAATAATGATGGCACCCTAAGACCGTTACACATTGCATGAGACAACGTACCTTACAATCTTACATCTAAGGCTCACTTTATCTGTATACTACATTTGAAATAATATTTTAACCCTGAAACAATGGCAAGATGTTGACCTTCTTAAAAGTGTGAGTGATTTTATAGAACAAGGACAACACATCATCAATCAGATCAATGACAGAGAAGGATTTTATATGTAATCCCAGGTCACTGTTATGTGACAACTATCCCCCTAAATAAGGCATGCACCACCCCACCCCCCCTCCCCCTCCACCCCATGTACAAAACACATAATGTTGTATATAATGATGCATCTTGGAAAGGGCAATATGTCTACAGTACAATTGAAAAGTAAATATTGGATGAAACAAAATTTCTCTTAGTGCTCATTTTTCTTAGTGTTGTGTTTGTTTTTATGTTCATTTTTTCTTCATCTAGACTAATCGAAATACTGCACGGGACAAGAATTTACTGTGGCCACTAGGCATTGTGCCCTATACGTACAACCCTCAACTCAGTAAGTGCACAAATTGGTACAAAACACATGTCAGGTCGGGTACGGGTACAGGTACAAGTACAGGTTAGCTCAGGTATCAGTGTATTGACTAAATTTTATTTTTAGGTTCACATTCAGATCCAAAGATGGGAAATCCGTCATTATGTTCTTTGTAGATTTTTTATTAGTTGTAGATTAGTCGTCAGGTTATTTTTTCTCAGCAATTTGCCATCAGTTATATTTTTTTCAAACTCACCAAGCAATTAATGTCTTCTGTTCTGAGAATCACATTTTTCACATCGATTTCATATTCCTTCTTGTACCACAAAGCACATACTGGATGCGATCAAGAGCAAAAAATGTTCTGCCATTGCTTGGCCAGGTTGATGCACAGGACATCTATGGGCACTTTTAAAATGATGAAATAATAAGATGTTCATATCGGCAAATCATCGCATTTCATGCAGTTTCAGTATTTACTGATGACACAGGACGATTTGCACGACTTGCTTCTGCACAATGTCTACTTGTCTTTTTGAAATTATGAATTAGAAATCCTAGGTCTTTTTCTTCTATAACTGAGCTGAGAGTTATATTGTTCATGATTGTATCATTGCATGTTGGTTTGGTTGATCCGACATGCATAACTTTCACTTTTCACCAATAAATGACATTATCTGCCAGACATGTGACCTAGTTTCAAGGTTAAGATCTTCCTGAAATTTATTCCGATTATCCTGTGTCTTCACAATGCTACTTATATTAGTGTCATCAGATTTAGCTAGCTTAATAATCAGACCTACCTAGCTTAGTGTCTTCACAATTCTGCCTAGCTTAGTGTCATCAGATTTACCTAGCTTAGTGTCATCAGATTTACCTAGCTTAATGACATCAGATTTAACTAGCTTAGTGTCATCAGATTTACCTAGCTTAGTGTCATCAGATTTACCTAGCTTAGTGTCATCAGATTTAGCTAGCTTAGTGTCATCAGATTTAGCTAGTTTAATAATCAGACCTACCTAGCTTAGTGTCTTCACAATTCTGCCTAGCTTAGTGTCATCAGATTTAGCTAGCTTAGTGTCATCAGATTTAACTAGCTTAGTGTCTTCAGATTTAGCTAGCTTAGTGTCATCAGATTTAACTAGCTTAGTGTCTTCAGATTTACCTAGCTTAGTGTCTTCACAATTCTGCCTAGCTTAGTGTCATCAGATTTAGCTAGCTTAGTGTCATCAGATTTAACTAGCTTAGTGTCTTCAGATTTACCTACCTTAGTGTCTTCAGATTTAGCTAGCTTAGTGTCATCAGATTTACCTAGCTTAGTGTCTTCAGATTTAGCTAGCTCAGTGTCATCAGATTTACCTAGCTTAGTGACATCAGATTTAGCTAGCTTAGTGTCATCAGATTTAGCTAGCTTGGTGTCATCAGATTTACCTAGCTTAGTGTCATCAGATTTACCTAGCTTAGTGACATCAGATTTACATAGCTTAGTGTCATCAGATTTACCTACCTTAGTGTCATCAGATTTAGCTAGCTTAGTGACATCAGATTTACCTACCTTAGTGTCATCAGATTTAACTAGCTTAGTGACATCAGATTTAGCTAGCTTAGTGTCATCAGATTTACCTACCTTAGTGTCATCAGATTTACCTAGCTTAGTGTCATCAGATTTAGCTAGCTTGGTGTCATCAGATTTACCTAGCTTAGTGTCATCAGATTTAACTAGCTTAGTGTCATCAGATTTACATAGCTTAGTGTCATCAGATTTAGCTAGCTTAGTGTCATCAGATTTACCTAGCTTAGTGTCATCAGATTTACCTACCTTAGTGTCATCAGATTTAGCTAGCTTAGTGTCATCAGATTTACCTAGCTTAGTGACATCAGATTTAGCTAGCTTAGTGTCATCAGATTTAGCTAGCTTGGTGTCATCAGATTTACCTAGCTTAGTGTCATCAGATTTACCTAGCTTAGTGACATCAGATTTACATAGCTTAGTGTCATCAGATTTACCTACCTTAGTGTCATCAGATTTAGCTAGCTTAGTGACATCAGATTTACCTACCTTAGTGTCATCAGATTTAACTAGCTTAGTGACATCAGATTTAGCTAGCTTAGTGTCATCAGATTTACCTACCTTAGTGTCATCAGATTTACCTAGCTTAGTGTCATCAGATTTAGCTAGCTTGGTGTCATCAGATTTACCTAGCTTAGTGTCATCAGATTTAACTAGCTTAGTGTCATCAGATTTACATAGCTTAGTGTCATCAGATTTAGCTAGCTTAGTGTCATCAGATTTAGCTAGCGTAGTGTCATCATATTTACATAGCTTAGTGAAATCAGATTTAGCTAGCTTAGTGTCATCAGATTAACCTAGCTTAATGACATCAGATTTACCTAGCTTGGTGTCATCAGATTTACCTAGCTTGGTGTCATCAGATTTACCTAGCTTAGTGTCATCAGATTTACCTAGCTTAGTGTCATCAGATTTAGCTAGCTTAGTGTCATCAGATTTACCTAGCTTAATGACATCAGATTTAGCTAGCTTGGTGTCATCAGATTTACCTAGCTTAGTGTCATCAGATTTACCTAGCTTAGTGTCATCAGATTTAACTAGCTTAGTGTCTTCAGATTTACCTACCTTAGTGTCTTCAGATTTAGCTAGCTTAGTGTCATCAGATTTACCTAGCTTAGTGTCTTCAGATTTAGCTAGCTCAGTGTCATCAGATTTACCTAGCTTAGTGACATCAGATTTAGCTAGCTTAGTGACATCAGATTTACCTACCTTAGTGTCATCAGATTTAACTAGCTTAGTGACATCAGATTTAGCTAGCTTAGTGTCATCAGATTTACCTACCTTAGTGTCATCAGATTTACCTACCTTAGTGTCATCAGATTTACCTAGCTTAGTGTCATCAGATTTAGCTAGCTTGGTGTCATCAGATTTAACTAGCTTAGTGTCATCAGATTTACATAGCTTAGTGTCATCAGATTTAGCTAGCTTAGTGTCATCAGATTTACCTAGCTTAGTGTCATCAGATTTACCTACCTTAGTGTCATCAGATTTAGCTAGCTTAGTGTCATCAGATTTACCTAGCTTAGTGACATCAGATTTAGCTAGCTTAGTGTCATCATATTTACCTAGCTTAGTGTCATCAGATTTACCTAGCTTAGTGTCATCAGATTTAGCTAGCGTAGTGTCATCATATTTACATAGCTTAATGAAATCAGATTTAGCTAGCTTAGTGTCATCAGATTAACCTAGCTTAATGACATCAGATTTACCTAGCTTGGTGTCATCAGATTTACCTAGCATAGTGTCATCAGATTTACCTAGCTTAGTGTCATCAGATTTACCTAGCTTAATGACATCAGATTTAGCTAGCTTGGTGTCATCAGATTTACCGAGCTTAGTGTCATCAGATTTAGCTAGCTTGGTGTCATCAGATTTACCTAGCTTAGTGTCATCAGATTTAACTAGCTTAGTGTCATCAGATTTACATAGCTTAGTGTCATCAGATTTAGCTAGCTTAGTGTCATCAGATTTACCTAGCTTAGTGTCATCAGATTTACCTACCTTAGTGTCATCAGATTTAGCTAGCTTAGTGTCATCAGATTTACCTAGCTTAGTGACATCAGATTTAGCTAGCTTATTGTCATCAGATTTACCTACCTTAGTGTCATCAGATTTAGCTAGCTTAGTGACATCAGATTTAGCTAGCTTAGTGTCATCAGATTTACCTACCTTAGTGTCATCAGATTTACCTAGCTTAGTGTCATCAGATTTAGCTAGCTTGGTGTCATCAGATTTACCTAGCTTAGTGTCATCAGATTTAACTAGCTTAGTGTCATCAGATTTACATAGCTTAGTGTCATCAGATTTAGCTAGCTTAGTGTCATCAGATTTACCTAGCTTAGTGTCATCAGATTTACCTACCTTAGTGTCATCAGATTTAGCTAGCTTAGTGTCATCAGATTTACCTAGCTTAGTGACATCAGATTTACCTACCTTAGTGTCATCAGATTTAGCTAGCTTAGTGTCATCAGATTTACCTAGCTTAGTGACATCAGATTTAGCTAGCTTAGTGTCATCAGATTTACCTACCTTAGTGTCATCAGATTTACCTAGCTTAGTGTCATCAGATTTAGCTAGCTTGGTGTCATCAGATTTACCTAGCTTAGTGTCATCAGATTTAACTAGCTTAGTGTCATCAGATTTACCTAGCTTAGTGTCATCAGATTTAGCTAGCTTAGTGTCATCAGATTTATTGTATGCTCCCCGGGGAGTTGAGGAAGACTAAAGGGCCGTTGTGCCGTTGTGATCCGAGCCAGGGGTAATAAATTGTAAAGCGCTTTGAGCACGGTGTGGGAAAGCGCTATATAAGAACCCAACATTATTATTATTATTAGTGTCATAAGATTTACCTAGCATAGTGTCATCAGATTTAGCTAGCTTAGTGTCATCAGATTTACATAGCTTAGTGTGATCAGATTTAGCTAGCTTGGTGTCATCAGATTTACCTAGCTTAGTGTCATCATATTTAGCTAACTTAGTGACATCAGATTTAGCTAGCTTACTGTCATCAGATTTACCTACCTTAGTGTCATCAGATTTACCTAGATAAGTGTCATCAGATTTAGCTAGATAAGTGTCATCAGATTTACCTAGATTAGTATCATCAGATTTACCTAGCTTAGTGTCATCATATTTGCATAGCTTAGTGACATCAGATTTAGCTAGCTTAATGACATCAGATTTAGCTAGCTTGGTGTCATCAGATTTACCTAGCATAGTGTCATCAGATTTACCTAGCTTAATGACATCAGATTTAGCTAGCTTAGTGTCATCAGATTTAGCTAGCTTGGTATCATCAGATTTACCTACCTTAGTGTCATCAGATTTACCTAGCTTAGTGTCATCAGATTTAGCTAGCTTGGTGTCATCAGATTTACCTAGCTTAGTGTCATCAGATTTAACTAGCTTAGTGTCATCAGATTTACATAGCTTAGTGTCATCAGATTTAGCTAGCTTAGTGTCATCAGATTTACCTAGCTTAGTGACATCAGATTTAGCTAGCTTAGTGTCATCAGATTTACCTACCTTAGTGTCATCAGATTTACCTAGCTTAGTGTCATCAGATTTAGCTAGCTTGTGTCATCAGATTTATTGTATGCTCCCCGGGGAGTTGAGGAAGACTAAAGGGCCGTTGTGCCGTTGTGATCCGAGCCAGGGGTAATAAATTGTAAAGCGCTTTGAGCACGGTGTGGGAAAGCGCTATATAAGAACCCAACATTATTATTATTATTAGTGTCATAAGATTTACCTAGCATAGTGTCATCAGATTTAGCTAGCTTAGTGTCATCAGATTTACATAGCTTAGTGTGATCAGATTTAGCTAGCTTGGTGTCATCAGATTTACCTAGCTTAGTGTCATCAGATTTACCTACCTTAGTGACATCAGATTTAGCTAACTTAGTGACATCAGATTTAGCTAACTTAGTGTCATCAGATTTAGCTAACTTAGTGACATCAGATTTACCTAGCTTAGTGTCATCAGATTTAGCTAACTTAGTGACATCAGATTTAGCTAACTTAGTGACATCAGATTTAGCTAACTTAGTGTCATCAGATTTAGCTAACTTAGTGACATCAGATTTACCTAGCTTAGTGTCATCAGATTTAGCTAACTTAGTGACATCAGATTTAGCTAACTTAGTGTCATCAGATTTACCTACCTTAGTGTCATCAGATTTACCTAGCTTAGTGTCATCAGATTTACCTAGATAAGTGTCATCAGATTTAGCTAGATAAGTGTCATCAGATTTACCTAGATTAGTATCATCAGATTTACCTAGCTTAGTGTCATCATATTTGCATAGCTTAGTGACATCAGATTTAGCTAGCTTAATGACATCAGATTTAGCTAGCTTGGTGTCATCAGATTTACCTAGCATAGTGTCATCAGATTTACCTAGCTTAATGACATCAGATTTAGCTAGCTTAGTGTCATCAGATTTAGCTAGCTTGGTATCATCAGATTTACCTACCTTAGTGTCATCAGATTTACCTAGCTTAGTGTCATCAGATTTAGCTAGCTTGGTGTCATCAGATTTACCTAGCTTAGTGTCATCAGATTTAACTAGCTTAGTGTCATCAGATTTACATAGCTTAGTGTCATCAGATTTAGCTAGCTTAGTGTCATCAGATTTACCTAGCTTAGTGTCATCAGATTTACCTACCTTAGTGTCATCAGATTTAGCTAGCTTAGTGTCATCAGATTTACCTAGCTTAGTGACATCAGATTTACCTACCTTAGTGTCATCAGATTTAGCTAGCTTAGTGTCATCAGATTTACCTAGCTTAGTGACATCAGATTTAGCTAGCTTAGTGTCATCAGATTTACCTACCTTAGTGTCATCAGATTTACCTAGCTTAGTGTCATCAGATTTAGCTAGCTTGGTGTCATCAGATTTACCTAGCTTAGTGTCATCAGATTTAACTAGCTTAGTGTCATCAGATTTACCTAGCTTAGTGTCATCAGATTTACCTAGCTTAGTGTCATCAGATTTATTGTATGCTCCCCGGGGAGTTGAGGAAGACTAAAGGGCCGTTGTGCCGTTGTGATCCGAGCCAGGGGTAATAAATTGTAAAGCGCTTTGAGCACGGTGTGGGAAAGCGCTATATAAGAACCCAACATTATTATTATTATTAGTGTCATAAGATTTACCTAGCATAGTGTCATCAGATTTAGCTAGCTTAGTGTCATCAGATTTACATAGCTTAGTGTGATCAGATTTAGCTAGCTTGGTGTCATCAGATTTACCTAGCTTACTGTCATCAGATTTACCTAGCTTTAATATTGTCATCGGATTTACCTAGCTTAGTGTCATCAGATTTACCTAGATAAGTGTCATCAGATTTAGCTAGATAAGTGTCATCAGATTTACCTAGATTAGTATCATCAGATTTACCTAGCTTAGTGTCATCATATTTGCATAGCTTAGTGACATCAGATTTAGCTAGCTTAATGACATATCAGATTTAGCTAGCTTGGTGTCATCAGATTTACCTAGCATAGTGTCATCAGATTTACCTAGCTTAATGACATCAGATTTAGCTAGCTTAGTGTCATCAGATTTAGCTAGCTTGGTATCATCAGATTTACCTAACTTAGTGTCATCAGATTTACCTAGCTTAGTGTCATCAGATTTAGCTAGCTTAGTGTCATCAGATTTACCTAGCTTAGTGTCATCAGATTTACCTACCTTAGTGTCATCAGATTTAGCTAGCTTAGTGTCATCAGATTTACCTAGCTTAGTGACATCAGATTTAGCTAGCTTAGTGTCATCAGATTTACCTAGCTTAATGACATCAGATTTAGCTAGCTTAGTGTCATAAGATTTACCTAGCATAGTGTCATCAGATTTAGCTAGCTTAGTGTCATCAGATTTACATAGCTTAGTGTGATCAGATTTAGCTAGCTTAGTGTCATCAGATTTACCTACCTTAGTGACATCATATTTAGCTAACTTAGTGTCATCAGATTTACCTAGCTTACTGTCATCAGATTTACCTAGCTTACTGTCATCAGATTTACCAAGCTTAGTGTCATCAGATTTACCTAGCATAGTGTCATCAGATTTACCTAGCATAGTGTCATCAGATTTAGATAGATAAGTGTCATCAGATTTAGCTAGCTTAGTGTCATCAGATTTACCTAGCTTAGTGTCATCAGATCTACCTAGCATAGTAACATCAGATTTAGCTACCTTAGTGTCATCAGATTTACCAAGCTTAGAGTCATCAGATTTACCTAGTTTAGAGTCATCAGATTTACCTAGCTTAGAGTCATCAGATTTACCTAGCTTAGAGTCATCATATTTACACAGCATAGTGTTGTCAGATTTACCTAGCTTAGTGTGATCAGATTTACCTAGCTTAGTGTCATAAGATTTACCTTGCTTAGTGTCATCAGATTTAGCTACTTAAGTGTCATCAGATTTACCTAGCTTATTGTCATCAGATTTAGCCAGCTTACTGTCATCAGATTTACCTAGCTTAGTGTCATCAGATTTACCTAGCATAGTGTCATCAGATTACCAAGCATAATGTCATCAGATTTACCTAGCTTAGTGTCATCATATTTAGCTAGCTTAGTGTCATCAGATCTACCTAGCTTAGTGTCATCGGATATACCTAGCTTAGTGGCATTAGATTTAGCTAGCTTAGTGTCATCAGATTTACATAGCTTAGTGTCATCAGATTTACCAACCATAGTGTCATCAGATTTACATAGCTTAGTGTCATCAGATTTACCTAGCTTAGTGACATCAGATTTACATAGCTTAGTGTCATCAGATTTACCTAGCTTAGTGACATCAGATTTAGCTAGCTTAGTGTCTTCAGATTTACATAGCTTAGTGTCATCAGATTTTAATAGTTAGCTTAGTGTCATCACATTTACCTAGCTTAGTGTCATCAGATTACCAAGCATAGTGTCATTAGATTTACCTAGCTTAGTGTCATCAGATTTACCTAGCTTAGTGTCATCAGATTTACCTAGCTTAGTGTCATCAGATTTAGCTAGCTTAGTGTCATCAGATTTAGCTAGTTTAATAATCAGACCTACCTAGCTTAGTGTCTTCACAATTCTGCCTAGCTTAGTGTCATCAGATTTAGCTAGCTTAGTGTCATCAGATTTAACTAGCTTAGTGTCTTCAGATTTAGCTAGCTTAGTGTCATCAGATTTAACTAGCTTAGTGTCTTCAGATTTACCTAGCTTAGTGTCTTCACAATTCTGCCTAGCTTAGTGTCATCAGATTTAGCTAGCTTAGTGTCATCAGATTTAACTAGCTTAGTGTCTTCAGATTTACCTACCTTAGTGTCTTCAGATTTAGCTAGCTTAGTGTCATCAGATTTACCTAGCTTAGTGTCTTCAGATTTAGCTAGCTCAGTGTCATCAGATTTACCTAGCTTAGTGACATCAGATTTAGCTAGCTTAGTGTCATCAGATTTAGCTAGCTTGGTGTCATCAGATTTACCTAGCTTAGTGTCATCAGATTTACCTAGCTTAGTGACATCAGATTTACATAGCTTAGTGTCATCAGATTTACCTACCTTAGTGTCATCAGATTTAGCTAGCTTAGTGACATCAGATTTACCTACCTTAGTGTCATCAGATTTAACTAGCTTAGTGACATCAGATTTAGCTAGCTTAGTGTCATCAGATTTACCTACCTTAGTGTCATCAGATTTACCTAGCTTAGTGTCATCAGATTTAGCTAGCTTGGTGTCATCAGATTTACCTAGCTTAGTGTCATCAGATTTAACTAGCTTAGTGTCATCAGATTTACATAGCTTAGTGTCATCAGATTTAGCTAGCTTAGTGTCATCAGATTTACCTAGCTTAGTGTCATCAGATTTACCTACCTTAGTGTCATCAGATTTAGCTAGCTTAGTGTCATCAGATTTACCTAGCTTAGTGACATCAGATTTAGCTAGCTTAGTGTCATCATATTTACCTACCTTAGTGTCATCAGATTTAGCTAGCTTAGTGACATCAGATTTACCTACCTTAGTGTCATCAGATTTAACTAGCTTAGTGACATCAGATTTAGCTAGCTTAGTGTCATCAGATTTACCTACCTTAGTGTCATCAGATTTACCTAGCTTAGTGTCATCAGATTTAGCTAGCTTGGTGTCATCAGATTTACCTAGCTTAGTGTCATCAGATTTAACTAGCTTAGTGTCATCAGATTTACATAGCTTAGTGTCATCAGATTTAGCTAGCTTAGTGTTATCAGATTTAGCTAGCGTAGTGTCATCATATTTACATAGCTTAGTGAAATCAGATTTAGCTAGCTTAGTGTCATCAGATTAACCTAGCTTAATGACATCAGATTTACCTAGCTTGGTGTCATCAGATTTACCTAGCTTGGTGTCATCAGATTTACCTAGCTTAGTGTCATCAGATTTACCTAGCTTAGTGTCATCAGATTTAGCTAGCTTAGTGTCATCAGATTTACCTAGCTTAATGACATCAGATTTAGCTAGCTTGGTGTCATCAGATTTACCTAGCTTAGTGTCATCAGATTTACCTAGCTTAGTGTCATCAGATTTAACTAGCTTAGTGTCTTCAGATTTACCTACCTTAGTGTCTTCAGATTTAGCTAGCTTAGTGTCATCAGATTTACCTAGCTTAGTGTCTTCAGATTTAGCTAGCTCAGTGTCATCAGATTTACCTAGCTTAGTGACATCAGATTTAGCTAGCTTAGTGACATCAGATTTACCTACCTTAGTGTCATCAGATTTAACTAGCTTAGTGACATCAGATTTAGCTAGCTTAGTGTCATCAGATTTACCTACCTTAGTGTCATCAGATTTACCTACCTTAGTGTCATCAGATTTACCTAGCTTAGTGTCATCAGATTTAGCTAGCTTGGTGTCATCAGATTTAACTAGCTTAGTGTCATCAGATTTACATAGCTTAGTGTCATCAGATTTAGCTAGCTTAGTGTCATCAGATTTACCTAGCTTAGTGTCATCAGATTTACCTACCTTAGTGTCATCAGATTTAGCTAGCTTAGTGTCATCAGATTTACCTAGCTTAGTGACATCAGATTTAGCTAGCTTAGTGTCATCATATTTACCTAGCTTAGTGTCATCAGATTTACCTAGCTTAGTGTCATCAGATTTAGCTAGCGTAGTGTCATCATATTTACATAGCTTAATGAAATCAGATTTAGCTAGCTTAGTGTCATCAGATTAACCTAGCTTAATGACATCAGATTTACCTAGCTTGGTGTCATCAGATTTACCTAGCATAGTGTCATCAGATTTAGCTAGCTTAGTGTCATCAGATTTACCTAGCTTAATGACATCAGATTTAGCTAGCTTGGTGTCATCAGATTTACCGAGCTTAGTGTCATCAGATTTAGCTAGCTTGGTGTCATCAGATTTACCTAGCTTAGTGTCATCAGATTTAACTAGCTTAGTGTCATCAGATTTACATAGCTTAGTGTCATCAGATTTAGCTAGCTTAGTGTCATCAGATTTACCTAGCTTAGTGTCATCAGATTTACCTACCTTAGTGTCATCAGATTTAGCTAGCTTAGTGTCATCAGATTTACCTAGCTTAGTGACATCAGATTTAGCTAGCTTATTGTCATCAGATTTACCTACCTTAGTGTCATCAGATTTAGCTAGCTTAGTGACATCAGATTTAGCTAGCTTAGTGTCATCAGATTTACCTACCTTAGTGTCATCAGATTTACCTAGCTTAGTGTCATCAGATTTAGCTAGCTTGGTGTCATCAGATTTACCTAGCTTAGTGTCATCAGATTTAACTAGCTTAGTGTCATCAGATTTACATAGCTTAGTGTCATCAGATTTAGCTAGCTTAGTGTCATCAGATTTACCTAGCTTAGTGTCATCAGATTTACCTACCTTAGTGTCATCAGATTTAGCTAGCTTAGTGTCATCAGATTTACCTAGCTTAGTGACATCAGATTTACCTACCTTAGTGTCATCAGATTTAGCTAGCTTAGTGTCATCAGATTTACCTAGCTTAGTGACATCAGATTTAGCTAGCTTAGTGTCATCAGATTTACCTACCTTAGTGTCATCAGATTTACCTAGCTTAGTGTCATCAGATTTAGCTAGCTTGGTGTCATCAGATTTACCTAGCTTAGTGTCATCAGATTTAACTAGCTTAGTGTCATCAGATTTACCTAGCTTAGTGTCATCAGATTTAGCTAGCTTAGTGTCATCAGATTTATTGTATGCTCCCCGGGGAGTTGAGGAAGACTAAAGGGCCGTTGTGCCGTTGTGATCCGAGCCAGGGGTAATAAATTGTAAAGCGCTTTGAGCACGGTGTGGGAAAGCGCTATATAAGAACCCAACATTATTATTATTATTAGTGTCATAAGATTTACCTAGCATAGTGTCATCAGATTTAGCTAGCTTAGTGTCATCAGATTTACATAGCTTAGTGTGATCAGATTTAGCTAGCTTGGTGTCATCAGATTTACATAGCTTATTGTCATCAGATTTAGCTAGCTTACTGTCATCAGATTTACCTAGCTTAGTGTCATCAGATTTACCTAGATAAGTGTCATCAGATTTAGCTAGATAAGTGTCATCAGATTTACCTAGATTAGTATCATCAGATTTACCTAGCTTAGTGTCATCATATTTGCATAGCTTAGTGACATCAGATTTAGCTAGCTTAATGACATCAGATTTAGCTAGCTTGGTGTCATCAGATTTACCTAGCATAGTGTCATCAGATTTACCTAGCTTAATGACATCAGATTTAGCTAGCTTAGTGTCATCAGATTTAGCTAGCTTGGTATCATCAGATTTACCTACCTTAGTGTCATCAGATTTACCTAGCTTAGTGTCATCAGATTTAGCTAGCTTGGTGTCATCAGATTTACCTAGCTTAGTGTCATCAGATTTAACTAGCTTAGTGTCATCAGATTTACATAGCTTAGTGTCATCAGATTTAGCTAGCTTAGTGTCATCAGATTTACCTAGCTTAGTGTCATCAGATTTACCTACCTTAGTGTCATCAGATTTAGCTAGCTTAGTGTCATCAGATTTACCTAGCTTAGTGACATCAGATTTACCTACCTTAGTGTCATCAGATTTAGCTAGCTTAGTGTCATCAGATTTACCTAGCTTAGTGACATCAGATTTAGCTAGCTTAGTGTCATCAGATTTACCTACCTTAGTGTCATCAGATTTACCTAGCTTAGTGTCATCAGATTTAGCTAGCTTGGTGTCATCAGATTTACCTAGCTTAGTGTCATCAGATTTAACTAGCTTAGTGTCATCAGATTTACCTAGCTTAGTGTCATCAGATTTAGCTAGCTTAGTGTCATCAGATTTATTGTATGCTCCCCGGGGAGTTGAGGAAGACTAAAGGGCCGTTGTGCCGTTGTGATCCGAGCCAGGGGTAATAAATTGTAAAGCGCTTTGAGCACGGTGTGGGAAAGCGCTATATAAGAACCCAACATTATTATTATTATTAGTGTCATAAGATTTACCTAGCATAGTGTCATCAGATTTAGCTAGCTTAGTGTCATCAGATTTACATAGCTTAGTGTGATCAGATTTAGCTAGCTTGGTGTCATCAGATTTACCTAGCTTAGTGTCATCAGATTTACCTAGCTTAGTGTCATCAGATTTACCTACCTTAGTGACATCATATTTAGCTAACTTAGTGACATCAGATTTAGCTAGCTTAGTGTCATCAGATTTACCTAGCTTACTGTCATCAGATTTACCTAGCTTAGTGTCATCAGATTTACCTAGCTTAGTGTCATCAGATTTACCTACCTTAGTGACATCAGATTTAGCTAACTTAGTGACATCAGATTTAGCTAGCTTACTGTCATCAGATTTACCTAGCTTTAATATTGTCATCGGATTTACCTAGCTTAGTGTCATCAGATTTACCTAGATAAGTGTCATCAGATTTAGCTAGATAAGTGTCATCAGATTTACCTAGATTAGTATCATCAGATTTACCTAGCTTAGTGTCATCATATTTGCATAGCTTAGTGACATCAGATTTAGCTAGCTTAATGACATATCAGATTTAGCTAGCTTGGTGTCATCAGATTTACCTAGCATAGTGTCATCAGATTTACCTAGCTTAATGACATCAGATTTAGCTAGCTTAGTGTCATCAGATTTAGCTAGCTTGGTATCATCAGATTTACCTAACTTAGTGTCATCAGATTTACCTAGCTTAGTGTCATCAGATTTAGCTAGCTTAGTGTCATCAGATTTACCTAGCTTAGTGTCATCAGATTTACCTACCTTAGTGTCATCAGATTTAGCTAGCTTAGTGTCATCAGATTTACCTAGCTTAGTGACATCAGATTTAGCTAGCTTAGTGTCATCAGATTTACCTAGCTTAATGACATCAGATTTAGCTAGCTTAGTGTCATAAGATTTACCTAGCATAGTGTCATCAGATTTAGCTAGCTTAGTGTCATCAGATTTACATAGCTTAGTGTGATCAGATTTAGCTAGCTTGGTGTCATCAGATTTACCAAGCTTAGAGTCATCAGATTTACATAGCTTAGTGTGATCAGATTTAGCTAGCTTGGTGTCATCAGATTTACATAGCTTAGTGTCATCAGATTTACCTAGCTTAGTGTCATCAGATTTACCTACCTTAGTGACATCAGATTTAGCTAGCTTAGTGACATCAGATTTACCTACCTTAGTGTCATCAGATTTACCTACCTTAGTGTCATCAGATTTACCTAGCTTACTGTCATCAGATTTACCTAGCTTACTGTCATCAGATTTACCAAGCTTAGTGTCATCAGATTTACCTAGCATAGTGTCATCAGATTTACCTAGCATAGTGTCATCAGATTTAGATAGATAAGTGTCATCAGATTTAGCTAGCTTAGTGTCATCAGATTTACCTAGCTTAGTGTCATCAGATCTACCTAGCATAGTAACATCAGATTTAGCTACCTTAGTGTCATCAGATTTACCAAGCTTAGAGTCATCAGATTTACCTAGTTTAGAGTCATCAGATTTACCTAGCTTAGAGTCATCAGATTTACCTAGCTTAGAGTCATCATATTTACACAGCATAGTGTTGTCAGATTTACCTAGCTTAGTGTGATCAGATTTACCTAGCTTAGTGTCATAAGATTTACCTTGCTTAGTGTCATCAGATTTAGCTACTTAAGTGTCATCAGATTTACCTAGCTTATTGTCATCAGATTTAGCCAGCTTACTGTCATCAGATTTACCTAGCTTAGTGTCATCAGATTTACCTAGCATAGTGTCATCAGATTACCAAGCATAATGTCATCAGATTTACCTAGCTTAGTGTCATCATATTTAGCTAGCTTAGTGTCATCAGATCTACCTAGCTTAGTGTCATCGGATATACCTAGCTTAGTGGCATTAGATTTAGCTAGCTTAGTGTCATCAGATTTACATAGCTTAGTGTCATCAGATTTACCAACCATAGTGTCATCAGATTTACATAGCTTAGTGTCATCAGATTTACCTAGCTTAGTGACATCAGATTTACATAGCTTAGTGACATCAGATTTACCTAGCTTAGTGACATCAGATTTAGCTAGCTTAGTGTCATCAGATTTACCTAGCTTAGTGACATCAGATTTAGCTAGCTTAGTGTCTTCAGATTTACATAGCTTAGTGTCATCAGATTTTAATAGTTAGCTTAGTGTCATCACATTTACCTAGCTTAGTGTCATCAGATTACCAAGCATAGTGTCATTAGATTTACCTAGCTTAGTGTCATCAGACCTACCTAGCTTAGTGTCATCAGATTTACATAGCTTAGTGTCATCAGATTTAGCTAGCTTAGTGTCATCATATTTACATAGCTTAGTGTCATCAGATTATCAAGCATAGTGTCATCAGATTTACATAGCTTAGTGACATCAGATTTACATAGTTTAGTGTCATCAGATTTACCAAGCATAGTGTCATCAGATTTACCTAGCTTAGTGTCATCAGATTTACCAAGCATAATGTCATCAGATTTACCAAGCTTAGTGTCTTCAGATTTAGCTAGATAAGTGTCATCAGATTTAGCTAGCTCAGTGTCATCAGATTTACCAAGCATAATGTCATCAGATTTACCTAGCTTTAATATTGTCATCAGATTTACCTATCTTAGTGTCATCAGACCTACCTAGCTTAGTGTCATCAGATTTACCTAGCTTAGTGTCATCGGATTTACCTAGCTTAGTGTCATCAGATTTACCTAGCTTGGTGTCATCAGATTTAGCTACCTTAGTGTCATCAGATTTAGCTAGCTTAGTGTCATCAGATTTACATAGCTTAGTGTCATCAGATTTACCTACCATAGTGACATCATATTTTGCTAACTTAGTGACATCAGATTTAGCTACCTTACTGTCATCAGATTTACGTAGCTTTAATATTGTCATCAGATTTACCTAGCTTAGTTTCATCAGATTTAGCTAACTTAGTGTCATCAGATCTACCTAGCTTAGTGTCATCAGATTTACCTACCTTAGTGTCATCAGCAAACTTAAGAATAAAGGACCTGACTGATTGTCAATGTCATTTCTAGAAATTAAAAACAAAATGGGACCAGTTATGGATCCCTGTTGGACTCTACTGGATAATTGGTGACCACTTAAATGTTGTACCTTTTAGTACTGGTTTATAATTTCCAGCTTTACACATTTGTATATTGGTGTGACATTGGCTTTCTGCCATACTTATGGATGTATTCCTTGTTGCAGTGACGCTTTGCAGATGAACATAATTGGTATAGCTAGATCCTCTGCCAGTTCAATACTTTGGGATGTATGTTGTCTTGTCCTGATGTTTTATTGGGATTTAACAGTTTACTGAGTTGCTTGAGGTATAATGATGTCTGATAGCATTTTATCATAGTCACTGATTAACTGTTCAGGTTGTGAAAAATTACTCAAATCTTCCTTTGTGAACACGATGTGAAAAGTAATTTAATTAGCATTCAGCGATGTCTTTTCCTGAATCAATTGTCTCGCGAGCAGCATCCTTAAGTGGATCAACTGTGTCCTTGGTTTTCTGTTTCTTTCGTATGTATGTAGAATAGCTTGATTTCATCTGTGCACTTTTTGTAATTGAGAAAGTCATTCTAGTCTTTTGATAGTGTGTATCTTTTCCATGCATTGTATTTCTTCCTATTGTGCTTTAGTATACTTTTGTTGATCCATATGTGTTGTTTTCTCTTTTTCCCGTGATATACAGGATGGTGTAAACTTATTCTGAATCACTGTTTCCTGAATGACACTATTGAGTGTTCTACATTATTGTTATTAAAAGTTCCTTCCCAATTAATTTGTTGGAAATGTTCCTTCATTCCTTTTTAGTCTGTTTTGTTAAAGTTTGGTCTTAGAGATAACTTATCCTTAATGGGTATATTGGTAATTGTGTACTATAGATATAAGTGATCACTGTTCCCAAAGTGTTCTCTGACTTCTACATTTTCTATCATCTGTGGCTCTGAAGTTAACACTAGATCAAGAATAGATTATTACCTCTTTTAGGCAGTAACACAATATGCTGTGTGAAAAAAAACAATCCTGTGTAGTGCCAAGGAAACCTAACTCTCTTTGGTGACTGCTGTTTGACTCTGCCAATCTAGTGATGGAAAGTTAAAGTCCCCATGCATAGAACATGCTCTCAACTGGTTACATTGAATAATCTTGTAAGCTTAGTATTGTTACATTTATCAGAGTTTGGGCTTCGATAACACACACCGACACACACTTGTCTTTTCCACTACAATGTATCTCACACCATACACTTTCCTCAAACCCAATTAGTTCGACAAATCTTCTCTTGATGTGACAGTATACATATCATTTGCGTACAGAAGTACTCCTCTTCTTCTATTTCTTGTATCTTTTCTCAGCATGTTATAATACCATTGAAGAGTATATAGTTCTGCATTTCAGTAATCTTCCTAGACCCAGGATTCAGTTACTCCAATTACATCTAGGTTTATCTCATGCAGCCACCATACTTTCCAATTCATCAATTTTGTTGATTAAAGTTCTTGTATTTGCACATATACATGTTAAATGATTAACGATTTCCCTTCCATTGTCTTGACTCTGATGTGCTGAATGCATCATTTACATTATATACATTGTCAGAACTGCTTTGGTTCAGTTCACCTCATCGTTTTTGTTGTGCCAGCATTGTTCATCTCCTGCTGACCTCTCACTGTCCTTCCTTTGTATATTCTGATGTCGCTTTCTCCTTTATCTCGATCTTCATTATTTTAGCTCATTACTCATATCAGCTTTCTATCTTCTTCCCTCTGTTCATAGGTAAGATCTGGTGATATATATACATTCTTTTAGATTTCATCCTCTGACTTTGCTAGGCATTTTGGTTTTTGCAAACCCTGACACTTGGCCTTCATATCCTTCAACTTGACTATTAATAGCCTGGTTATTTTATCTGCAATGACCAATGGTCTCCTTTGACCAATGGGCAGCCTTTCAACTTCAATAATACAGCTGAGAGACCAGGTTCAGACATCAGACCTGATATATGCCTGGTATCTCCCATTTCTGGGGAACTTGCCATGCAGTCCTCAGATTTTGGCAAATTTCTCACCATTATATTCAACTTCCGCTTCTCAACTTCAATGGTGTTATTTACTATCTGCTGAACTTGACTTTGCTTTTCTCTTTCTCTCCCTGGACCGTTGCCCAATACTAGAATGTATTTCGTGCAACTCTAGCATGTAAAAAATGTATTAAATGTAGTAGATGTATTAAATGTGTTAAATATATTAAATGCAAGCTCCCATGAAAGCCGCCCAATATGAGACTCTAGAATGTATTCACAGTATTAAATGCAACCTACCTGGACCATTGCCTGATACTAGAATGTATTTCCTGCAACTCTAGAATTCAAAAAATGTATTAAATGTACTAAATATATTAAATGTATTCAATGCAAGCTAAACGGACTGTCGCCAAATACTAGAACGTAGTTCGTGCAACTCTAGAATGTAAAAAATGTATTAAATGTAAAAAATGTATTAAATGCAAGCTCCTATGATCGCTGCCCGATACTAGAATGTCATCCAAAACTAGAATGTATTTCGTGCAACTCAGAATGTAAAAAACCGCCAATGGCATTGTAGCACAACTGTACAGTTTTCAAAAATGTTTATCCACATGCTAGTCAATAATAATAATAATGTTTATTTATCACATATATACACTACTGCACATACAATGAAAAACGTCTTGGTTTTGCGAGATATAGACAAGCACGCAGTATAAACAAACACAAAAACAACAACGAACATACAATACACTTACATGGGTAAAAAGTTAAGAGAGGTGAAATCGATGCACTCTCAAGATATTCAGGTTAGATTCATTCAAGGATCTAACAGCTGTAGGATAAAAACTGTGTAAAGACCGATTGGAACCAGACTTGATTGAACGATACCGTTCACCAGAACACATCAATTGAAACAAATTATGTGCAGGGTGGTGCTCATCACGGACGATAGACATAGATTTTTTCAACACTCGAGCTGTAGAGATCATAACGCGATGGTAGACTGCATCCAATGATTTTACTGGCAGTGTTGACAACCTGATTGAGTCGCTTCCTGTCATCCATTGTGGCATTTTTACCATACCAGACAATGAATGAGAAAGTCAAGACACTTTCAATCACTGCCTTGATACTCTCAATCACTGCCCGATAAAATTTAACCAACAGTTTCTGACTTACACGAAAGCTCCTCAATTGTCTCAGAAAGAATAATCATTGCTGTGCTTTCTTAACTATAAAATCAACATTAGACTCCCATTTCAAATCAGCAGAAAGATGGACACCGAGAAATATGAAACATTGCACAACTTCTACTTCGGAATCATTTATGAATAGTGAACTAATTTCTGATGGGTTTTTACGAAAATCCACAATTACTTCCTTTCTTTTCTTGACATTTAGCTCTAGATTGTTGTCGGAGCACCATCTAAATATATGTTTGGCAACAGTCCATTTAGTCGATGCTAACAATAGGTGTTCATTTGCTGAATGACTATCCAGTTGCCTATCCAACCAAGTTGCTATCTTTGCAATATACACATCATTTGACTGTTGCTATGGGCGTGGTCTTGTTGCTAGATATATTTGCATACATTTTTGAATGTTTTTGTTCACTTGTGTATGAATTCCTGATATTATCTTCGCAATATACGTGATCATTTAGCTGTAGCTATGGGCTTGGTCTTGTTGCTAGGCACATTTGTATACATTTTGTGAATGTTTATCATTTGTCTTTAAATTCCTGTTATTTTTGCTATATATGTGATCACTTGGCTGTTGATATGGGCGTGGTCTTGTTGCTAGGCAAATTTACCAACATTTTTTGAATGTTTATTCACTTGTCTATTAATCCCTGTTATCTTTGTGAAATACACGACTGTTTGGCTGTTACCATGGACATAGTCATGGTTGCTAGGGATATTTGCATACATTTTTTAAATGTTTACTCACTTGCCTACCAGAAGATGTTCTTATTTAACCAAAATGTACTGCCATTTGGTTGTTGTTAAGGGCGTGGTCATGGTATATATTTTGTCAAAATATTTGCTCAGTGGATTTAGAATTATAGTTTTTTGACCAGAAAGACACATTTTTAGCCCTAATTTGTATATCACTTATGGGACCATCATATCATGAACAATTTTCAGTAAAAACACCCTGAAGAATGGTTCACCAAAATTTCAGCCTAATCTGCCAGTAGTTTTTGAGTTTAAGTTTTTTTTTTTACCAAAAATCACATTTTTTTACCCAAATCACAAACCGGTGGTAAGATCATTTTGATTTGAACAATTTCCCAACTAGACACCCAAAGTAATGGACCCACCAAATATCAGAGAGAGAGAGAGAGAGAGAGAGAGAGAGAGAGAGAGAGAGAGAGAGAGAGAGAGAGAGAGAGAGAGAGAGAGAGAGAGAGAGAGAGAGAGAGAGAGAGAGAGAGAGAGAGAGAGAGAGAGAGAGAGAGAAAGAGAGGGGGGAGACAGGCAGATAGATTGACAGACAGACAGACAGACAGACTTAAGCATCTAGTTTCCTGTACTCACGTGTGTTCTTTGTAATATAAGATGCCTGGCTGGTGACCGTATTTTACGTACCATTTTAATAGTATTCCCAGCAGATAGACATGTCATTCCCTGAATGAATGTACGCCTCTCGTACGGATATGCTTTTTTAAAATGGTTTTTGCAAATGATGTTAAAAAGTAAATGTATGTTAGAAAAAATTTAACACATTTCATATGAACTAACAGGTGACCATGTTTACTTGTACTAAATGTACATACATGCAGTCTGTATATACTGGTTCAACTGCCCATGCATCATCCAGACACATTTATCATTAAAACAAGACACCATGTACTTCCAGAGCCGAGAATTTTGAAAACATTTTCCGAAATTTCAAACAACATGAATTAGCAAAATGGGCAGCTCATCATTGGATATTTCCATCGAAGGGAACAACAGCAGCGGAGTGCCCATGGCATGTACGATAAGTCCAGAGCTACAGACTAAAAGAGTTTCCAGTCAGATGCCATCTTGCGCATATATATAACCTTTGCCGTCATGTCTAGTGATTTCATTGCATTCTGATGGAATTGAACATTGTAGAGGTATTTTTTTTTACTCAATTGAAATGTTGACCAACTAGACCCAAAGGGAGATCTACATACATAGTATATGTATACTCATCAAATGTTTCGGATTTGGACATTGAAATGCTAGCTCAGGCAGAATCCCCGCAAACAGTGGACGGCCGCTGAGGGCAGCCTTTCGATTTCTTTCAATTTCATATACTAGTAATTACATTAATTCAAATTGTGATTTGAAAGTCAGACAGATATTAAGAACTAATTTTTTTGATCTTTCAAATCTATATCTTATCGTTATCAATGTGCCAAGCAAATTACATACAGAGCTAATTAACAATCAACAAGATATTGCTTAATTAGTGGATTTCGTTGATATGCAAATTGACGTAATTAACATGAACAGATCTCGCTCAAAAACTAATAAGTTCTAGCCATTACCCTAACATTATATGCACCAAATTTCATTATAATTGAGCCAGCCGTTTTTAAGAAAATGATCACACACACACACACACACACACACACACACACACACACGGATGGACAGACAGGCATTGCCATTTTAATAACTCATTGGGTTATTACATTTCTGTTATTGTTCTATTCTCATGGATGTTTTTTCTTGAAATAAAGGTTTATCTGCAATCGCAGCAATTGAAGAAGCTATACATGATTTCCATATGAAAACGTGTATTCGATTTCAACGTAAAACACAGGAGAGGGACTATATAGAACTGGCCAAAGTTGCTGGGTAAGTACAAACAAGTCCCTGAAAAATAGACTGGTGAGCCTATGTAATGTACAAACAGAAAAACATATATGTTTGCATTATTAAATTTGAAGGTAAAGTGGTAGATACTTGCATGAATTGTAGAGCCTAGAAGTAATCAGTAAAGTTTGCAATAATAGTACTAATAGGACATTTGAAGTATAGATATGTAGACAATATATATAGACATACCAGATTTAAAGTGAATGCCTTCTGTAAGGGCAAAGTCATTGGATTTTCGTTCCTACACACAATAATTGTTGGAATGCGACAGAACATATGCTATTAGTTATGTTTGAAGTATGCACAAAATTATATTAAATTTGAAGAATGCATTAATCTTCCGTAAGGGAAGGTAATATATTAGGGATAAAAAGACTGTCTGTCTGTTTGTCTTTGTCATCTTTTTCTCAACAACGGTTAATTCAATTCAAACGAAATTTAGGGTAATGGCTATAACGGTTTTTGGTAAATATACTTTGTAGCCAAGGCCAACCAAATTTAAACTGAATGCCTCCCGTAAGGGAATCAATAATGAACTCATTAAACTAAAAAAAACTATGGTAACAGGCTTTTTTTTTGGACAAGCGTGCTTTCTTAGGTTAATGTATGTAAGAGTGTATGATACTGCTTAATGCAGTCTTAAGATATAGCCTAATTACCGAAAATCATTAATTATGCAAATTATTCATTAACACTGTAAGGTACATCAACTAACTTTATAGGACATACACAATTTGTTATGGTTAATGTATGTACTGAATTGTATTGAAATTGAAGCATGCAGTCGTAAGATATAGCCTAATTACCAAGAATCATTAATTATGCAAATTATTCATTAACACTGAAAGGTACACCAACAAGCTTTACAGGACATATGCGATTGTTATGGTTAACGTGTGTACTGAATTATATTGGAATTGAAGTATGTATTCTTAAGATATAGCCTAATTACCGAAAATCATTAATTATGCAAATTATTCATTAACACTGTACGGTGCATCAACAAACTTGATAGGACATATGTGTTTTCTTATGGTTAACGTATGTACTAAATTATGTTGAATTTGAAGTATGTATTCTTAAGATATAGCCTAATTACCAAAAATAATTAATTATGCAAATTATTCATTAACACTGTAAGATACATCAACAAATTTTATAGGACAAATGTATGTTGTTATGTTTAACGAATATACTAAATTATATTGAAATTGAAGTATGCAGTCTTAAGATATTGCGTAATTAGTTGATTTCATTAATATGCAAATTTCCCTAATTAAACATTAACAGATCTGGCTCAAAACCTAATCAGGTCTAGCTATTACCCTAAAAATTATATATCCCAAATTTCATTACAATTGAGCCAGCCGATTTTTAGAAAATGATGACACAGACAGACAGACAGACAGATAGACAGACAAACACACAGACAAACATTCCCCTTTTAATACCTCCCGTACCCTTACGGGAGGTAAACATTTGAAGAAAAAAAATCGCCTGGCTTGAAGTACAAAAATGACACCATGTTTGGTTAGAATAATATCTGGACCTTCCGAAAACTGATGTTGCCCCTCTGGATTCTCTTGCGCAAACTCACAGGAGACGGTTTCCATGGTAACATTGACATTATTTGGAAGGATGCTAAAACATTAAAAACGTCACATCTCGCGATCCAGAAATGATATAATCATGATTAAAGTATGTTTATATATATTTTAGGGGACAGGGAATTCAATGATTACATGACCTTTTCGATTCAAGCTCAGGGTCACGTGAAAAAAGTATATATGAAGTTGTTTTGTAGGAAAAAGCTGTTACCAAGACAACTGCTGTCAATATCCCCAATTATACCAAAGTGTTAATATACTAACCTGAAAGCACTATTGACCTAATGTAAGTGTTTGTATATAAGGTTTTGGGGAAAAGCAATTCACTGATTACATGATCCTTTCGATCCAAGGTCAAGGTCATTGTCAAAATTCAAAAGGTCATCTTAATTTTTTGTAATTATTAAAATACCGTCGGAGTCGTTGTTTTCATATTTTATTTCTTACTACAGATATTTCAGACGGATTATGCACGAGAAATCATTCATCTTTCTGATTAGTTACATTTCTTTAATTTTTATTGGGAACTTTTGTGTGGGAATGAATGCCAACCCTTTACCAAGTGATTTTATTTTATATTAAAACTATTGCATTTGACACCATCGACCATAACATTCTCTTGGGCAGGCTGTGTTCCTGTTTTGGTATACAAGGAACTGCTTTAAATTGGTTTAAATCCTTTTTGAATGGTAGAACGCAACATGAAATATGGTGTACCACAGAGTTTGGTGCTTGGGCCTGTTTTGTTTGCTTTGAACATGGCTGCGATTGAGGACATCATCACACGTCATGGCTTAAATTCCATTATATATGCTGATGACTCTGGGTTATATATTGCTTGTGACACCCTTGCTCAACCCACTGTCGTTACACGTGTAGAGGCAAATGTGTGGATGAAATTCGTCAATGGATGATGACATATAAGTTGGCACTCAAAGATGGTAAGACAGAGATTGTCTGGTTTACACCCCGCAATAGTGTGGTTGGTTCACAGTCAGGTTCGATTAATGTACGAACAGGTGATACTATGATTTCTCCACCAACTGTTGTGTGCGACCTTGGTGTGATGGTTGACTCTTTTGGAATTGGACTCATGGATGCGCATATTCGTTATGTTTGTAAGGGGGCATCTCATTCACTCTGGCGGTTGAGTAAAATTCGAAAACGGTTGGACCAGTCTAATGCTGAAAAATTAGTTCATGCTTTTGTTACATCGAAATTAGATTACTGTAATAGTTTGTTTTTCAGTCTACCTGCATATAATTTGATCAAACTTCAACATATTCAAAACTCTGCAGCTCGATTGGTGACAAGATGGAGGATTGGTCATCAAGCTGATGTGATCCAGTGCTGAAGGATTCACATTGGCTGCGAACAGCAAGTTCATTATAAAATTCTTTTATTATTTTCAAAATTATCCGTCAAGGAGAAGTAGCGCGAACTACTTGTCCAAACTTATCAGTATCGATCATCCATTACATAATACGAGAAAGAGTGTTGGAATCAGGCTGAATCCTTTCTCTATTAAAGATCATGGAAAACAACCTTCTAAAACGTATGGTGACAGAGTGTTCAGTGTGTATGCTCCTAAACTGTGGAATAGTTTACCGCTTGAGCTTTGACTACTTGAGAAATTTGCTCCTTTCAAGAAGAGTCTTAAAACGTATATTTTCCGACAATGCTATTGCTGATGTTTTTAAATTGATTGCTAATAACTAAATCCAAAATACATTGACCATTCCAAATGGTCAATTTCATGGTCATTATATGCACAAAAAAGTGGAAATAGGCTATTTTTCTTCACCATCTCTGGTTTGTGGCTGGAAATTCCAGCCAACATCAGACACTTATGAACCATCTCTGGTGAAAATGAGAACAAATCTGTCAAAAACCAATTAACTTTTAAGGTGGGTCATTATGCCTTGGAAAAGGTCAATGTATTTTGGACTCAGTTTAATTTTTAAATCCGATTTTGTTTTTAGAGTCACTTTTAAAATATTCATTGTGTTCTTATGCTAAATTTTTGTTGTTGTTGTTGCTCTTTTGCTAGTCTTTCTCATTTTGTAATGTTCAGACCGCTGAGACATGTTTGTGTTGTGGTCTTTAAACAATAAATTATATATTATTATTATTACCTCTTTTTATGAATGCATGTGGAAAGCAAATTTATAAATGCGATTTAATGAAATGGCAATACAGTTATATATTATTCTATTGTATTATCATTATTAATTTTGATTTGTTTTGTTCCACCAAGCAAATATCTTTGAATAATTTTGATAATTCTCTCTGTTGTGTTTAGTAGATAAGTCATTTCTGAGATATATTTGTCTCTTTATTTACCCATACTGGGTGATTAATTTCAAGTTTGGTTGTGATTCCTCTTCTACGTTGACTTTGTAGCCGTTTACAACGATATCTGATAGGATTCATGATGTACCTTCCTCAGCGGTGATATGCCAGTACTAAGCATTTTCATATTACTATATGACCCATCCCCCCCCCCCCTTTGAAACGCCTGCCCTCAGGTTTGACTTTGACCTTCTACGTAAAATATCACGTAACCAATGTGTAAACCATCCCTCAAAACCAATGTAATGACAATTGCATCATAGCTCTTTCAGACACCAAGATATACAACATTAAACTACTTGAGAATTATTCAAGCTATCAAATAAGTTGACGCGCTATCATCATTCTGTTGAACCGGTAATTTCATTTGTGTAATTTCAAAGCAACGTCCAATATATTTTTGTCATAATCTTTCTATTATGACCTTTGTGTAGTATATAACATTATTATAATTATATTTATTGTAATGTTTCGGTGATTTGTTTATAAAAACTAAAAAATTACCATGACCTTGAAATTTTTTGGCTATGACCTTGACCTTGGATAAAAAAGATCATGTGTTCAGTGAGTTACACCCCCAAAAAAACAAACAAACAAACAAACAAAAACAAAATAAAACAAAAAAACAAACAAAAAAAAACAAAAAACAAACAAAAAAAAAAAAAAACAAAAAAAAAACGTACTGACACTTTGGTCAAATCTATAGCACTTGGAGACCTTGAGATCTTCAGTATTGTCGTATTTTTCACAATTGCGGATCTTGATATCAGTTGTCTTGGTAACAGGATTTTGTAATAAAGCATTTCCAAATAGGCTTTTACAATATTTTTCCTGAAAGACTATATCATTTGCTATTTTTATGACTGATTTTCAGCAATAACAACTATGCTAATGCTTGTTATATAAAACTTTCCGCCAGAGGTTTAATAAAAATATAGAAAAAAATAAGATGACCTTGAATTTTCACTATGATGTTGACCTTTGTTCGGAAAGGTCATATGATCAATGAGTTGCCCGTCTCCCCAACCATATATACACATACTTTGATTATGATTATAGCACTTCTCGAGCCTGATATGATGTTTTTTAATGTTTAGCATCCTTCAAAATTATGTCACAGTTACCATGGAAACTGCCTCCTGTGAGTTTGCGCAAGAGAGTCTAGAGGGGCAACATCAGTTTTCGGAAGGCCCAGATATTACTCTAACCAAATATGGTGTCAAAAATTGTACTTCAAACCATGTAAAGTAACTTCTGTTTTAAGCCCCTTTTTGGACCTTGGCGTCCTGACTATTGGTGCATACATTGATGATAACAAAGTGCATGTGATAATATAGTTACACATTTGCCTAATTAATTATTTAGAGTAATTTGATTCATACATTGATTATACATATATGGCACATGGACTTTGTGACAAAGTCCAGGTGGCAGATAAAATTTGATAAAATTAGATATAGCTTTTAGTTTTAATGACTTACTTGCACAATTAATGTTCAGTAATTATGCTAAATCTTCAGCCTGCATGTTTCAAATTCAAATATAATTTACTACATACATCAACCATAACAAAGTGCACAGCTTCTAAAAACGATAAGTAAAAACGGGACACATTAAACAGTGTCTATTTATTTTATCTATTTTTATACCAATCAGTTCTTCCAGTCATCAGACAGACAGACAGTCAGACAGACAGTCAGAGACTGACAGACAGACAGACAGACTGACTGACTGACAGAGAGAAAGTGACAGAGAGGGCTTTTAGTGATACATCAATTATATTTAAAAGATTAAGTTAATATCATGATACTGACTACGTTTGATATCATGGTTTTAGCTGTTCATCAAAAGTTGGTCGTAGTGGTGGTGTACAGCAAATATCGATAGACAGAGGATGTGAAATAAAAGGAATAGTTATCCATGAAATGTTACATGCGATCGGTCTTTGGCATGAACACTCCCGATATGACCGTGATGATCATGTGACTGTCCATCTAGAGAACGTCATCCCAGGTAAGCTGTTTTTCGGTAGCTTTGATAACGTACACATGTTATTCCCTGTCAATATTTAGATATTTCAATTTTATATGTACATGTGTATTTAGATTTCTATCTTAAGT
This sequence comes from Glandiceps talaboti, assembly GCF_964340395.1. NCBI lineage: Eukaryota > Metazoa > Hemichordata > Enteropneusta > Spengelidae > Glandiceps > Glandiceps talaboti. The sequence goes on from NC_135570.1 coordinate 18,052,193, forward strand.
TGATATTATAGAAAGAATTCAACAAGACATTCTCGAATTATGCAATGAAAAGTTTAAGACTGTTATCGCCGAGTAGTTCTAGAGTACTAGTTTTTAAAAAAATGTCAAGCAACAAAAAATATATTGAATAAAACTTGTTCAGGCTCACTCGTGAAAATTAGCCACTATATCTGTTAATTAGTGGTCGATTTTATCCAAAGGTAGTGTAGTGACTGGTTTAAACACAGGCGAAATAGGCATCCCCTGTGTCGCATCTGGGTCTTTCAATCAGTATCAAGACACTGATATTTCTCATGGGATCAAATGAAATCATCAGCTTCAAACTTGAAAATTAAGGAGTGACTTCGTCCAAAGTGTGAATTTTTTTGTGTCCTCATATGATAACTTTCAGGTCCTGGTGGCATTTTTTTGAGTTTGACGGTAAATTGAGGTGAAAGTGGCGATAGTTCGCAAGTATGTATTGATTTTATCAATGGAGAGTTGGTAACCTTCTCTTTATATACATACAAATATAGAAGGGAGTGAGCAAGTAGTGTACCAGTCTTTGTGTCCACGCACGCAATTCTGAATATTCGCAACTGTGCTTCAGAATGTAATATGCATATGTACTCTATGCTTTAATCTTCTGTGACCATAAACATGAACATGCATCGTCTAGCGTACATTCTTAAAGTCACAGACTATTAAAATGCAGCCACTCTGGATGCCTATTTTGCCTGTGGTTTATATCGTGAATGAAAGCTTGGTTTGAATGGTTCAGCTAGTGCAGCTTTAAAGTATTATACTCTCAAATAGCAAAATAACTGTAATTAGTTGGTCGCGCCATGGATTGTTGATTTGATTGAACAATATATGGAATCCTCTAGACCCTAATGAAGTCAATTTGGTGTCCTCCTGAATTAAGTCATCACTGTATAAGCCTTAAACTTTGCATTTCAGTAGAGACCTACATGTTTATCAGCATGTTTTAAAAATATATCTCCAGATTTTGTTGATTTGCTTTTTGCACACACATTTCTATTCTATAAGGGAAGGAAAACAACTTTGACAAAGTTGATGAGAACAGAAGCGATACCTTGGGAGTGGCCTACGACTACGGTTCGGTAATGCATTACTCCAATGTGACATTTTCAAAGAACACTTCTAGTAGCCCAACCATAACTCCAAAGATAGATACCGATATACTTCTCGGGCAACGAGATGGTTTTAGTGACCTTGATATTGTGAAGGTCAACCTACTTTACGACTGTGGTAAGATATAAGAATAGTCATTCCTATGGTTGACTGGTAATGTGATTGACAGACTGAGCGCATTTAAATGGGGTGGTTGTATATTTCAATGTGATACCGCAAAGATCAGCTTTCTTGTTATACCTTGACCTTTGACCTCCATATTCAAGGTCAATTAGCAAATAGGTTAATAAATCATAAAGTATTATATCTGTAGACACCATTCAAATTTCCATATTGTTATATACAATATAAGTTATAACTTCACCATAAAACACACCAGTTGGGACTATAATGGCTTTGACTGAACTGAAGGCTTGTTCACATCTGTTCACAAGTAACATTTACATAATAGACACCGGAATTATATTGCCTCAAGCCCTTGCCCTGTTCAAAGGAACATATTGTACAAATGCAATCAAATAAGTGTAAATTCACTCTGGAAATATTTTGATTTACATGTATTATTGTTTATAATCATAGATATTTGTGTGTGTGTGTGTGTGTGTGCGCTCATGTGTGCATGCCATCTGTCTGCCTGTCACAGTGATTGTGTGTCTGTCTGTCTGCATGTGTGTGTGTGTCTGTCTGTCTGTATGTGTGTGTGTGTGTGTGTGTGTGTGTTTGTACACAGTGTTTGTTTGTGTGCGTGTTTGCCTGTTCGTCTGTATTTGTATTGTTCTATTTTAATTAATTTGTTCACTGAAATAGGTGTTATCTGTCCTGAACTGACGGCGCCATCACATGGACAGATGACAGGTGATTGTTGTCTGAAGGGGAATACAGTCACTTTTTATTGTGAGATTGGTTATACATTGTATGGTTCTCAAACACTGACATGTCAGGCTGATGGAACTTGGAGTGCAAACCACCATAGGTGTGAAGGTACGTATGTTGTTCATATATCCTAGGTGTGAAGGTACGTATGTTGTTCATATATCCTAGGTGTGAAGGTACGTGTGTTGTTCATATATCCTAGGTGTGAAGGTACGTGTGTTGTTCATATATCCTAGGTGTGAAGGTACGTATGTTGTTCATATATCCTAGGTGTGAAGGTATGTATGTTGTTCATATATCCTAGGTGTGAAGGTACGTATTTTGTTTATATATCCTAGGTGTGAAGGTACGTATGTTGTTTATATATCCTATTTGTGAAGGTACGTATGTTGTTTATATATCTTAGGTGTGAAGGTACGTATGTTGTTCATATATCCTAGGTGTGAAGGTACGTATGTTGTTCATATATCCTAGGTGTGAAGGTACGTATGTTGTTCATATATCCTAGGTGTGAATTAAGGTACGTATGTTGTTTATATATCCTAGGTGTGAAGGTACGTATGTTGTTTATATATCCTAGGTGTGAAGGTACGTATGTTGTTTATATATCCTAGGTGTGAATTAAGGTACGTATGTTGTTTATATATCCTAGGTGTGAAGGTACGTATGTTGTTTATATATCCTAGGTGTGAAGGTACGTATGTTGTTTATATATCCTAGGTGTGAAGGTACGTATGTTGTTTATATATCCTAGGTGTGAAGGTACGTATGTTGTTTATATATCCTAGGTGTGAAGGTACGTATGTTGTTTATATATCCTAGGTGTGAAGGTACGTATGTTGTTTATATATCCTAGGTGTGAAGGTACGTATGTTGTTTATGTATCCTAGGTGTGAAGGTACGTATGTTGGTCACTATATCCTAGGTGTGAATTAAGGTATCAACGTTGTTCGATATATCCTAGGTGTGAAGGTACATATGTTGTTTATATATCCTAGGTGTGAAGGTACATATGTTGTTCATTTATCTTAGGTGTGAATTCGGTACGTATGTTGTTCATATATCCTAGGTGTGAATTCGGTACGTATGTTCATTATCCCTGGTGTAAAGGTATCAACGTTGTTCATAGCTCCTATGTGTAAAAGTATGTATATTGTTTATAGATCCTATGTGTAAAAGTATGTATATTGTTTATAGATCCTATGTGTAAAAGTATGTATATTGTTTATAGATCCTATGTGTAAAAGTATGTATATTGTTTATAGATCCTATGTGTAAAAGTATGTATATTGTTCATAGGTCCTACGTGTAAAAGTATGTATATTGTTTATAGATCCTATGTGTAAAAGTATGTAATTGTTTACAGATCCTATGTGTAAAAGTATGTATATTGTTTACAGATCCTATGTGTAAAAGTATGTATATTGTTTACAGATCCTATGTGTAAAAGTATGTATATTGTTTATAGATCCTATGTGTAAAAGTATGTATATTGTCTATAGATCCTATGTGTAAAAGTATGTATATTGTCTATAGATCCTATGTGTAAAAGTATGTATATTGTTCATAGATCCTATGTGTAAAAGTATGTATATTGTTTATAGATCCTATGTGTAAAAGTATGTAATTGTTTATAGATCCTATGTGTAAAAGTATGTATATTGTTTATAGATCCTAGGTGTAAAAGTATGTATATTGTTTATAGACCCTAGGTGTAAAAGTATGTATATTGTTCATAGATCCTATGTGTAAAAGTATGTATATTGTTCATAGATCCTAGGTGTAAAAGTGTGTATATTGTTCATAGGTCCTATGTGTAAAAGTATGTATATTGTTTATAGATCCTATGTGTAAAAGTATGTATATTGTTTATAGATCCTATGTGTAAAAGTATGTATATTGTTTACAGATCCTAGGTGTAAAAGTATGTATATTGTTCACAGATCCTATGTGTAAAAGTATGTATATTGTTTACAGATCCTATGTGTGTAAAAACGTTGTTTATAGATCCTATGTGTAAAAGTATGTATATTGTTCATAGATCCTATGTGTAAAAGTATGTATATTGTTTATAGATCCTATGTGTGTAAAAACGTTGTTTACAGATCCTATGTGTAAAAGTATGTATATTGTTCATAGATCCTATGTGTAAAAGTATGTATATTGTTTATAGATCCTATGTGTAAAAGTATGTATATTGTTTATAGATCCTAGGTGTAAAAGTATGTATATTGTTTATAGATCCTATGTGTAAAAGTATGTATATTGTTTATAGATCCTATGTGTAAAAGTATGTATATTGTTTATAGATCCTATGTGTAAAAGTATGTATATTGTTCATAGGTCCTATGTGTAAAAGTATTGTTTATAGATCCTATGTGTAAAAGTATGTATATTGTTTATAGATCCTATGTGTAAAAGTATGTATATTGTTTATAGATCCTATGTGTAAAAGTATGTATATTGTTGATAGATTCTATGTGTAAAAGTATGTATATTGTCCATAGATCCTAGGTGTGAGGTACACATGTTGTTCATATCCTGATAAATGCATTTCTAGTTTATAGTTTATTGATTAACTGGGTTATTGGTTAATAAATAGTTACTCAGTTTTCTTTAGTCAGAGGTCAAGAAAGAAAGTCCGGGGTTATTATTACCAGTACATGAAATGCTACGTTTGGTACTAGTAAAGTTTTAGCATTAATTTAAGGTAATCAACTACTTACGTAATTAATTTTACTAAATATTATGTCAGTACTATGAATACATTTCTTAGTTTTCACATCATTTGATTGGTTGTTCCCGTTTATTAACAGAGACAACAACGCTAGCATGTGACTTCAGTGATAACCTATGCGGTTTCACACAAGATACAAATAACGATGCTTTTGATTGGAGCTTGCACACAGGCAATACCCCATCGATGTGTACTGGCCCTGCCTCGGATAACACAGCTGGCACAGCGGGTAATAATAATTTGGTTTTGCAATATATTTAAACTTTTTTACCAGCAAATATTTCCTATATATTTTTATGCTAATATAAGGAATAAGTTGATTTTAGACATTTTTAGGTGTCATTTCAATTAAACGATGTCATTGCATTCTCATTAATGTAGCACAATTAACCATTAAATACTATTGGCAGAACATAAACTTTATTTAGGAATAATACATAAATAATTCGATGGCATAATTTATCATACATGTACTATTATATAATGTTGAGGAAACCACATATTTTAACAATGCCAGAATATGATTTCATTGCCATTGAATCCATGCATCAATGTAGAATAGTTTAATTATGGTTTTATGTAAGTAGATTATTCCCTCTTATCACATAAATCGTGCACATCTTCACCTGTGTGACGTCAAACAGGGGCAGGCAGAGCAATAACCCACATCACCCCTGTTTTACCGAACTATTTTTTCTTTCTCAACTGTTTGAGTGTTCCTGCCAATCCTATGATCAAGTTATCATTATAATAATTATGTGCTTTCAAAACGTAAATGCACACATTACATTACATATATCCTGAGGTGACATGAGTCTGATACATAGAGGTACTTTAATTTTCATTTAATCAATTTTATTCTATCTAAAAATCATGTAGATTATCGATGTAGCAGCCAGCAAGCTAATACTTCTGATTTTCTGTCAAGCTCAAAGCTCCAAATTTACACATCCCATGCAAATATGATTAAAAAGTTGCACTTTGCAAATTGTACTTACCTTTTCACTAAATTTGATATTACATGAATGTCGCAAGGTTATAACCAATAATTTTGGTTGAGAAACCACAGCACTTTATGACCTTTTCCAGAGTAGGTAAGCTTGACCTCGCAATATGTCATGCGATTATGTAATTTGCATAGCCGTCTGACGCCATTTTGTGATACGCGATGAAGAATAAAGTGCGATGAAACAATAAAGTATTCGTAAAATTTGATTTAAAGTTGTATAAAAATATGTGGAAAAATTTATAATTTTTGTGATAAATAATTAATGTAATATTACGTCATAAATTAATGCTCCTCATATGATTCCGCGCACTACAAATTCTCGCCTACCAGCTCAAATTTGTATTAGTCCATGGCATACTCGGAGCATTATGATGTAAATCTAACATTGATTTTGTAGGATTATATATATAAGTATCAAAAGGTCATGATTATGAACTCAGTTTGTGCTATTTTAAAATTTTACTATATTGTGAATTCTGTATCGTTTATTTTTGCTCTAGATAAATACGTCTATATTGAGACCTCATATCCCCGTATACAGGGAGACAATGCCATATTTGTGTCTCCAGTGTATCCTGCCAAAAAAAGTTGTCTTCATTTCCATTATCACATGTATGGAGCACACGTAGATACACTCACGGTGTATGTCAAGGAAGAACGTTTATTTGGAAGTGGTAACCTTGGAAACCCTGTACTGACATTAAATGGTAACCAAGGCAATGAATGGAAGATGGTTGAGGTAGATATAAATGTAGTCACCCCATTCCAGGTGAATAAGGACTATATTTTTCTTTAATCTAGAGCCTCAAATGCCATTTAATACTGCATATCAAATTTAACCAAATATGAAAGGTCTGTGAGAGTGATGGGTAAAAAAAGTTAAAACAAGTTAATAATGAAGTCGAAGTATTAAAGAAATTTGATCCAAGGGATGAACGACTTGCAAACTATAAATTGACACTACCGTCGACTGACATAAATTTCAGATTCGGAATCAGAACTTTATACTCACTCGAGGGGAATTTAGAATGAAATAAAAATAAAACTGCATAATATGATCATGGTAAAATACATACGTAAGTCCACAACAAGATTCTACAAAGAACTACAGTAACTATGGTTGCCGTTAAAGAACAGACAGCGGATAGACAACTTAAACACTATATTTATAAAGGTTCATATTAGCTACCATAATATGGTATCTACCACTCCTAAAATACCTGTTGTTGAATTCTACATAGAGGTAGTTTTAGCTTTAATAGTAACAGCAGTGTGGTATCTACCAGTTCCTAAAATACGTCTGTTGTTGAGGTGGATGGAAAGAGTCATGTAGAACGTACACTATGAATGTTTGATGTAATATGTTTGTTGTATATAATCTATACTGGAGCTTTAATCTTTGCCCAACCTTTACCCTACCTGTGACCCACCTAAGCACCACCCCTGTCCAGGGTTAGTACAAGACGTAGTTACTGTTACAGTACCACTTTTGACTGTCTACAGACATCAGAGGAGAGCTCACCGTTGGTACATTAAATGTGAAACTTTGTCTCATACTCACCATATATTTACACATCTTCTGCTCATGGGCAAGCTTTATTCAGGGTAGAAAGACAATGTGGTCAAGATATTACTTTTCGCATAGTGTAATTATTTATGGATAATTTTTGATAAATCTAATTTAGCCTTCCTATTTCATATCGGGACAAGTTATTCCCCCCCCCCCAACAAACAACATCAAATTTGAGACCACTTGCAAATAACTGCAATAAAAATACTCCTAAAAGGTCAGACCCAACACCATGACCTCGGTTTCCTAAGGTAGTACAGACAAGTTTTACTTTCATATCATAATAATGAAGTTGATACACTTTTGATCCTGTATAATTTACAGTCAAGTTTGATGCCCAAGTACTTATATTTACTCACTCTGTCTTCAGTGGATTCTTTGAAATTGGCACAATTTATCCTAGGCATGGAAGTATCGTGACGTCATGATCCATTTTTCTTCGACAGGTGTTATTTGAAGGAATCCGGGGATCTAGTTATTGTGGGGATATTGCTATAGACGATATAAGTCTAACTGATGGTCTATGTCTTAGTCAAGGTAAAGTGACTTTCACATGGTTTTTAAGTATGCCTACCTCCAGACCCTCTACTACCGAATAGGTTTCACATGATGTCACTTATATATATATATATATATATATATATATATATATATATATATATATATATATATATATATATATATATATATATATATATATATATATATAATGTATATATTGTATATTTTTATCTCGACACTGTGTGAGAAGAGCCTTTGGCTCAACAGTCTATCGACTTTAAATAAAGTCTAATAATAATATATATATATATATATATATATATATATATATATATATATATATATATATATATATATATATATATATATATATATACACACATACATAATACATAGAGTTTCATTCTTCTTTCGCCAAGTAGAGTGCTCAATCACTTGGGAGAGCATATCATACATGATATGTATTTATAGTAAATACATTTAGCACCTAAAAGACAGCAAAACCAATTACGATATGCACTAGTCAGTCCTCAAGCAGGCTTCCTCATGCTCAAATGTTACCAAATGATGTCAACTATGTCTCTGGGAAAAGATATTTTATTATATCCGCCGATAAATCAACCACCTTAAATAGCAGATCTCAGTTAATCAGCAATATACAAAACAATGTAGGCATGCTAACAAGTTCGTACTTAATAATATGTAACCTTGGTGTTATGTTCAGTGAGGCTCAGGACATATACATATGATAGTGATGATGTCATTGGCAGGATGATCTCATGTATAATTCATTATATATTAATGTATAGATCATATCATTACAACTCTCCTTTTTTGAGTGAGACTATATATCGTAATGTATTGGTATTATTGATCAAATTGGATATGGATTATATTGGTCGAGCGATGTTTAGTAAATCATAATAAGTGTATTGTCTCTCATCATCAATTGGTTTGACATGAAAATGTATTGTCAGAGTCATCAGAGTTCCGTAGAATTTAATTGCTGTAATACAATCTAGCTAAGCTATATTTAATTAGTATTTGTATCAAATCTAAAATCGGAGTGGACTATCCGATCTCCTACTCTATATTTCCATCATCTGATTCAGGATTATTCTGCCTGATCAAAGTGGTTTGATTCACACATAATCTTTGAATCTTTCTGGTTTCTTCACAATTCTTCCACTTCTTGTTGTCACAATATTCTGCGCATTGTCAGTTGTCGACTTTGTCATGTCAGGTGTTGTTGTTGTTGTTGTTGTTGTTGTTGTTGTTGTTGTGCTGGTGGTGGTGGTGGTTGGAATCTCGTTTATTTCTCCTGTTTCAGTAGTTGTTGAGGGAGTATCTGGTGATGTTATCATCTCATCTCCAGTATCAATTTTAAATTTGATGTCTTGACCATGTATATGAATGGTTACATAACATTCATCTGCCTTGATCTGTGTGTTTTTCTTCAAGTGCATATTTGTCTTCTTCGTCTTTTTGTTTGACTTCCTGTGTACTGTGTTTACATATAGTTGAGTGGAATCTGTGTCATCGTCCTCTTCACTGCTGTACTCTTCTAATTCATGAACATATCTTTTTGTTCTGCAGTACTGGTGAAAATGATTCATTTTCTGACACTTGCGGCACTTCTTTCCATAAGCTGGACATTGTCGTCTTGCATGCTTGCATGGTTCCGCATTTTCCACATTCACCTCTCTTGTCAACTTTTGACTTTGGTCTTGCCCCTTGAGCATGGTACTTTTTCTTTGTGAAATTTCTTTGTGACTTCACATCATGAACACTTGTGTCTTCAGAAATATCTTTTCTATTTTTCCGTGACTCTTCCCTTGATCTGCATATTTTCAGTGCTTTCTCAAGATTCAGATCATCTGTCTCTAGAAGTTTTTCTCTAAGATCTTGAGACTAACACCACATACAATTCTGTCTCTGATTAGACTGTCTCTCAAATTGTTGTACTCACATTCTCTAGCAAGTTTTCTCAGGGCGGTAACATAATCATCAATTGTTTCATGTGGAGCTTGAAATCTTGTATTAAACTTGTAGCGTAATACTGTTAAATGCTTCTTTGGGTTGACATGTTTCTCAAACTTGTCTAGAACATCTTTAGGTACAGTGCTTTTGTCACCGTCTTCTTCAGAAAATTCAAATGTGTTGAATATTTCTGCCTTCAGAACCAATGATGTATCGGATTGCTTTACATTTGTCTACATCAGACTGATCACGATACCCAATGTCTAGATAGAGTTCCATGGATTCCCTCCATTCTTTCCATCTTTCTGCTTTGTTGCCTTCAGTAGCAAAATCCATTTCATTTGGTTGTTTGAAGTTGTTACTTGCCATTTTGAGTCAAGAATTTGAATGAAACTTACTTGTTGAGTTTCTTACGTTGAGCTTCCTATGGGTTTCTTTGTTCACTGCACTTCAACTGTGATTTTAGGGTGTGGCTGTGTGACTGGAATGTTTGGAGTGTAGATTTTCTTGTAGAATCTTTACTTCTCTGAAGTTTCCCAGCAGTATCCACTTTTCACATTGATATCTGTTAACTTTCCACTAGTTTTGGTGACTTCTGAACAGATTTTATGCAGAAATCAGAACTTCTGACACCATGTTATGTTCAGTGAGGCCAGGACATCCTGTTGTACTATTGCAACTAATAAAACTTTATTGACATAATGTTGACATATACATATGATAGTGATGATGTCATTGGCAGGATGATCTCATGTATAATTCATTAGATATTAATGTATAGATCATATCATTACACTTGGTTTACATACAAGTTTGTGTACACACAGCTGTCAATGAACACACTTAATATTGTACATAAACTCAGACCATGTTAGTAGTCTGAGACAGAAAAGCAGCATGTAAAGTCAACGACTGCAATATTACACCTGAAGGATCCTTCTGGTGAAATGGTCCGTAGTGTAAATTCATAAATGTAATATCATCTTTCATTTTATGTATATATGTATATAAGTCAATAAGTCGTTACTCAGAGTTTCACACTTCCTCAGCGATCATCAGGCGACTGATACAATTCTACTAAACAAAAAATTCTGAATTCTGAATTAGTCTCTAAATGTCGCTACGAAAATAAATTTTTCCTCGTCAACTATAGAAGTAATCCTCCGTAAGGAATAGTTTAGTCCCACCATCTTGTTACACAATGGATACACAAACATTTCGGGTACATATTGACCTTTACAACAATCTCAATTTTATCAGTCGCCTGATGATCGCTGAGGAAGCGTGAAACTCTGGGTAATGACTTAACTTTTATTCTTATTCATTCATTTATTGCCAATTTGACAGTCAATATATACATGTATAATGACCACACAATTCAAAAAGAGATACAAAATTGCAATTTGGAGTAAACAAAATAGCTTTCGGCTAATCGAGTTTGGCTCCACCGCTAAGGGAGCAATCAGTTTTTATGGCTGGGGTGGGCCAGTAACATTTTGTTCATGTTGAACTTAAAAATAGTGCCCCCCCCTGCAATTCATCCACAAAACAATCCAACCCGACAAAAAAAAAACAATGACCCCCCCCCCCATATGTTGACAAGAAACACTCTTTTTGTTCTTGCAAAAGACACTTCGCAAAGCATAATACCACACACTGCATAGTTAATTTTTCATGTTACATTTTCTGTAATTTTAAGTGTATCTGGTAAATTGCTAACCAAAATCCATTTATTCACATGTATAAAGCTCTTTAGATAGGAACCCTATGAGAAGTATGATTGTCCGTTCACGGACATACAAAATATTCATGGTTTAGTAACCAAAAGTTCTAGGATATCTCTTAGATTGAGTGAACTATTAATGTTGGGATTATAGCATAGTCATATAATCGCGGTTAATGCCAGGGGGATGACTCCAAACAAATACATGGGCTGCAATCCGAAACCAAACACTGTTCTCCTATTACATTAATATATATACTAATTCCCATCTCCACCCAGCCTTTCCCTGCCAACGTTTGCACAGTGAACACAGGCACTATCACCCTAAGCAAAAACTCCAAAGCACATACGTACAAGCCGGAGGCTTGGCTCGGCTACGATCGCACATTTCGCAAAGAGGCCGCCCGCTACATTGGCCTTTGCGACTGGTCCTAATTACCAAACGTGTGGTGAAGGAGGCCACCTCGCACACCAATGCCAAAGTCATGCCACCAATCCTCACACCTGGGTAAACCCTGATCCTTGGCCTAGCCAGTCGGCCACGCCTCCCATCTGCCAAGACTTTGATCGAGGCAAGTGCCAAACTCCATGTAGGTACAAGTGAATACACAGGTGCTCATCATGCGGATCCCCTGACCACCAAGGGCACACCCACACCTCGTCCAAAACCAGATCCATGGATCTTCTGCTCTTTCGCAAATATGGCATGACCTATCTTCTCTCCCTGATCAGTACCCTCAGTTTCGCCTGTATAAGTGCATACCTGCCGGCCGCATATTCCTACGCCGCATGATCAACCTCAGCACCACCACCAAAACACTCATAGCCAACATCACTCTCACCGCTGACTTTTGTAGTGACATTCAGTGGTGGTGCGATTTCCTCCCAACCTAGAATGGGTCTGCCTCCAAGCTTCAGTCTTCCGAGGTAGCTAAATGGTCCAAAATTGAACAGTTGCGGGGCAAAGTGCTAGATCTAGCACTTCGCTACTTTTTGACAAAGTGCTAGATCTAGCACTTCGTCAGTTTTCGCCGAAGTGCTAGATCTAGCACTTCGCCAGAAAACAACGAAGTGCGGGACTGTAAATAACGAAGCGCCTCCAACGGCTTGATATAACGTGGTCGTTCGCATCGATAAACGTCACATACATGCGTCATGTCAGTAGTCCGTGTACGTGGTCGTGTGGCGCATGATCGACTCCAAAACTTATCTTTGGCCGATTGTAACAACGACACGATTTATCTGAAGTTTGTTAAATGTTTGCCGAGTAAAACGGCCGGTTGAAAGTTCACGTTGCCGTACGTACGGTTGTGTTCCGGGGGTTGTGTGTTCTGTTAGTGTTACAGACATGCCTTGTCAATACCTCGCGGTGGATGGACTTGCGCGATCACAGAAACAAGTGTTATTATTTTACCCCTTTCATATACAATTGGCTAAAACACGTCAATATCATCGATATTATCGACATTGTATTGTATTCTGATAGAAACATTCTGATACATATATATGTGGGCGGGACTGTACTTCAGAATCTGCAATCTACTCTGTAAACAAGGACTAGCCACTCAGTATTTCTTGTAGTTGTACCATGTCTATTTTAGAGCGGGAAAGATATATTAATCATAACGTCTTGAAATAAATTTGAAAATCACTGAAATCTTTAATATCCAGTATCCATCTTTCAGTATAATAACCTGTGTGCTTATTTTCATTCTAATCTATGAAGTAGTAGAAAAAGAATATTGTGCAAAATCATGTCCGATAACTCTGGTGATTTACACGAGGTAGAGCGCGCCTCTGGGGACACATTTTATTCTATAAAATCTTTAAAATTTCTCCAAACTGTTTGAACGGATAGTTTTATTTGTTGATCTCTCTGAAATGACAAAATCAATATGGGGGTCATTGTGTTTGTTTTTAAACAAACCGACACCCCTTTCTTTCCCCCAGATCCTGGATTTGGCAGCCATGCTGGATTCTAAAAAGATAAGTTTGACAATATGCACTTTATTTTCGGGATGCATTCCATATTAACTTGCGTTGTGCTTTTAAGACATACTATAGTCGTTCCCACTTATCACAACCCTACCTATGAGCTCCAACAATCTTTCTCGTATAAACCATTTCCTATCGCTATTTCTCGAACGGTCGTCATCTGTATTTCTTACTTTTGTTAATGATATGCAATCCAGTTCACGAAGTGACGTTTATTACTGCTCTACGATCCTCGGCGTCACACTACGCTAGTTGTAGCATTATGAAGTCACTTCCTCTGGACCGAACCAAACTATAACCGATGGCTATTATTATTATTATTTCCCACATTGGATATAATTTCTGAGCGAACAGGAATTACATAAGGGACGATATTGAAGTTGGTGATTGTCTAGGAATGCAAAAAAATTCCGATAAACAGTAATGTCGTGATGATTTACTTGAGATCTGGCGAAGTCATGGATTATTTATTGTCGTTGTTTTCAGTCAAGAAGTTGCAGTACCAAGTATATGGAATTTACAAAACAGTAGTTGAACGGGTTATCTATAGATTTCTATCAAAATAATAACAGTAATGAAGGGCTAAAATTAAAATTGTTCACACGAATATGTTTTCGCACTTATGTTTTCGATAGCAATATTTTTTGTCATCTATTAACGATCTGATAATACTGAAAGAAGTGAATCTATTCAATAGAAATATAGTGAACGTGATAATATAAACTTACACCCAGACTTTATTTTCGTGTTCAACGATCAAGAAAATTCTTCGCTCTCGCATCTAGACACACACTCACTCCCCCTCCCCAAGAAATTCAGTTTTCCTTTATATCATTTCTTTGTCATGCAATGTTACAAATGTCACTGCCATTAAATCTGCAGTATGAAGTCTGTGACGCACGCCGAACTAAATGTTTCTACTTCCTGAAATCTTCGAAGTTTCGACTGTGTATGGGAGTGCGTTATTTGACATGAACATGTGGTTGTCAAAATGGAGGTCTACGGTTGTTGGTAGTGGTGTCAAGCCGTTGTCAAGTACAGAGTACGAAACGTGGTACCGAAACAACTACGTGCTATTAGTTGAAGTCTGTGACGCACGCCGAACAAAATCAAAATGTTCGTAGTTTCGACTGCGTTATTTGACGTGACAGCTGTCCAAAATGGCGGTCTGCGGTTGTTTGTAGTGGTGTCAAGCCGTTGTAAGGAGTACGAAACGTGGAAGGGAAACGACCACGGCCACGTGCTGTAGTTTTCGCCGCATAGAATATCGAAAAAATACAAAACTGAACGTTACTAAAAATTACGAAGTAGAAACTTGTTTGTGCATTGGAAAAACATACGGAAAATCAAACTCTAAGGTCGGGAAGTAACATTTTACACTGAGAGTAATAACATGTCCATTACCGGTATAACATGACATATTTACCGATGACCCAGCACTTTGCCACTCTTTGTTGAAGTGCTAGATCTAGCACTTCGCCACTTTTAGACAAAGTGCTAGATCTAGCACTTCGTTAGTTTTCGCTAAAGTGCTAGATCTAGCACTTTGTCAAAAAGTGGCGAAGTGCGAGATCTAGCACTTTGCCCCGCAACTGTTCCGATTTTGAATTCTTTGTTACATGGTCTTCCTGGACTTCTGCCCCCGACATAGACCTCACCATGTCGGAATCGCCTCGGTGAAACCAAACTATGGATAACCCGAGTTCATCAATAGGCATGTCGGGTTGTTCACAATCTCTAAATCTGTTTGCAATATGTCAACTGTAATAGGATTATAAAAGTTGTAACAGCTGATAACGTCCCTTGGCACAAATGATTCACTCCTTGAAAGTAACCTTGCACTCGGAACTACAGTTTTTCTCGTTAGTTAGTTAAATAATTTTTTGAAAAATTAAGCACAGAGATACTTTAATAGCAAATTCCCATATCTGATGTCCATATATCACAATGTACGGTACACGATGTATCCTAATGTTATGATCGCGATCAGATCGTGACCTTTCACCCAAGCCAGTTGTGCCTCACGGCAGAGTAACACACTCACTAGTACTTCCACACATTCGGTCGACAGCATTTCAGTCTTGACCTAGTACCTGTACCAGCGACATCTCCGAAGTATGGCAGCATTCAATCTTGCATTTGACTTTCCCCATATCTCGTTCACGTTTCTGATGACTTTCTAAATTCATCGTTTCATCTAGTATGTCCACTTTCACATTTTCACTGAAAGATATCATAGAAGCTGTCGATCATGCTGGTCGCTGGTCAGTTGCAAATCAACAAATGAACCTTGGAACTACAGTAAGAATACAAAGGGACACATTGTTTCTGCTCATATATTGTTTATACCCCATGTAAGTAAGTGTCTGTGATTTCAGACAGTGTACATTTCTGATGGTCAATGCCATGGAATGTGAATGCCAAAAAGTAGTGCCGGTTATTAATGTTGACTCAGGCTTATCAGATGTAATTACAAAAAGCAAACACTTAGTTATGGTAATGAGCTGATAAGGATTGATCAGAAAGTGCAAGAATTGCACTTTGCTGGTAAAGGCGATGTTCCCCTCTTACCACCGATGCGTCTTCCACCCTAAGGGTGCGGGGGATACTGTGCAGGCCACTGCCAGGTTCTCCTACCATGGCCTGAACACATTGTCAATGACACTAACTACTCGATACAATGGAAATAACTACTCCCGATCTATATAGCATGTTTAATTTGGGGGCATTTATGGCACCGTCTAAGAATAATGTTCCACTGCAACAATGAAGCGGTTGTTAATATTTGGAAAAAGGGGTCAACGCCATGCTCCCACATCATGCACCTCATTCGTGTAATATTCTTCACAGCAGCTAAAGGCAACTTCCACGTCATTGTCAGACCCATTGCTGGCACTACTAATACTATAGCTGATTCTCTCTCTCATTTACGGATGGACCGCTTCTGACAATTGGCACCAGAAGCAGACAAGCATGCAACACCCGTACCCAGCATACACCTCAACGAACAATCGCCCCTGTGACACAGTGGCTCACAACACACGCTAGGAAGTACATGAAACTGAGTATCGCCATGACGACCAGAAAGACATATCACACTGGCCAGACTCGGTATGTAGACTTCTACAATACCTACCTGATATACAACCACTGCCACTGACACAGTGGTCAGCGGTACTATTCGTAACTTACCTGTCAAGGCAGAACCTCATGTACAAAACTAGAAAGGTATACCTATAGCTGCCATCCTGAATGGGCACATCGAACAAGGGGACGGGGAGGTGATATCAGACGCCCTGATACTATGGCGAACATTACAAGGCATTAAATGTCAGCATGGGGACGCGACATGACAACTTCTCCCCATAACTATCGAAATCATGCGAACGTTGAAGAACACGCAACGAGAGCACCCAGGCTATCACCTCCATGCATGATAAGATCATGCTGTGGTCAGCATGTACACTTGCATTCTGTGTTTTTTTGCGGGTAGGCAAATTTACCTCACCCACGCCTCATCGCTTCGATGAAAGACAGACATTACTCGGGTCAGACATCTCGCTTGATACTATTCTGTTCGTCGATAGTGAAGGTGTCCAAGACTGACCCCTTCAAATGCGGTAGGTAACACGTCCATCCAAACAGCGCCCTCTGACTCATCCATATGTGCCATCCATGCTTACGAGAAATACGCTAGCATCAGGAAGGGGTCTGGGGAGAGCCCAGCCTTCATGTTCAGAGATGGACGATGTTTTAATCGTGGATGGTTATAACTGATTCCGTTTTGAATTGACCTTTCCATTTGGTCAATTTCATATGGTAAATACTCACAAATGCTCAAATATTGTTGCTATTATCGACTAAAACACTTCTCTTAAAGTATATTTTTCACATAAAATGACTGGATAAATGTATGCTTTTATTGAAGTTCATCTGACAATGTATCTTGAAATTCAAGTTTGTATCATAGTGATGGACAGGTCAATACTGAGGTTTATACTGCAATCATGCAAACACACAGACAGCTGTGAACATCCAAAATGACCAGCTTGAAATTCAAGGTAGTGTACAAGCACACACATTGGCTTGAAAGTCAAGGCTGTGTACTCGGATTGGCTTGAAATTAAAGATTTTGCACCATGCATACAGACTGGCTTGAAATTCAAGATTTTGCACAGTGCATACAGGCTAGCATGAATTTCAAGGCAATGTACAAGCACACACATTGGTTTGAAATTCAAGTCATGCAAACAGACTGACTTGAAATTCATGGCCATGAACATCTACACAGACTGGCTTGAAATTCAAGGATCTGAACTTGCGCCCACACAGATTGGATTAAAAATCAAGGCTGTCTACATGCAAATAGACTGGCCTGAAATTCAAGGCTAAGATCATGAACACAGACTGGCTTGAAATTCAAAACTGTGAACATGTACCCCTACAGACTGGCTTGAATTCCATGGCTGTGAATACCCACACAGACTGGCTTGAAATTGAAGACAGTGTAAATGCATACATACTTTCTTAAAATTCATGGCAGTGTGCATTTAAACAGACTGGTTTGAAAATCAAGGCTGTGAACATGTACACAGACTGGCTTGAAATTCAAGGCTAAGAACACCCACATAGACTGTCTTGAAATTCAAGGCTAAGAACACCCACACAGACTGTCTTGAAATTCAAGGCTAAGAACACCCACACAGACTGTCTTGAAATTCAAGGCTAAGAACACCCATACAGACTGTCTTGAAATTCAAGGCTAAGAACACCCACACAGACTGTCTTGAAATTCAAGGCTAAGAACACCCATACAGACTGTCTTGAAATTCAAGGCTAAGAACACCTACACAGACTGTCTTGAAATTCAAGGCTAAGAAAATTCATCTGGGCATCAAGTTTCACCGCTGCCGCCATGTTTTAATCGTGGATGGTTATGAATAAGTAACACAAACACAGATCATTAGAGCATAACAATTATAGTGTATTCTCTTAGTCAGACGACATGTTGAAGAGAGAGAGATTATGCGCAAGTCGCATCCTCGTTCAAGATACATATTATTGTTAAATCAAAAGTATCAATATGTAGCATATTGTAACATCCTTCCTTTTTTGAAAAGGTAGTTAAGAGTCACGGTATATTGTTCATTGTTCAAAATGATGGGATATGTTCATTGTTCGCGTAATTGTATTTGTTGCTCTGATATGTACTTATAGGAACAATAACATTAAACTATGAATTGAACTTTTCTCGAATCACAACTTGAACTGTTAACAGTATAACATTTAACTTGTAGAACAAATTGTAATCAGGGTAAATAGTCTCTTTACCAAAGTTATCGTCTTAAGTTCCTAACAAACAAAACTGATAAAACAAGTTTCTATGGTTATTGCTATTTGAACACGGCATAGCATATGTATCTCTAAGTAGAATAGTCTTTCAAGTAGCATGGTTGTTTTATAACACGGCATAGCATATGTATCTCTAAGTAGAATAGTCTTTCAAGTAGCATGGTTGTTTTATAACACGGCATAGCATATGTACATGTATCTCTAAGTAGAATAGTCTTTCAAGTAGCATGGTTGTTTTATAACACGGCCACTTCTGGATTTCATCGGAGATTTGGATGGTGTAGCAATAACTTGTCGTGGTGGTGACGATATTGCTTCTTTATCATCAGGTCTGCTTGACGATGTAGGATGATTTGTAGACGGTGGTGGTTTCATGATATTTGTAGACGGTTGTGGCTTCATGATATTGGGAGCATAAGATATTGTGTCTGTCTTTCCCAGGTCTTGATCTGCAGGTTCCATTGTTTTCTTGAGATGAGCTCGGTTACGTCGGTATGTTGTGTTAGATGATTCAACTTCGTAAGATCGTTCATCCAAACGTTGTGTGACGACGGCTTTTGGCCATTTCTTTTGTCCTAGAATGAATGGTTTCATTCTAACAATATCACCTTCTAACTCTGGTAGGTCATGTGCATTTCTGTTGTAGTACGCTGCTTGTGTAGTTTGTTTTTTCTTCATCTTATCTCTTTCACTTTCTAGGTTAGTTGTTCTTGGACGTAGTAGACTGGCTGCTGTTGGTAGTAATGTTCTGGTTCTACGGTTCATGAGACGTTGTGCTGGACTAGAACCTATTTGTTGAGTTGGAGTGTTGCGTTGGTCAAGTAGTGCGAGATGAATGTCACTATTTGATTTCTTGCATTTTCTCAGGATTTGTTTTGCTTTCTTAACAGCTGCTTCAACTTTGCCATTCGCCTTGCTGTTATATGGGCTAATGGTAGGGTGTTCAAAATCCCATAGTTTTGCGAATGTTGCAAACTCAGTAGAGGTGTATTGTGGTCCGTTGTCGGATACTAACTCTTCTGGTATTCCATATCGGGCAAAGTGCTGTTTGGTTTTCCTTATAACTGTTGAGGACTTGGTATCTGGAAGTTTATCCAGTTCGTAGAAGTCGCTATAATAATCTACAGTTACTAGGTAATCTCGATTGTCATAGGTAAACAAATCTGATGCTACCTTCTGCCAGGGTCTGTGTGGAACTTCATGGTTCATCAGTGTTTCTTTGCACTGGCTGGTTTCGTATGTACGGCAAGTTTCACATGACGAGATATAGTTCTTTATATCAGCGGACATGCCTGGCCAGTATAGGCATTCACGGGCTCTGCGTAGGCAACCTTCAATTCCTCCTGTATGTGATGAGTGTATTCGAGTCATCATGTCCTTTCTCAACTTGTGTGGTATTACAACTCTTTCTCCTCTAAAGATGAGGCCATCTTGAATAGATAACTCGTCTCGGAAATTGAAATATGGCGAAACTTGTGTTGGTAAGTTGTCCTTGGTGTCTGACCATCCGAACAGGATCACGTTTTGGAGTGACTGCAGGGATTCATCTTGCTCTGTTGCTGATCGGATCTGTAACAGTCTCTCCTCACTGATTGGTAGGAAGCTAACCATATTGATCTTATCAAACACAGTTTCTTCGGTTGTCGTTTTATCAGGGGGTAAGTACGCTCTGGATAAGATATCAGCTACGTACATTTCTTTACCTTTGCAGTAGATGATCTTCACATCGTAGTTTTGGAGACGGATCATCATCCTTTGTAACCTCTTCGGTGCTTTATGTAGTGGTTTATTCTGTATGGACTCTAAGGGTTTATGATCACTATATACTGTAGTGTGTCGGTCATACGTGTATTGGTGAAATTTCTCCATTGAGTAGACAATCGCGAGCATTTCCTTTTCGATTTGAGCGTATCTCGTTTCAATAGGTGTAAGTGCTCGACTTGCATATGCAATTGGACATCCTTCTTGCATCAATACAGTTCCTAAACCGGATTGACTGCTATCACACTGTACTTCAAGATGTTTATCAGGATTATAGTATGACAGTATAGGGGCTGACGTCATCACTTTCTTTACTTCATCAAGTGCAGCTTCCTGGACTTCAGTCCATTCCCACTTAACATCGGTGTGTGTGAGTTGTCTTATGGGTTTCATGACATCAGATAAACGTGGTAGGAAACGGCTCAGATAGTTCACCATTCCACTGAGTCGCTGTATATCTTCAGGGTTTTCAGGTCTCGGCATTCCTATGATAGCCTTTATCTTGTCTGGATCAGCTTTCAGACCATCTTCGGTCAACAGGTGTCCGTGAAAAGCTATCTGTTTGCATCGCAGTTCCAGCTTTGCTTGCTTGAGTTTGATTCCTTTTTCACGACATCGTTGTAGCAATTTGTCAAGGTTGCTATCATGTCCTTGGACAGTGTCACTGTGGACTGTGATGTCATCAGCTATACAGAGTACACCAGGTAGGCCTTCAAGTGCTTGATGTAGTCGTTTCTGGAATATTTCACTGGAAACGTTCAGGCCAAAGGGTAGTCTAAACCATCTGTATCTTCCAAAAGGAGTTATAAACGTCGTTAACAAACTGGATTCTTCATCAAGAGTAAGGTGCCAATATGCGGATGACAGGTCAACTTTAGTGAATATCTTTGACTTTGATAGATCAGGTAAGACGTCATCTAAGGTAGGTAACTGGTAGTGTTCTCTTCTCAGTGCCTGGTTCAGTGGCTTCGGATCTATGCAGATTCTGAGTTCTCCAGACTTCTTAGTCGTGGTTACAAATTGACTGGTCCATTCAGTAGGTTGATCTACTGTTGTTAGATATCCAAGCTGTATGAGTCGGTCAAGTTCAGCTTTCAGTTTGCTTCTTACTGAGATTGGTACTGATCGGCATGGTAGTGTTACAGGAGTTGCATCTGGATTTACATGTAAGTGTACATCACCTTCAAGTTTTCCAAGTTTGTCATCAAAAACATCAGGATACTTGTTGACAATATGACGTTTGTCATCAGTGTAAACTGAGTTGACTGCCTTGAAGTTTTCTGTGTTAATAGTGAGTAACTTCATCTGCTGACTAGCTTGCATACCTATAAGAGTGGAGTTAAGTTTTCATTCACTATAATGAATTCGACTGAGTATTTCTTTCTTCTTCTTGGGTTGCATATGATCAAACGGCATACTCCAGCTGGTTGTACCTTTGTGCCATTCCACATTACTAAACTGTTGTTACACGGTTTAATGTCTCTGTTGCCAATGTACTTAATGGGTAAAATATTGGCTGTTGCTCCGCAGTCTAACTGGAAACGGATCGGTTTGTTGTCGATAAGCATTTCTGCGTGAACTTCTTTGTCACTCACAGTGTGGACTTTCACAAGATTTATCCATTCTGGATCAGAGTCACTGGACTTGCTGTTTTGGTCTTGTACTGTATGTATGTTGCGAGTCTTCGTACATTTCTTAGCAAAGTGGTTTCTACCTTTGCATAATGTACATGATTTTCCCCATGCAGGACATTTCAGTTTGCCTGGTACATGGTTGTATCCACAGAACTTGCAATCTATACCCTTCTGTTTGGTGCTTGGATCACTTCTGGTTTGTGATTCTTGATATCACACTGCTTCTTTCTCCGGAAGTTGGATTTTGTCTTTACTCTATGCACTTCTTCTGTACTTCCCATTGTTCTCAATCGTGAGGTAGTAGCTTCAGCACCTCGGCACGTATCTATGCAGTGGTTGAGAGTTAACTTACGTTCTTGTAGTAGACGTTTTCTGACTGTGTTGTCTCTAACACCAACAACTATCTGGTCTCGGATGAGGGAGTCGTGTAAACATTGACAGAAATTACAAGTCTTAGCTATTATCTTCAGTGCTGTAATATAGGTATCAATGCTTTCATTTGGCTCTTGAACACGCTTATTGAACAGATAACGTTCATATGTTTCATTTGTTTCACCAACAAAGTGTTCATCAAACTTCTTGATCACAGTTTCTACTTTGGATTTGTCTTCTTCAGCAGTATAATCAAATCCATTGTATATTGTCAGGGCTTCAGGACCAATAGCATGTAGAAACAGGGCTAGCTGGTACTCAGGTGTTTGAGTGTTGAGATTAGTAATCACTTTGAAATTGCGACAAGACGTCCACGTTATTACGCGATCTACCCACACAGGCTGGAATCTTACACGCCCACAAGTACACCACACACAGCTTCAGAAGTGGGGCAGCCACCACAGCTGCTGCCACTCAACTAACAGACTGGCTCATCAAAACTCTGGGCCGATGGAAAAGCGACGCCTATCAGATATGCGTGAACACGACGATGGGCATCCTACAAAGTGTTCCACGCCTACTAGCCGCACAACACACCCATGGCAGGACTTCCACTGCACTACGCGCAAGGCAAGAGGACATTTGACGCAACCCAAGGAATCAAATGCGCGACATATGGGACTTTGCTAAGCTGTGTGACTTAGACAATCACTGCTAGGGACACCAAGTTAATTAACATTATCTAACATTGCATCATTGGCACATTAACCACATTGCCTAAGACTGTCTAGGGTGCGCCATGCAACCTTGACCTAAGTAAACAAGGGCTAAGACTGGGACACTAGGCCTAACTGTGCGGACTGTCATATCTTTCCATTATTTATTTATGTTATGCGATTACAACTATAGAATAACTGTATATTCCAATTGTCATACCATAATGACCAAACTAAAGGGCATGCCAGCCAACGCCATGCTAACTTTAACAAAACAATTACTGGCTGTGACCAGGCATGCAGGGCTCAGACCACGGTGGTGCGAGACTCACATGCAGACCCTGTACCGCCCAATGCTCCGCCCTGTTCACTGTACATGCCCCGCTGGTGACAGATACACTGATGAATGCGTTTGTGTTCCCGAAGTGACGTTATAAAGTTCCAAATCCTGTCCTATCCATATGCAAATGAGAGGTACTTACCTGAAGGTGCTCTGTGGCTGAGCCAAGAGTGCCTCATTTTTCGTGCAATTTCTCGTGTTAGAATTATATTGTACTATTACAAACCCGATTTCCTTTATTTTTATGGCAAAATAAACATAATTACGAAAAAAAGTATGTACCTTTGCATGTACACTTTAACATAACTGCGGCTTTCCATACATGTACACGTTTGCACTCCTAAAGGCACGGACACACGGATGCACGGACAGACAGAACCCAATCCATAAGTCCCCGTCCCGTACTTCGTCTGGCGGGGACTAACAAATAACTGTTGCTTAAAGGTGGCCATGGTGCATTGTTGTGATGCCATACCATATGTATTGGATCATGTATCAATTGAGAGACAGAGTTTATGTTATATTTGAATGTATATTTATAGCTATTTGTTTATGGTTTATTTTATGCACATACATTTTTGGTTAAATAGCTCACACAGCGCCTGCAAGTGACAGCATAGCAGCTCAATGACTAGTACGCATGCATGTCCTATATACTATGCGATGGTTTTTCGGTGGTTTTACTCAAGGATGCATTGCGGTACAATGACTACGCATGCACATTCTATGTAAGATGTGCAATCTTCATGCTGAGGGCGCTCTCTATGATATCATCATGAGGCAGCCACTCACAAATGAATCTGCCCAGCTGTGTGAGCTTAGGGGCTTTGGCCTAGGTATGATATTAAATGTATGGACATTTAAGTACAGGAGTGTGGCTCTTGATTTTGTTTAGTTGAAAACAAGGTGGCCCGGCCCCCTTTATTCACTTCTTAAAAATGATGACCAAATAAAGGTGCCCCCCCCCCCCACCCCCGGCCGTATTAAAAAACTGTTTGCTCCCTAATGGAAATAATAAGGCATGACTGTCTGTGCCTGTCATGGCACCCTATTTTGCATGATATTTGGAGGTGGAGAACTTGTGATGACTCACTGGCAAGTAATCGCCAAAATATAAACATTTCCTATCTGGGTTGTTAACATATGCAAATGTCGCATATTTGAGTCATCCTGAGTGACACACACCCTATCTAAACAGCAGGGGAATTTGTCTCATTTTGACATTCACAAATAATTTGTACATGATTCATGACCTGTGTGTTTCTGGGAGTACAGAAAAAATGCTGAAAAAAAGACCCACAGGCTAGTGCTCTGTACAGCAGTTTGAATTTCCCGCATTTGCATAGATTAGCCATAATCCTCTTATATAGGACAGTTCTGTGTTTATTTATTGTTTGGATCAGGCTTAAGGTTCATATAAAATACACTGGATTTTTCATGAAAGTACATTTAAAAATCCTCAAAAACCACACAAATGCAAAAAAACAAAACAAATCGTGACATAAATCAATAAAGAATATCTCTCCAGTGCCTGAACTGGAGAGTCATGGTATATACATGAATAAGCACACTGTACATAAACATTACTACTATCTGTAAACACTTTTCCAGACAAGTTCACCGAAAGACAAAACTGAGTAACAAACAAACATAGAACTTATACTACACCGCCTGGACAAAGTAAAACATTTTCTAAAACAATTATTATACGCAACTCAAACTTTGTTGTATGTTTTCAACTTACTTAAAATTAGACCACAGATGACAACAGTATAAATTAGAACAAAAAGACTTGAATAACCTAACCTTAACTTCACTAGAACAAAATGCAAAATTCCTGCATAGAAAGTTACCACGTACGTAAAGTAATTACATTTGTCTAGTAATATCATCATCACCCATGAAGCTACTGAGAACATACACCCAGATATTTGTATGAGTCAACAAACGAAAGCTTATTATCATTGAAAGAAATAACAGGGGTGTTTAAAAGCTTAAAGTTTTTGGGGATGACAACCATAAAAAGAGTTTTTGTCTGATTATACATGTAGATAGTATCATGTTCTATACCGTAAACCTCGCAAACATGAAGCTTTTGTAAGCCCTTGCTAGGGGGGCTAAAGTCAATCAAATCATCAGCATATGAAATGTGATTCAAAAGTCTACTACTAATCAGACATCCAACCTTATGAGAATTAAGACAATGTAAACGTTAAAAAAACGTGGAGATAAAATTCCCCTTGTGAACACCATTAAGAACAGTGAAGGTAGAGGAGACGACAGCTCTCCATTTAACACACACTAGCTGAGATCTATACCAAAATACTATCAAACGAACAAAAATTACAGGAACTCCTCTCAGTAAAAGCTTTTTAAAAAGTGACCAGTGATTAACCCGATCGAATGCTTTAGAAGCATCCATAAAACACAAAAATATTGGACTCTTATGAGACTTATAAACTTGGATAACTTCCTTCTGGAGATAGATACATTGGTCAGTAGAGTGTTTAGCCTTAAAACCAAATTGATTGTCAGAAATATACAAATGTGACTCGATAAAGTTAAGTAGAACATGTTCAAGCACTTTTGAAATGACAGATGAAAGGGCAATTATAAGGTCTATAGTTACCCTTATCAGTGACATCCCAAGCCTTATCCTTACCAAAATGGTAGAAATCATATCAGGTTATCAGGGACAAATACCCATGTAAAACGCAAATATTGATTCCAACGTGGTACAGTATGCTTGTTGTTACCTACAGAGTGGGGAATACTCTCATCAGCAGCTTCAGATAGACTGCGCATCATGTTAGTATATAACATATCAATATCCTGCCAATGCTTCAAGACATTACAATTAACATCTGTACAATGTAATAAATCAGTTGGTATGTCAATTTTGCTCAAAAACTTGTTACTACTCACCCGATAAGACTCAATATTACTTTGCTTGGCTAAATGCCATTTACAACTGCGTACTTTAATCTCACAATCAAGATCAAAGTGCGGAAGACAACCAACATTGATGGAAATGCAAAGAGGAAAATTTATACTTCAATTTGATTGAGACCCTGAAAAATTTCCTATGAATACCGATCGACTGTATGATCATTCAATAGCAACAGCAAACATTTTACTTCACCTTGATTCAAAGCATCACATCTTACAAATACAAAACAATGCAGCAACAACGAAGATATGTCGCTGGTCCGATCCAGGCTTCTTCTTGGCAAGCCTGATGAAAATGATCAAAGTTATATAATAGTCACAAAATGACCACGGTGTAGAAATTGACATAAATCTTAAGTAATCCAAATAATAAGAGTCTATTAGTCTCTCAGGAACTTTTTTGTGTGATTTCACTGGTGTTGAAACTCTGCGGAATTGTACTAGCGAAGAACGTTTGTTTACAACATGTGACAGCCCAACTAACTTTTTCCCGCACTTGCACTGTGAGTTTGAGCACGCTGTAGTTTATTTGCATACGATTGCCATCAGCTACCTTTACACGTGATGTGACTCATATATATTGTATAACCATTTATTTGTTAACCAATACTACTGTGTGCTTATGTAACAATTCTATAAAACATATTTCAGGGTCATCTTATATTTGTAATTTTGAATCTGGGCTGGGTGATTTCATACAGGATGTATCAGATGACTTTGACTGGCAAATTATACATGGATCGACAATGACTGCTGGGACTGGACCGTATGCAGACCATACCACTTCAATTACATCGGGTAAGAAAATAAATACTAAATAGAAATGAAATATAGCCCTCGATTGGAGAGTCTTAGATTTTCCTTCAATTTGTACACATCGTATTAGGGAAATTACAAAACTGAACTGCTAAGTTAACAGTTTGCAGGCATGTGAACTGTTAGTACTAACAGTCGAACTGCTAATCTTAACAGTTGTTGGAATATCTTAGCAGTTAGAGACATTTCTAAAAATTTGAACTGCTAGTATATTGCTCTTAGCATGTAAAGCACAAGTTCGAACTGCTAATATGAATGGCCCTTAGCAGTCGCAAATTCTGCATGCTAAGCCCAACTGCTACTATGACTAGGCCTTAGCAGTTGAAAACTGTGCATGCTAAGTGCAACTGCCAAAACTGGTTTTATGACTTGGCCTTAGCAGTTGCAGATTCTGCATGCTAAGCTCAACTGCTACTATGACTAGGCCTTAGCAGTTGAAAATTGTGCATGCTAAGTGTAACTGGTGTAGTAGCAAAAAAATAACAGTTCAAAGTACTAGAACAGAGATCTCTGAGTATTTATACTGTGTTTTGTTTAAATCTGGCCCTTGGTTGCTGTAACAGTGTAACATTTGAAATCTAAGTCATTTATTAACTTAATGTAAAAATTCCACATTGATGTTAGACAACGTTTTACAATAATCAGTTTGCAGTTTAATACATATTGGTTTATTAATATCATATCATATTATCATATCAAGTACAGCTAAGAGCATGAGCTGATCAGAAGTCAAATACTAAAGGTACAACAGTCTAGAGTTCACTATATTTATCGTGTATCCAGTTACTACTACAGTTTTGCAACTATAAATACAAGTACAAAAAAAAATACTTATATTCCATACAATATTTTCACGAGCTTTCCTTTGTTTAATTGGGAGTTCGTTAATCATCAAATAGGCTGGCCACATGCTCACTCTCGAACTCTTGAACACAGCAACTCCATCGCGATCGGTGCAATTGCCTTCGTTTTTACAGTGTACCCTAGCTCTGGATGGAACGACGTGTCAAACATCGTAGCGCATACATCCAGAGCTACAGTGTACCCCAACAACGTAAATGGGTGAGAATACGTAACGTAAATGGGTGAAGTGTGACGTCATAAAATGTTACCAGTCGTGGTCCATACGGAAGTCCATGGTATTTGATTGATACACTATTGAAAAAGAGTTACACTCGTGCATCATTGCTACTATGCAGACAATATAAATACGTGAAATAGGGTTGGCAATTTAGCAATGGATTTTGCGACATGAGATATACAAATATTTGACCTATGACCCAGTTGAAACTGACCAATCATTTTGCTTGCCGCGTCTTTTCTTCCAACGGCAGTGTAGTATGTGATTCAACATGGCAGCCTCGCACACTTTCGTCCAACTGTATTTCCCTTTTGACAGTACATTGATCATAAAAAGGGCCGATGAATTAGACGACGATACAAATGTCGAAGTAGGAGTGAGGGTTACATGTAACTTCGAAACAGAGGAAATAACTGAAAGTGCCGAAGCGGTAGTTCACCCACAAGAATACGAGGGAGTGGTGGTATACCATTCGGCGGGTAAGTTATCTTATTTCAACCCACATTTGATTTCCAATGTCTGTTGTATTACCTGAGATATATGGTTATGATAAATTCTGTGACAATTTGAACATTTTACAGTTAATAATAATAAGGCTTTTTGATCAAAGATTCATACACATGGGTTGCGTTATTCAACATTCGGGACGCAATGCATTTACCGTTGACTTGTCACCTGTGAGTCAGTCCTTGGAACCATCAGTGTTCAATGTCATCAATGACTGTTACAGTGTACTACTTTGAAGAGAGATTGGAAACATGATTTTGAAGAAAGAACAATATTAAAACAATGAAAAATAAGTGACCATATACAAAGACAAAGTATGACATGGCCACAGTGCATTGTCACTGATACGTGTCACAGTAACGAGCTAGAGAATTTGGTAAATTAGTGCAGACTTGCATTCTTCAACGTCGTCAAAGTAATGCCGTTATTATATCAGATCTTTATAGTTATCTGTTCAAATTTAATCCGAAAACCTGCTAGCTGTAGTTTAACATCGTAAATTGTATGATGCTGAATTACCTTCAAAAATTGCGGGAAATGATGCCACAAACTATCTCACAGTTTTGGAGTGCTCAGCAGTAAGGTATGGCAAGTCTCATGTACCACAGGTTTCATCAAGACGATATTCCTATGTTTAGTTTGCACATTTCTGTTTGTTTTGAAATTGTTCATGCCCTTGATATTTATTTTCAAAGCATTCCAAATTTTCTGTGAAAACTATCAAAGACTGACTAGAAAAAAAGTCTGAGACTGAGAAAGAACATTAGTTTTTCGTTCAATTATAATCTGAAAACATCCTTTCTAAACATAGTGTGTATGTGTGCTTGGATTTATTATGAAAGAATGTTTTTCTTTAAAAATGTATGGATATGAGTGATAATACATGTAGAGTGTGTTCACATTGAATTACAGTTATTATTACAGAAACGAAGGTTCTAATTTTTTTTAAAAAGAGGAGTAAAAGAAATTCCCTTACACATAAACTTAGCTTGTGTTGCTTTAAAAAGTAACAATCCTTCAAGTTAAGGAAGTTTATACTTAATCATATGTTGTTACTTTTGCAGGAAAGGATTCTTGTTAAGATTAAAAACAACCCTAATCTATATGGTGATGTCAAAGTCTCATCTTTAAAGCTGTTCAAGGCAGAGAAGAAGGCTTCATAGTCGAAAGATTATTTTGGTGAGTAAAATATATATGACACTAGAAGAAATATTGGCTTATCAACAATTTGTTTTATAACTCACACAGGCTGACTATTCTTTACACTTGAGAGCAGTGAGTTACAACTGTCACAATTATGATGTTTATTTTTAGTCCCAATCAGATGAAGTCCAGGATGGGGACTTATACAATAGGGTCCGTCCGGAGTCATTTCTCAGACATGACTGAAGCGATTTCTCTCAAACTTTGCACAAGGACAACATACTATGGAATACATATGCACTTGGTGCAATGTTTCTAAAAGTGTTCTTTTCCTAAAAGAATCAGCAAAATTTGCTCTAGCAACCATGACGCACCCTTAGCAACAACCAAATGTCAGTATTTTATTTTTGAGTGATGATAAATATGTTTTGTTTAGTTTTTTGACATTTTTTTTGTTATCAATATCTGTAGGTGTTCTATTGAATGAACTGATTGACATCGTCTTCACCTTTGAAGAGCTTGCAAATAGTTGTGGCATGGGGAAGCGGTTAAAGAGAAGTGGTGTGGAATCTAAAGTACCTTTGGACAGCCATCGAATCGAGGCAATAAAAAGTAAGACAATTAAAAGGAGCAATGTATATTGATAATTATTTATCTTGTATTACAGTGAACCGAGATATTAACATGCAATGTTATATTCGTGCTATAGGAATTCAAGTTGATTATTCACATTTAATTTTAGAGCCAACAAGGTGTTCAGTGTTGTTTGTGCACATAAACAATGTGTTGAGAACAATGAAATTTGACATTAGGCTACTGAAATTATAGATGCTTACTGTAAAGTACATACAGTGCATTAAATAAAAATTTGTTTCTCCTTGTACCATGATAGTGATGGCAGTCGATAGTAACACTGTATGAAAATGTTATCCTGAGACTGACTTGCATCTAAAATAATTTACATCTACAGTCACACAGTTTTATTTTCATGTTCATGATTGGGCATAAAATTAAAACTGCCTAAAAATAATTTCCAGTTTCATAGTATTACCTGAAATAGAGTTACACACCCAAATAGAGGCGTAATTGTCTTAAAATCAAGCAACCACAAACTTAAAGAAAAAAGAAACCGTCTGATTTTGTGCAGCACAAATATGCCAACTCCACTAATTGCCTGATCCCATGGTGCCATGCATAGCAACAAATATACTTGTTCCACTCTGACCTCAAGTGTGGCATGAAATATGGCATAGCAGCTATTTGGATTGCATGAATTTACATTATTTACTAGACTACAGATGCAAATGGATGTCTAATGAGCAATGGTTGTTTCTTTGGATTTACTATGCACGTAATAACCCATTTGTCAGCTTTTTGTGTGTAAGATATAATATGCATTATGAGTTTAATAAGTTGATTTTTAACAAGTCACTATAACTTTAAAATGCAAATGCTTGAGCTTGGTGTTCCTATGAAAATGCATCCGTGACTTCAATCAGATACTAATGTAAACCTTTGTTTTATCTATAGAGTACCTGTTAGCGAGAGAACAGGATTCCGGAATGAAATATGACATCACAGAGACAGCTTTCAATAAAAAAGTTACCAATAAACTAAGCAACGCAAGACGTAAGCATGACCTGGCAAGACTGATATCTTGTAATACCGGTAGTTCCCATTGAATGTTTTAGAACAAAAGTTCTTGTTTTTCTGTAAGTTTTGAGCCTGTATCAAAGTGATTTTTAGATATATCACTTCCAATTGTACTTTATCATCTATATTTAGTTCAACAGTATAGTAACAAGAAGTAAATAAATGAAGATTTCTTAGTATATTTTGATTCCGTGCAGGTTTATTGTGTATGTAAGTTCTGCAGTGAAGTCTAATCTGGTGAGTAGTGGACATCCTTTTAAATATGTAATCAAAGAGGTAAAAAAAAAACATTGCACTTCTACATCACATTCATGAAGTGGACTCACTGGCATATATTTTGTGCATTTGCAAGCTGTCAAATTCCAGTGTACTGCTGAATAACAAACTGTATACAGGCTAATATCTTAACCTTTACATGCAGGCCTTGCTAGCAGTTGAACTGCTAAGCTCATTTAAATATTTCGGCCTATACACATGCTAAGGAACTGCTAGTGAACTGTGAAGGCTGAACTAGCAGTTGAACTGCTAATCTTGAAGGTTAAGGAGCAGGCCTTGCTAGCAGTTGAACTGCTTAGCTCATTTAAATATTTCGGCCTATACATATGCTAAGGAACTGCTAAGGCCCTATGTACTGCTTATGGGCAAAAATAACTGTTTGAAGGTTAATATCTTAGCCTTTACATGCTAATATGAAGGTTATAAGCGCAGGCCTGCAAGTTTTGTAAGGGAGGCCAGAGTATTGGGGGAGGGAGGTGTACAAATAGTACTCAGGAAAGGTCAGAGTATGGGTGGGGGTTAAAACTGTAGTAGGAAATGGTGAGAGCTAGCTAGTAGACTGAGCTGGGATTATAAGTCGTATCGGTGGAGGGCAAGCGAATGGGGTGGGGGTGTCTACCTTGCATCTTTGGGAAGGACCAGATTATCAGGCTATGCATGCAGATTGTACAGGGAAAAGCGAGAGTGTCAGGAGGTATAAATCGTGATGAAAAAAGATGAGATTTCAATTATCAAAGGTAAAAATAGTAATTGAAACTGACGAGATTTCACATCAGAAACATCATGTTTATCAATGTGCACTGCATTTGTGTGTGGTGGGGGGGGGGGGGGGTAGTGGGGACTCTAAAATGTGAGTAATAAAATCTAATATTAACCATCACATACCATCCACATCATATATGCATCATAGTATATAGCTTAAAAACAGCAAATAATCTGATGACTTCTTTCAAACCATGTATACTAATATTCAAGTCTTCATATTAACTGTAACGAAAATCAAAGTCTCTCATTTCTGAATTGTGTAGTACCAAGCTTATACTGACAGGATTTGTTACAGATAGTAAGAATAGCCATAATGTTATATCATTGTAGACAAGAATATTTATTAACATGAAATTTATTACACAAAAATGCCAAGCTTATACTGACAGGATTTGTTACAAATAGTAAGAATAGCCATAATGTTATATCATTGTAGACAAGAATATTTATTAACATGAAATTTATTACACAAAAATGCCTGTAACATATTTTATTTTAAAATGGTTGTTCCTTGTTTTCGAGAACAATTTTTTTAATTTAATAAATAAGATTTCCATTTTAGAACTACATGTATACACAGCTTGGTGTTGATTTTGAATTGAGTAAATGTTGTAAATTAGTGAAATGTGTGAGGCTGCACCAAATTCAATGAAACTTGCTACATCTATGGATCATACAAAGATATATATGAGTATTTTCAGTTCATCTCTGGTTATTAGTATTTTTTGTGTTCTCTTTGTTTTTGTTTTAAACTCTACCCCAAGGTTTAAGATACTTGGGTAACGATCCCTGGCCCGTAGATCTGTAACATACATTGTTGACTTCACAGGCCATTCATATAGCAATTTGCTGTTCAGTTTCCATGAAACTACAAAAACAGACTCAAAAATGTCTAGTGATCGAATTGATGTATGAAAAAATTATTGCTTGGTGCAATCAAAATGTCAAATTTGATCAAATATTTGGAAATAAACCAGTGCAATTTCGCCAAGTGCTGCCTGGAAATATATTTGATGTACACCCGGAACTAACTGTGACCTAGGCACATTCAAAATAATATACAGTGATACTATATCAATGTTTAATTGAAAATAAGTGAACGTACCATTAGTTCGATGTACAAAACTGTGAGATGGTACCATATTGACAACTTGAAGTCAGTCAATCAAATAATGTTGATTAAATCGTTTTATGAAGTCAAAATCATCTAAAAGAATTTTCAGGTATAGAAAAATTTGTAGGTATAGGAAACTTTGTAAGTTTCATTGATAAGTTGGCATATATATGAAACACCTGTTTTGAAAGCTGGGACAACAATAACTTGACCTTACATAAACTAAACACTTGGATTGTTAAATCAAGGGTGATGAGGCTAGCTTGAATTTCAAGCCATAAACATGACATGGTTCTGTGTTTGGCTTGAAATTCCAGCCACAAACCTGTCTCTGTGGTTGGCTTGAATTTCCAACCACAAACCAGAGATGGTTCATAGTTATAACTAGTACAGTTTGAATGCTGACATCGAAACCATATGTTCACTCAAGATTTAAAATTGCCTCTACACTATACCTACAAATAACATTTATCCAACATCCCACAGTTGCAGCTAAGTGCAGGTTTAAGTGAATATTAGGCCTGATAAAAAAAAATTGTTGTTCCGATTACGCTCAATTTTAGAACAGGTGGGGTAAGTAGATTATTTATTTTATTTTATTAGATATTTTTTTATAGTTCAAGTTTTCCATTGTTTTCCAAATGGTCTATGTGTTGTTTACTTCTTCCTGTCAGATGTACAGCCAATACAGATTGGAGGAACAGTTTTATTTTGCCTTTTTAAGTTAATTGATGTCAGTTTCCACATCCACAGTTTCTCGTGAGACTTTTCTTGTGATTTTATTTTTTTTCTCAAAGGGTTGGCAGTGAAAAGCTAGGTGGGGTCGTGTAGCCGGAACAAACAATTGATTTTTTAGGCCTAATATAACGAATAATGTTTGTTTAGAATTGGAGCAGTACACTATCCGAACTAATAATATGAAACAATGATTAAATTGGTGTGTTGGTGGATTGCATTTCACCTACTCAAAGTGTGTGAATACTATTACTTTACATATGATATGAACGAAACGTATCACATGTTTATTTCATAATCATTGTGATCTCCATTTCTTCTATTATCCTTTAGGACATTATCTGTACACAGAGGCTTCGACTCCTCGTGAACCAGGGGACATGGCTAGACTGACTTCTCCTAGCTTCCCTGCCACTACAGGTGCATGTTTTACCTTTAACTACCATATGTATGGGGATCATATGGGAACTTTAAAGGTATATGTATACAATGATGGTGACGTCACAGGCAATCCAATATGGAGTCAGTCGGGGAATCAAGGTTCCCAGTGGAAACAACTAAATATTTATGTAGTTCGGAAAACAAATTACAGGGTGAGAATGTTTTATTCAGCACATACATGTAGTCAATGCACACCAACTTATGTATTATGATTGCCTTTTTTTGACATGACTTTAACTTTGAGGGGAGGGGGGAGGGGTAACACCAAATATAATCAGCAACAACACTTTGACCACAGAAAATAAATATGTGTATGGCCTACACACATATAAAGCTTATGGCTTTGACTGTCTATGAGTATCTGATATGGTCATCAAAATCAAAAATCTTCACATATAATACAAGGCCGACATTCTTGATAGTACAAGTCATTAAAATGGCCATATGGATGAGGATAGGCTATTTATTTTTGACTTTTAATAATAGGATGACAGTTATTACTGAATATCAGCTCTCAGCTTGAGTCTGTGTGCCAGCGTGGTATATCAAAATAATCTTAACCCGTAAGAGAGATTTTGTTTTTCGATAATGAATAGCATTAGACTATCTGCTTAATAAGGCTGGGGTCAGAATTTATGGCGGGGGGGGGGGGGGGGGGGGGCTTGGGAGGAGAAATTATTTTTTGTCAAAAATAATTCACTGCCCTGTACAACGGACATTTGTAATAATTGCCGAAATTTGTAATAAATCGAAATTTGTAATAAAATTGCCGACATTTGTAATAAATTGCCGATATTTGTAATAAACTGACGACATTTGTAATAAATTCTGTGAACGACAATTGTAATAAAAATTGCCGATATTTGTAATAAATTTCAGAAAAAAATGTGTAATAAACCTGCCGAAATTTGTAATAAAAAAAAGGTTAAGGGGGTTCCTCTCTGACTTTCAAAGAAATGGAGTTACTCATTCTAAACTTAGAAGGGATTTAAAATATCGTCATTACAGGCTTCCTAGAATTAATTTACAACAATTATGTCAGCCACTTGGATCTTTGAGTCTTTGTCAATCAATCATTCAATCAATCAATCAATCAATCATGCGATTAGTCAATAATAAGTCTACTTATCTACCTAGCTACTTACTTACCTACTAGTACCTACATTATATACCCAGCAGTACTCATGTACCAACCCATCAGTCCAAATCATAATTCACTTGATGAACACGTCGTGCTTTATTGAACGAATGTAAATTTTGATCATTGGCGGACGTGTTGTTAAATTGACTTTGTCAAAAGATAACTTGTCGGTTGGTTGGTTGGCTGGCTGGTTGGTTGGCTGGTTGGCTGGTCGGTTGGTTGACTGACTGACTGACTGACTGACTGGCTGGCTGACTGACTGACTGACGGAGGGATGGAAAGACAGGCGTATGGAGGGTAGCTAAAAAGTAATTTCAATCTGTTTTCTAACCTGATTTCATCTTGAGTTCTTAAATCTTACTTCCTCTAGTGTACAAGCGGCGAATGTATGAGTTGTTTGTGATTGTGAAGGCTTCTGAGTGATGAATGAATATACGAACTAGCATCATCAATCCATCACTTGATCAACACTTCGTGCTTGTATGATGGAATGTATATATTTTAATCATTGCGGACAAAGTGTTGATTGGTTGGTTGGTTGGTTAGCTGGTCGGTTGACTACCAACAAACTGATTTCTCTAGAAATCTTAAAAACGGCGATTTCGCAACCAATTTTAGAGTGCATTTGGGGGCAAAAATTGAAAGCTTCATAATGGCTTGAGAAGTAATTGGTATGAGTAATTTTTAAAAACAAATTAGTTAGTATATCAATAAGTTTACAGGGACATATTCTTGTCCGTGAGTGTGAAGAGATTAATATGCATAAAGGCGAATATTTCAGACATCATACATTACCGACACTTGGTGTTATGGATACTGTATATCGCTATATCTCACCAAAGTCTAGCGACACACATACCAGTTTCCAGTTTCGATTATTGTTGGTCTGTGAACTAATTGTACTTATGTATAAAAAGAAACATAATCGCTTGCCAATATTTGCCTAATGGTTTTATTAACACAAACCTATGACAGGCCAACCAACGATAAACTCTGATATATAAAGGAAGAATTTTGGATTTGAATCATAGAAGTAAATACATAACAATATAGTTCTGTATCAATTTTTGGTGCTAAATACCGGCGCAAAACTTCCCTGGCTTAACTTGTAGAATAAGTTCTTACACAGGGAATTTTGATAAAGTTTCTTAGATCCAGGTGTTTAATTTGTTGAAATCTAGGATTGGTGAAGATGAGGCACTTATTTTGTAAATTTTTACTGTCAGTTTTACATCAAATGTCGTTACAAATGTCGGCAATTGTGTTACAAATGTCGGCAATGTTATTACAAATGTCGTTAGTTTATTAAAAATGTCGTTAATCTTATACAAATGTCATTAGTTTATTACCAATGTCGGCAATTTTATTACAAATGTCGGCAATGTTATTACAAATGTCGGCAATTTTATTACAATTGTCGTTAGTTTATTACGAATGTCGCCAATTTTATTACAATTGTCGTTAGTTTATTACAAATGTCGGCAATTTTATTACAAATGTCGGCAATGTTATTACAAATGTCGGCAATTTTATTACAAATGTCGTTAATAAGTTATTACAAATGTCGGCAACGTTATATTACAAATGTCGGCAATTTTATTACAATTGTCGTTAGTTTATTACAAATGTCTTCAATTTTATTACAATTGCCGTTACTTTATTACAAATGTCATCAATTGTATTACAAATGTCGGCAATTTTATTACAAATGTCGTTAGTTTATTACAAATGTCGGCAATTTTATTACAATTATCGTTAGTTTATTACAAAGGTCGGCAATTTTGTTACAAGTTTTCAACAACTTTATTACAAGTATATTCGTAATTGGTACAAGTCTCTGTAAATATACAAAACAAGTTGTAATGTTATATATAGTGGCCACAACAACATTCTACAAGTTCATCAAACATTCTACAAGTTCAAAATTGAAATACACAAAATAATGATTTAATTGAAATGGAGATAAGATTTCATTATTTTAGAGAAAGGGATCAGGGAGACGTTATTCTCCCCTTTTTTCTGTCTTTCATCTAAATAAATCAGAACTCATGAACTCATTCCCGGCTCTACTGGTCAACTATCCCTGAAATCCCTTCCCTATCAGATTTAAAATGATGAACTCCTACCCATAGTGCACAGCTCACTAAACCATGCACATCCTTGAAAACGCCACTAAAATTGAATAGATTGATGAAGAATAGAAAATCACTGTAATGATATGGAAGGGGGCTGCTGTACTCAAACATTGATGGTATAGTCAAATCGATACACATCGGTGGCGACAAATCTCACAAATTTCATGTAAATGTCATGCGAACACATATTTTCTAATATATTCTGTCGAATTGCTCAGTATCCGCGGCAGCTTGCAAAATATAACAAAACTCCGCTAAGAATTACACAGTGTACATTCATTCATTCATTCATTCATTCATTCATTCATCCATCCATCCAACCATCCATTAATTAATTTGTTCGTTCGTTCGTTCATTCATTCATTCATTCATTCATTCATTCATTCATTCATTCATCCATCCATCAATTAATTAATTAGTTCCTTCAAATGAATGGCATCCACCCATCAATTAACTAATTAATTTGTTCGTTCATTCATTCATTCATTCATTCATTCATTCATTCATTCATTTCTTTGTTCGTTAATTCATTCGTTTGTTTGTTCAATCATTCTTAAACTTCCTCATCACATACCATACATACATACATACATACATACATACATGCATGCATGCATGCATGCATACATACATACATACATACATACATACATACATGCATACATGCATGCATACATACATACATACATACATACATACATATATGCGGATTGATTGAAATAATAATAACTTGTTTAATTGTTCAATCAATTATTATATTAATCAATTCAATTAATGCTTGTTAAATCCACTTTCGTTTGACGTGATGTTTTTGCAATCTTGTATTTCTTTATTTAGATAACCCATGTTTTAGTGTGAAAGGAAGGACCCTCCTTAATGTAATTTTTTATTTCAAATTTCGGCAATTTTATCACATTTTTTTTCTGAAATTCATTACAAATATCGGCAATTTTTATTACATTTGTTGTTCATAGAAATTATTACAAATTTCGGCAATTATTACAAAAAGTCGGTTTTATTACACGAAAAACATGATTTTTATTACAAATATCGGCGTTATTACAAATTTCGGCAATTATTACAAATGTCGGTTGTACACTGCCCCCACCCCCCTTGCGCTCTCAAAAGTATTCATGACCCCCCCTCCCCTTCCCGTCTACACATATTTTAATGTGTAATTATACAGTACCCCAACCTCCTCCACTTCAGAGATGTACGGTACACCACATTAAACTAACAGTGGAAATCAACTTCAGCATCCATACATACCATTGAGATATTTCTTTACAAATATATGTGGGCTTTGCGAAATTCGAAAAAAGGTCTCACATTGGGTGAGGACGAGAATTTTAAAATTGTTCATGCAGTTTTGGAGCAGATGGTGCGTTTGTCAATCTTGGTCGAAACAGGAATCTACACACTTTACCAAGGGACAAAGTAGGGTAATAACTTTGCAAACTACAAAGTAAACGACTGCTCATGAGGTTTGAATTTTCAAAAAGTTTCCAGAGAGGGAGAGACAGAGAGAGAGAGATAGAGACAGAGAGAGACAGAGAAAGAGACAGACAGACAGACAGACAGACATAGACAAGAGAGAGAGAGAGAGAGATAGACAGCCAGACAGACAGACAGACAGACAGACACGGGAAGGCATACGCAAATACATTCACATGGCTGTCACCCAACTCATCACAGAATGTGTAGACTTTAGAAGGTATTGTGGAGAAGTTGCGAGAATTTATTCAATGTACTCGGTAAACGACAGCTCCTGATGTTTAATTTGGTTCAAATCATTAGCAAAATATTCCCCCCCCTCCTCAGAATTTTCATGCCCCTCCCCTTTGAACCCTCAATTTTGTTCATGCCCCGTCTGCCCCCATTTCTCCCCAGCCTTAGGGAGTGTCCAGATTTTACTTCCAGGAGGACCCTGGAGGATTTCCCCTTTTCCTTGTGTATTTTTTTCATGCCCCCCCCCCCCCACAAAAGCTCGGGAAAAATTGATCCCCCTGCAAGTTCTTGATTTTTTTTCCATGCCCCCCCCCTATTACAATTACAAAAGAGTACAAACCTCACAATGAACAAGAACACTTTATTGTAAAGCGCCAATCCTTCTCTACCAACGAGTACTTCGAAAACTTAATATTCCAAAAAAACTTTAAAGTTTCTATGTACAAAACTTAAAAATAGCACCAATGGTTCTGCACAACTGTATGAAATGTATTGATATGTAGGAAGGTAAAATGAAAATATCTCTTTTGGACTTTAAGTTGTTTACACACACACACACACACACACACACACACACAAAAGAAGGTACATTTGTAACCATTTCATGCACAAGAACAACATATATTTCCATTGAGCAATGTGGATATATATTTTAAATACTTCACACAACTGTTTTACTTTTTAGATACGTATTGAATACAACTTTAGTTCCAATGCCGGTTTGTGTTGCTCAGCTTGTCAACGATGCAAGTGTAAATATGAACATTTTTATTGTTAGAAGGAATAGTCAAAAACTGAAATAATTCAACATTTGTGCTTGCTGTTATACTTTGACTGATAGACAAGTTTTACTTCTATTTCCAGTATTTGGGGATTTCACTTGGCAAAAATATCAGATCAAAACATTGGAGAGGGCAACAGAAAAAAAGAGAAAACAAGAAATATATGACTTGTTGAAGTTGTTCTTGAGTAGAACTCTTGAAAAAAACTGAAAGTGAAAGAGTTAGATAAATATCTTGATGAGTATTAATTACCAAAACAGAGAAAATTAAAAAGAGAAAAATTAGACATAATATCCACTCACATGGTAGGAACACTAGAATTTAGATCTAGAGAAATGACTGCAAAAAATCATGTACTGATGATAACACTGATAGTGATAAAACAAGTCTTGCACATCCTCATGGACAAGTTATTGCAGATGATTTATGTTTCATTAAATAATCATGGTTCTTTTCCATGACCCCCCTAGAAAATTGTGTGTGTGTGTGGGGGGGGGGGGGGGGGCTGGAAGTAAAATATGGACACTACATACAGAGTCTTAGAAATGAAATTATTTATCTAATAGTTGCATTTCGACCTATCAATGTATATATTTTTATTTTTTTATTTTGACTACGAAATATAACCATCGATTAGGGGAGTTTTATTGTTATGAATCCTAAATAAAAATGAAAACTGAGTAGAATGTTTGATTCACACCTTACAATTCAACTGGCAAAATGGCAAATTAATTTTAATAAATCAAGCAATTTGACCCCAAACAAATCGGAATTATTATAATCTGGTCAATTTATGGGATTATTGCGCTATCTTACAATGGTGGCAGTGGTGGGATGGGGTAGCAGTAGGATTTGCAACAGGTGGCAGCAATGGGATGAGGTCAAAATAACAAACCAATGCACAGTTAGATAAAAATGAGTCAAAACAAATTGCCCATAATTTCCATTTTCTAAAATATGGCCCTCCCCCTGGACCAATTTGTAAAAATGTGAGTCAACTCCTAATTCCCCCCCCCCCCCTGTAATTACTGAAGCCTCCCTGTCTGTCTAAAACTGCATTATCATCATTTCTGCATCATATAGTGAATGTTGTATTCACATATGTCGGATCATTCAATATGGATATATTAACCCTTTTAAGCCTGACACCCTATATTTAGGGTGTTTCCATTGAGTTACAGAAACCAAGTCATTAAAGGCTTAAACGAATGCATTTTCCAAAAATCCATGAGAGAAGTTTGCATTTAACTGAGCTGAAGCTCATGTAGCCATGGTAACAGAGACACAATATTGAACTGGGACTGATTACGATGTTGAAACGTTATCCATGTACTATGATGTAGCAACCTTTAATTACCCTTACATGTATAATCTATATTCTCTTTCAGTTGGCATTTGAGGGTGTGATTGGCAGTGGATATAGAAGTGATATTGCATTGGATGATATCTCATTGACTCCTGGACTCTGTTCATAATATGTCACACAGACATGTAGTCAGACGTTGTCAACATTCTGAGTTCAACATACAAATTAGGAGATAATTTCTTGATGGGAAGCTTTCAAAAAGAAAAAGAACACCATTTCCATTGTGACAAAACTTCCCCGTTGATTAACTGTGTCGATCTACTCACAGACTCCCGGCTTTCTTTGGTGGAGGGTCTATGATCTACTACAAATATTTTATATTTTAAGGTTTTTACTTTTGGCTTAGTATGGAAAGCCAAAAATTATCAAACAAAAACAAAAGACAGACTTGAAAAAACTATGAAAATGATAAT
The DNA here is from genome assembly GCF_964340395.1 of Glandiceps talaboti. Classification (NCBI taxonomy): domain Eukaryota; kingdom Metazoa; phylum Hemichordata; class Enteropneusta; family Spengelidae; genus Glandiceps; species Glandiceps talaboti. The sequence goes on from NC_135570.1 coordinate 18,094,935, forward strand.
AAATAAATAAATGAAGGAATGAATGATGAATAAATAAATAAATAAATATGAAATACAAAAAAGCGCGAGGGCTTGCATTGACAACATGTATCTGTGACAGATAACGGACAAACAGGGAACAATTTAAGCAGACGACACTTGCCCAATATACATAGATCAGAATTTTACTGTCGAAAAATTGACAGAAGAGGTAGACTTCTACATGCCAGGAAATTCAGCTACAAGGCCAACCCTATGTTAGTTTCTCCTCCCATGCACTTCACCCAGTGCGTTAGGATTTTTTTCACTCTTTTTACCAAAACCTGTGAAGTGACGTTCTTCTAGTCTGTGGCTGCTCTGTTAATGGACAGGCAGACAGACAAAAGACAGGCAAACCAACTGACCAACTTTTAACATCCTAGGTTTCAGGGGTGAGATCAGTGTAATATAAACAATTACCACCAATGGCATTGTACCTGTAGCACAACTGTACAGTTTTTAAAAAATGTTTATCCATATGCTAGTCCGTGCTAACAAGAGGTGTTCATTTGGACTATCCAGTTGCCTATCCAACCATGTTGCTATCTTTGCGATATATGCGATCATTTGGCTGTTGCTATGGGCGTGGTCATGTTGCTAGATATATTTGCATACATTTGGAATGTTTTTGTTCACTTGTCCTGATATTATCTTTGCAATATACGTTATCATTTGGCTGTTGCTATGGGCGTGGTCTTGTTGCTAGGCACATTTGTATGCATTTTTTGAATGTTTATTCATGTCTTTCAATTCCTGTTACCTTTGCAATATACGTGATTATTTGGCAGTTGCTGTGGGCGTGGTCTTGTTGTTAGGCAAATTTACATACATTTTTTGAAAGTTTATTCAATTGTATATTAATCCGTTATCTTTGTGAAATACATGAGCGTTTGGCTGTTGCTATGGGCGTGGTCATGGTTGCTAGGGATATTTGCATACATTTTTGAATGTTTACTCACTTGCCTACCAGATGATGTTATTTGACCAAAATATACTGCCATTTGGTTGTTGCTATAAAGGGCATGGTCATGGTTGCTAGGGCCAATGTGTCAAAATAATTTGAAGAAAATCTGCAGAATAACACTTCTTCAAACATCTCACCAAGTTTCAGTCTCACTGACCAAGTACTTTTTGAGATATAAATCTTTGACCAAAATTCACATTTTTACACCTAATTTGCATATTACTGATAAGATCATTATATGCTAATATTTCTTCATCTATACACCCACAGATGCATCCCTGTTAAATTTCAGCCCAATCTGCTGAGTAGTTTTGGAATTATAGGTTTTTGACCAAAAAGACACATTTTTAGCCCTAATTTACATATTACTAAGAGAATCATCATGTCATGAACAAATCTTAATTTACTCACATCTAAAAATGTTCCCACCAAATTTCATGCCAATCTACTGAACCTTATCAGTTCAGTTGTGCTAAAAAATTAAATTCTTTTAGTTTGGCCTCAGACCCCCTCCCACTTCAAACTTAATTGGTTGCATTAAAAATTGTTTCAGACTGTACAGTCAACTCAAAATCAGTATGTAATGCTATGAATACAAAGCCAGTATGTAGTGAGGAGACAATTATTAGCGCTTTTATTGACACTTTACTGTATTTTAGTGTCATGACGTATCATAATGGCAAAAATTCTTCCATTTCTTGATTTTACATTTTGGTTACCAAACATTTTGTTTGACTTTGTAGGATGAGAACTACAATGCCCCCCCCCCCCACCACCACCACACACACACGCACGTACATGCACCCTAATTAAAAGAATTTTTTTTTTTTCCATTCATTGAACCCTACACATTTAGAGATCTTGTGTGTTGTGTCCTTTTGTAAAATGTTTGTAAATTGTTTGATTTTATGGATTCATTTTGTTTTTACTGGTAGGGAATATACTAGATATTTGTATTGTCAGTTGTGATAGCTGGTTCACATAAATACCACTATTTAAAGTAGTCATATCAAAATTGGCTAATTTTTATGATCTGACAATTTTACGGGCAATGTAGAAGAATATACATGAAGTGTATGTTTGTAAGTCAATACATTGTCAAATATTGAAAAATGTGTGAAATGTTTGTTAATATATTGTACACTGTTTTTAGCACAACTGAACTGAACTGAGGTTCAGTAGTGCCCAGCGTCTGTCTGTCTCTCTGCGTGTGTGTGTGTGTGTGAACAACTTAAAGTCAAAAACTGCTGAATGGTGGGTCCATTACCTTGGATGTCTAGTTGGGAATTTGTTCAAATCAAAATGATTGCATCACAGGTGTGTGATTTGGGTCAAAAAATGTGATTTTTGGTCAAAAAACTTAAACTCAGAAACTACGGGGCAGATTGGGCTGACATTTGGTGGGAACATTCTTAAGGGGGTGTAAAGTAAGATTTGTTCATGACATGATGATTCCATCAGTGATATGCAAATTAGGGCTAAAAATGTGTCTTTTTGGTTAAAAATCTATAATTCCAAAACTACTGAACAGATTTGGCTGAAATTTAATGGGAATGCATCTAGGGATGTATGGATGAAGAAATATCAAGCATACAATGATTCCATGAGTGATATGCAAATTAGGTGTAAAAATGTTCATTTTTGGTCAAAAACTTATATCCCAAAAAGTACTTGGTCACAACATGGTGAGATGATTTTGAGTGTTATTCTACAGATTTTCTTCAAAACATTTTGACAAAATTGGCCCTAACGACCATGACCACGCCCTTAGCAACAACCAAATGGCAGTATATTTTGGCCAAATAACAACATCATCTTGTAGGCAAATGAGTAAACATTCAAAAAATGTATGCAAATACCCTAGCAACCATGACCACGCCCATAGCAACAGCCAAACGGTCATGTATTTCACAAAGATAACAACAGGGATTAATAGACAATTGAATAAACATTCAAAAAATGTATGTAAATTTGCCTACCAACAAGACCACGCCTATAGCAACAGCCAAATGATCACACTTATTGCAAAGATAACAACGGGAATAGAAAGACAAATGAATAACATTCAAAAAATGTATGCAAATGTGCCTAGCAACAAGACCACGCCCATAGCAACTGCCAAATGATCACACATATATTGCAAAGATAACAACTGGATTAAGGGACAATTGAATAAACATTCAAAAAATGTATGTAAATATGCCTAGCAACAAGACCACGCCCATAGCAACAGCCAAATGATCACATATATTGCAAAGATAATATCAGGAATTCATACACAAGTGAACAAAAACATACAAAAATGTATGCAAATATATCTAACAACATGACCACGCCCATAGCAACAGCCAAATGATAGCATATATCGCAAAGATAGCAACATGGTTGGATAGGCAACTGGATAGTCATTCAACAAATGAACACTTATTGTTAGCATGGACTACCATATGGATAAACATTTTTAAAAACTGTACAGTTGTGCCACAACGCCATTGGCGGTATTTTTAATATATGCACTGAGTCATGCGACGACTATTTTAACTAGAAGTGGTTAGAACTCACATACGCATTTCATCTGCGCATATCAAAATTCAGCAATATGCTTTTTAAGCTGCCCAGATCAATTGTTAGCCTTGCTAAGCTAACTGATGGAAAATTAACATCGTACATTTAAAAATGTAATAAAAATTTTAAGTGCAGTATAAAAAGGTGAAATAATTATAATGATAGAATTAGGAGAAATGAGACGTGTAGTTCATTAAACTTTATTTTAATTAAGATTTTATTAATATTTTCACCGTTCCAACAATTTAAATAATATAGACAGACCAACCTTTTATGTTCACATATTTTGGACTCCCTAGGTTAGCAAAAAATTAATACAGAACATTTTGTAAATCTTCATTTAACTGGGTTTTTCTCTCCACATCTTCCACCCACAAGGGGGCAGGCTTCTATATAAAGCTCTACCCACAAGTGGGCATTTTAAAGGAAGCAAGTTTGTCACTGGAAAGATAGGGTGTGGTGGCGCAGACTATTCATTCACATCTTTTCACTTGAACGTACAATTATTTTCTTTGCTGTAATTTGACAACAAGTTGAATAAACTGTCAATTTCTATGCATTTTCCCATTCTGCACTTAAAACACTACAATATATCTAGCATATGGCCTCACATAAAAAAACTACAATATATCTAGGGCCTCGGTCAGGCCTGTTTTGAAAATTTTGAATTGATGGACATTTTACAATGGCATGACTTTGTCTTAACTGTGGTATTTGTTCTTGTCTTCCTATGTAATATTACAGCACATAGAGTAATGTTGAAACATTTAATATAACAACATATACATTTACATATATTACAATGTATTTACCTACTCCACTAATTACTGTCATGTTATGAATGTTTCACAACCATGCAGAATGCTTCACTTATGTAAAAATTGAAAGTTCCATAATTGTAATCTTCATAGATAGTGTACAAAACAAGTTATACAAATCATCACATCTCATCAGAGTCTATGAAACACAATTATTACTAGACTTCAGTTTCTATACATAATAGATACGAGCACCTAAAAAGTTCTCTACTAGCATATCAAAGCACCTTAAATAATATCATAACTATACGCAAAGCCCATAAGCTCACGCAGAGTATAGATTAATTTGTGACCGGCTGCCTGGGCTGCCTCACAATGATATTGTAGATAAGCACCCTCCATGTGGAGAATGTGCATTATATATAGAATGCGCGTGCGTAGTCATTGTGCTGCAATGTATCCTTGGGTAAAACCACCCAAAAGAAATCGCATAGTATATAGGACATAATAATAAATTTATTCCATGTACAAAAAATTTGATTACAGAACAGAACAAAATATCCTTATGTATATACAATAAACATGCTATTCGGGAAAAGGGTGTGGAAGTAGTTGTTACACAACTAATCGAGTCTTCCCCTCACAAAACATATGACACTCATCATTAATTTTGCCCTAGTCAAGAATATTTAAACATGGTAGATGATACATGGAAATACACCGAAATTACAAAATATATTAAACATGAGCTCCAGATCCTGAAACAACCAGACTGTAGACATTTTCTAAATTCCTGCATGCATGTGTACTAGTCATTGAGCTGCTACGCACTAGTTAATACAATAGCAAGGCCTACAGTATTCAATCCCAATGTTATGAACATTACTATTTTTGTGTGACATGCATAACTGATTTTTTAGGACCACTTTAAGAGTTGTTTTGCTCCATTTAAGTTGGTATGAAGGCCAGAAAATGTAATTAGTAAGTGTGCATTAGCATAATATGAACAGCTAGATTTTTAGCTCCGCTGTCAGCGAAAGCTGAAAGCGTAGCTTTAGGTATAGGTTGTATAGAGTATAGAGAGTAGAGTGAATCATAGGTGTCCGTCAAACTTTTATATTTTTATTATTTTCTCTGAAAGTGACAGTCAGAATTCTTCGAAATTTGGTGTGCATGTTCCCTGGGGGGAGGCTATTCAGATTTGTTCATGCCAAGTTGATCTGTGCCATTTTCAATTTTTTATGATTTTTTTTCATAAAATGACATTTTCATCATCTCCTCACGTACTTCGATCATGTCAGATTGCTTTGATATCTGGTGTGTTGATGTGCAGGGGGTAGCTTACTTAGATTTGTTAATTTCAAGTCAGCACGTATTCTTTTCTATTTTTTATGATTTTTTTTTGTAATTTAAAAAAAAAATGAATATGTTAATGAGCATTATGACCGCCGCCATATTGGAAATCAGTCCGCGAGACTTTAGGTAAACTTCAACTTTTCAAAAGACACTATTGACGTCAAACAAGCAATGTAATATGTGCTGTTGTCTTAATTCTACGCATTGTGCGCCCAAATGACAAATATTTGTTCGAAACAGGGTTGTAAACTTCAAATCCAAATTCTCCACCCTCCTACAGAATGGTTCATTCCAGTATACGCACCTCACGATCAAGTGAGAAGTCGTGCATGCCTGAACTGAAGTGTATGGGACGATTTTTGACAGAGTCAGTCGTCAATAAAAACGATAATAGTCTTTCAAAAATTATCACATTTTGAAAGGGAAAGTACTTTGTGGTTCATTTATGGAGTTTTGTTTTTGTACGATCAATATTGGTGGCAAAATTACAGCGTCAAAATTACCGATGTGGTAATGCACGACAAGTGAGTTGTACGGCGACAATCCCAAGTACCCCGGATGCACGAGGGACTAACCCGGAAGCAAGTCGTTGCCAGCCATACGTTACAGTGGTAACATCGTCCGAGAAATCGCTGCGTTCAGAGTGTCATTATTCACAGAATTGTTTTTTTCAAGTGAAAACCCGTCTTGAATTGTATAACTCTAACAAATGAAGACATGTCAAGTTATATTTTGAAAGTTGTATCGCTAGTTTGAGATGATTTCCTCACGTACTATCGAGGCTTGGACCTTACTCCAGTTCATCGGGAAGTTTAGCCAGTCCGATAATTCTTTCTGGTTTAGTTTCCAACACTTTTGATCACACAGATTTTGTTTTTGTGATGAAAAGAAATTTAAAAAAAAGATCACTTCAACCATTTCGTTGTGTTTTCTTTATGAAAGGTAATCGAACATGAACGAGTGCTACCGCTGTAACGTATGGCTGAGAATGACTCTCTTCCGGGTACTTGTCGCCGTACGGAAACTAAGATGACGATTAATACATTTCTTCCACATATATATCTACTACAACTAGTACAAGTTGAATGTTGTTGACTTGGTAAATTTGTTAGAAAATTGAAATTGAAATTGCCTCAAAATTATTTTAGATCCCTAGTTTATTTCATTCATCATTAAAATTTTCCAGGGTTAAAGGTGATTCAAAATGCTCAGATTCACTATTGCTAATTTGCTAGACTACATGTTTGTGAAATGCATTCTGGTTTTAAAACTTTTCAAAAGCGTCTGCAAACACCTTAAAATGACCTTTTTTCAGTCACTTCCCTTCGGATTTACTTCGAGAGTTTTCGGGTATTTCCGGTCCCACCTAGACCACGGGATTTTATGACGTCATAAGGAGACATGGATAGCACGTAGCCTATGACGAGCGTAGTCAACAGGTGAACAAAACTCAACAGCCTTGTGAAAAAATACATTGCTGGTGGTTGTAACAGACATAAAAAATAAATCAAAACGGCTAGACTAGATATATATAAACACTTGTAATGTTGCGTGTTTCACATTCATTGACTTTTAATTATCTGATTTTTTATTATTTGCCAACAAGAAGCATTACGATACCGTCGTGACGTTTGACCGCATCCCCGGGCCAAGGACGGCATATTTTAGCCCAATCGTATTCGCGTCGCCTTTTGAACAGTGCATTTAACAACAAAGTAAACATATTTCATCTCGATTAAATATACTAGCTATTAGAATACCAATTGGAAACTTCAAGAAGGCATATCGGGACATGTGCCACAATATATTTGTTGGTCCCATAATACACTAATTGATTCGATTTGCTCCGAGCATATCGAAGCACGCTCCGAGTCATTGCATCATGTAAATGGAACTGTGACCAACCTAATTTTGTTGTCCATATATACAATGAGACTGACCTGTAAATTTTTCACAGTTTTCGTTGTGGTCTTGTATTGTCACATGTTTGGCTTGTGAACACAAGTTTACATCTATTATTGTCTAGGGCGTAATACTCTAGTCCGAGTCTGAAACCCATATAAAACCTAAGAAACTCGCATTCGGATCGGACAGAACAGAAGTAGGTCTCATCGACTTGTTGGGGACTCGAATTATTGCTTGTATACAGGTGATTATTATATATCACTAGAGGGGTAGTGTTGTCAAGTTTTGTGCAGTCACTGCAACCGCGGCAGTAAGCTTAAACTAGGATAGTTCCGCCGATCAAAGCTGAAGCAGTGTATGTACAATGTACGTATGGAGTCGGGAGAGCACAGCGCACATTTGTGTCGGGTTAAATTTATCCACGTGTTGATGTAATCCATATTTATCAATCAGATATATTGTAAAATTCTTCAAGTCGTACAGAAATAACGTCTCTAACTTCAAAACAAACCCTGAGAAACTGGACCGGACGTGGCTAGCCAAGTATCTAGTTGCAGGCTTTCTTTCATGACCATGTGCTGGGGTCACGACCTTGATTGCCGACGTCAATATTGTCCAATCATATTTGATATCATGAACACATCGCGATATTTGATTTGTTGGTTTCCTAAACTGTATACTTCGAATACCATGATTCGTTACAGAATTCTTCTAATGAATATTAAATAGGCCGCTTGTTGCATTCGCAGACGAGTTGCTAAAGTCATGTAAATGACAACACTAAACTCACGAAATTTCCTCAATTCTTTACAATTTTATTGCTGATAATATGGCAATCTAATAGCTAGTATATTTATTCAAGATAAATATGTTTACTTTGTTGCTAAATGCGCCGTTCGAAAGGCTATAGTGGGCTATAATATGCTGTCGATGCCATGCCTGTCGAAGATATTGTAATGCTTCTCCTTGGCAAATAATAAAAAAAATCAGATAAATAAATTGAAACACGCGAGCGACATTACAAGTGTTTATGTATATCTACACTGTAGTCTAGCCGTTTTGATTTATTTTGCCATAATATGGGGAGATAATATTTTAGCATTTATACCCACAGACACTGCCAATTAGTCAGAAAGTGTGAGTAAATATCGGTAAATGTTGGTTAATAAGACATGTAGAGTGTAGTTTTTGTTTACTGATGTCTGTTACAACCACTAGCAATGTATTTTTTCACAATGCTGTTGAGTTTTGTTCACCTAGTGACTACGCTCGTCATAGTCTTAGTGCTATCCATGTCTCCTTATGACGTCATAAAATCCTGTGGTCTAGGTGGGACCGGAAATACCCGAAAACTCTCGAAGTAAATCCGAAGGGAAGTGACTGAAAAAAGGTCATTTTAAGGTGTTTGCAGACGCTTTTGAAAAGTTTTAAAACCAGAATGCATTTCACAAACATGTCGTCTAGCAAATTAGCGATAGTGAATCTGAGCATTTTGAATCACCTTTAAAGCTGTAAGACACTGGAATTATTTATAGCCAACCTCAAAATCCTCCTTTTTTCTTTTTCTTGTGTTCATTTCCCAGTCATTTTTTTCAGAGATTTTGTGCAATTTTTCATAACAGTAGATTTATGTTATAAAATGGTAACTATGGTATAAAAGTACAATACTTCTGTGTAAAATGTGTTTTATAGTGAGACATCATATGAAACCAGTTACCACTTTATTACATCGCTAAAACAAAACTGCATAGTGAAGAACTGAACCACTTCTACATGTCACCAAAATACAAAAAAACAAACAAAAAAAAACCCCCAAAAAACCAGCAGAGCTATTCTGACCGATAGGTCGCTTGCTTAGTATTGCGATTTTTGTGGTCATACACAGGGAACCTTGTGCATCCAAACACTAGGATATGGCCAAATCCAAGTGCTAGGAAGAAGAGCACAGCTATGTACCAACTGTGTGCTTCACAGCCTCATTGCAGAGTATATTTTTCCACAGCCCTGGCTGGTACACGATTGTGAAAAATATGCTTGTTACAATTGGATGTGGAGTACTGCCTCTGGGCCACGGCTGTTTTGCACATCCCAGTACCACAGCTGTGTATTGCAAACCTAGCACACATTGGCTGGTACATAACTGTGGGAAAAAGGCTTGTATATGGAAGTTGTAAAAACCTATGCTGCATTGCAATTTTTTTAATTTCCTGTTACATTGATGTTGGCATACCAGTTGAACATCTGTCATATGTAGCTATACGTTACACCTATTGTATTGGCCAGAGCTGTTACAGGGATATTGTACGCATAGCCGGTACAATTAACTGCCCTGGCTTCACTGAGCTGGTACAGCTATGTGCCCAACCCTGTCCTAGATGTGTGAATGTTACAGGGGTGTGCAAGGTTACCTGTGTAGAGTAAAAACACTTTATCACATTACTGGGACAAGCCATTAAAGAAGCAAGTCCACTTGTTATCAAAGAGTACCAATATTTACACATGTGATGATGGGCTCTTACATAACACAAGTAAACAGTGTAGTTCACAGCGTAAGATCATTTCTAAGGAGTGGGTCAATTGAGGCAAACCTTATCTCCGTCTTATATCAGTTGTTATCAATTTATTAGGCTATTATAAGTAACACTACAAACAGCTTTAGAGATGCAAACAACTTTTATGACACCCGTTTTCGTCAGGCAAGCCCGCGGGTTTGTTGCACTTGGACCGTTAATGGCTTGTGAATGTCATGAGAAGCCACAATTTTTTTTGTATATATCATTTCATACACTTTTATGAAGTGAATGTCAATAATTCTGTAAAGTACATATCATTCTATAATAATGATAATAAAATAACTTTGTACTCACATGGTCTAGAGCTCACCATTCTGTTTTCTTCTGATTGGACAGGTGTATGTTGTGGTCCAGTGCAGCTAGGCGATTCCTTGCTCGGTAAACTGGCGATGTGAAAGCAAAACGCTTCCCAGCATATTGTAGGATCTGATGCTGAAACATTTCCAATTCCACAGTCATTCTGAATATAAAAACAAACATTGTGAAACAACTCTTCCATACTTTGAACAACAACTGGAGTTTTGCACAATCACAGTTGCATTTGTTAAAGTGTTGTTAAAAATGTCTGAAATGAGATCCTACAATTTGCTGGCAATATGTAAGTTAATTGTTATCATCATGCATGCCATGGCAATGCTTCTCATAACATATTCTAATGCAGTAATGTTCAAATTGACCTTATTCTAGGAGTAAATACACTAAGAATTGGCCCCATCATGACAAACATACTTTCTGACTTGAATACTTTCCCATAATAATGGTGGTACCAATATTTGAATTATTGCCAGCTAGTGCACAAAACAGAAAATTATTGCATGGTCCAATGCATTGCTCTGTACTGTTCAGATCTATCACACTACTAGCAGATGCCACTGAATAGTAGATTCACTGTTGTAACATAACAAACCATCTAAAGAAAGCTGTTCACACTTTTTAAAGTAAAATTTCAAGTTGAGTTAAACATCATCCAGTTTATTTTCATTTTATGTAAGGAGAACAAACAAAAGTGTGGAAAGAAAGTTTGTCATCCGTGTATGAAAACATTTATCAACTTACCTTGCATTGATGTAGTATGGAATATTCTTCCAGAAGTGTGTAAAAACAATATTTTGCAGTGCCTTATGAGCTGGACTGTCTTTTACCAGCCATTCTCTCTGTCTCTGTCTGCATCCTCAGCCAAAGGACCATGGTAGCATTTGTTAGACCATTACTTCCAAGGTTCAATATCCACTCGTGCTCATTTACAACATGATGCAGCACACCAGCCCACATCCCCTGTAATCAGCCAACAACACTTTATTATGAAAAAATATGTTTGAAAAAACCAACAGTGATAAGGAAGTCAGCACACCTTGTGCCATATTATATATAGTCACATTCAATTGAAAAATGGCCCATTGAAATGTTCTTTCTTGGTGCCTAGAGCGCATTGTGGCTGGTTGAAGGTTTTTTATATATATTTGTGTCAATATGCCAATACTAAAATGAATTTCGAGGTCCGGTTTTCGAGTTCGAGATACGTACAAAGCGAACATTGAGTCAGCCCAACTCATGTCAGCTGTTTACAATGTGCTCCATACTGAGCACATCACTTTGTCTAATTTGAATACTTATTATTTATATCCTGTTTCAAGTCTCCCCATGATATTAGAATACATCGTTTAGGCGTAACCTTTTACTGAGTGTAGCAAAACCATTCAAGCCAATAAGAAAATTTCATACGTCATCGAGGTATTAGTAACGTTCTGTGATTGGTGTATCTCTACAACTTCTGATCGCCTCACTGGAACAGTGGGGCTTTAGGTGCGAAATCAATAGTTCAATTTCAGATAAAAAACTAAATTCCTTTAGTTTGGGGGTGGGGGTTTGACCTATTTTAGTTCTCATCCGACATACATCCAATGTTTTATACATTCAATTTGTAACTTTAGGTCTGGTAGGAAGATTTAAGGGACCGGTCAGTTTCTCCAGCCTGGGGGGGTGGGGGTGGATTCTTAAATCGGGCCGACAAAAACTCACTGACCCACCCTCCCTCCCCCCCCCATCTGTAAAACCAAACACAGACTAACCCCCCCCCCCCCATCACTTAATTCTAAAACATGATGACACCCCCCCCCCCCTTATATAATATTCGCATGACAGGTATTTTTTGATTGTGACTCAGTGTGGATTGCTTGACTGTCCCCTAGAAGCCCTGGAGGTTTTTTACTCTGAAAAGTCAATTTTGAGACTATTAAGACCCTTTCAGACAATAATTTCCAAGCGTTACAAGACAACACCAACATGTAAAAAAGCAACTACATAGGGTTGAAATACTTTTGAAATATACTTTGATAGCATCTTGACAGTAAGAGGGGAAGAGCTTGAGACTGGGATATGTCCACCTAATGTGGGGGGTCTGAGGGGGTCTCCCTCTAGAAGCCCTGGAGGATTTTTACTCTTAAAGCCAATATTTAGGCTATTCAGACCCTTTCAAGCAATAACTTAATCCATGCTTTACAAGACAGCAAGTATCAGAAACTATTCTTTATAACTTACACTATTGAAAGGGTTGAAATATGTTCTTGAAAAGTTAAATGGCATCATTATATACATTTATTAAAGGTCAGCACATCTAATGGTAGTATCATTGGTCATCATTCACCCCAACAGTGAAAATCTAATTGCTAGATTTAAAGAAAAGTTAAAGTTGCTTCTCCACAAAAATATAATTGACACAATGATGATGAAGGACAACAATGACAAACAATATAAAAATAAATTACGTACAACAGATATGAACTTTGAAAACTATTCAGAAGAATTTAAAAACCCACAATACAGATCAGCAATGACAAAACTTAGAATTAATGCACATATTTTACATATAGAAACTGGAAGATACAAACACCACCTTATCAAGCAGGACATGCCCTGTATGTAAACAAGGTGAAATAGAAGACGAGGAGCATTTTTTATTACGCTGTACAGGATATCAAAATGAAAGGAAAGAACTCTTTAACAAATTGAATATATATTCTGGTACATGCAAGCACAGATAATCTCATAAAGATTCTCAAAATGAAAGACAAAATAAATTAGTTGAAATGAGCAAATTTAAGGATTCAAAATTCGAGAATATTATTTGAACAAAAATATACCAGCTGCCTCTCGTGATATCCATTCGACAAATACATTTACATCACTATCTGTATAACCAATATGCTGTGATGATTTTCACATTGTGAAATTACTCTCTTTTTTTGTGTATGGTCAATACAAGCATTTTCTTTTTACTTTATTGTATTGTATTGTACTAATATCTGGAAATATAGATAAGGTTACAATAAAGTTATTATTATTTATTATTATTATTATTATTATTATTATTATTATTATTTGGTAGGGGAGATTTGGAGATTAAGGCAATTTTAGACTATCTTGGCAAACATTTCACATCTTGAAAAGACAATATCATCTCAAATTAGAATTGGGTGAAAATATTTAAGAAAACTTTAATACCATTATGACAGTAAAAGGGTTGTTGGTGCATCTGATTGTTGGTTGAATGCATGAGTGAACTCTGGGGGTGAGGGAGTCCTTGGGGTTTTCCCCTGGCCGATCTGGAGTTCTTTGTTTGAGATACTAAGGCAATGTTTATAAGGTTATTCATAACCTTTGAGGTAATATTTCCAAGCTTTGAAAAGCTAACGTAAATGTTCGTTTTAAATGAGTTTCCCATATCACATAAAATGGCCCCGTAACATTGGTATAGGGGCATTAATATTGCATGTATAGTAAAGTCACCGGTATGTTAGAGAACTTTAGGTGGTCATACCTAGTGTATAATAGAAACTGGAATCTGATGAGATGTGGTGATTTGTAGTGTCAATAACATGACGAGTAGAACAATTTAGATTAACTTCATTTATAAACTATCTATGAAAATTACCATTACCAAACCTTCAAGTTCACCTTTGCCCCAAACTGCAATATAAGTGAAGCATTGATTGTGAAACAGCCAAGCATTTACATGACATGTTCCGTAACTAGTGTGGTAGCTAGGTAATACTGGTACATGTATGAAAATGTATAGTTATGTTTGAACAAAGAATTCATGTAAGAAACATGGACAAGAACAAATATTGACATGTACCACATTTCATACAAGGCTATATGCCATTGTAGAAAGGATTTTATTCTTCCATCACAATCTAAAACACAATGACCCCCCTATCCACAATTTTCAAAACAGCATGACCCCCCTACTGCCAATTTCAAAAACAGGGGGGCCCCCTACCAATCCGGGGGGGGGGGGGGGGGGGGGATTGGTAGGGGGTCCCCCTGTTTTTGAAATTACAACTCCCCCCCCCCCCCGGCCGAAAAAACTGACTGGTCCCTAAAAAAGTAGCTTAACATCAGATATATAGCGGCTATTGGCAATTTACCCAAATAGCTTGATCTCAGATAAATAGCGGTTATTGGCTATTTACCCAAATAGCTTGATCTCAGATAAATAGCGGCTATTGTTTATTTACCAAAATACTATGATCTCAGATAAATAGCTGCTACTGGCTATTTACCAAAATAGCTTGATATTAGATTAATAATGGCTATTGGCTATTTACCCAAATAGCTTGATCTCAGATAAATAACGGCTTTTGGCTATTTACCAAAATAGCTTGATATTAGATTAATAATGGCTATTGGCTATTTACCCAAATAGCTTGATCTCAGATAAATAACAGTTATTGGCTATTTTCAAAAATAGCTTGATCTCAGATAAATACTGTTGCGGAAAGCTTGCGGGTGTCACGCCCACGGGTGCCTGTATTTGGCTCGTCTCAGTACCTTACTGGAGAAAGTCGGATTTTTCCCTGTATTTCAGGTCTAGATATCCCGTGTTTAGTCGAAGCACACTTTTCATATGCCAGTCAGTTGCTGAGGGGCGGAGTCTTGGTCACATGGTCAGGTAGCTATAGCAACACTTTTCTCCCATGCTCACTCTCTCTCTTGCTGGACACCGTGTAGTCAACATCGTGTCAAATACGCTCTTGACATAATCTCTTGGTTTACCGTCATTTTCACTTCTTTTCTGTTAAAACCTACTTCTTCCTTTAGGGAAACGTTTTCTTGTATGCCTCTGTGAGGTTGGGTCGCTGGTTTTCACGAGTTGGTCGTGATATTTTAGGGTTCTTGGGTTGTACCGTGGTCTGGAGACGCTGGCATTGGCGAATGTGTCTGTACTCAATTTTATAGTGTATGTTCTGCCATACACAAGGTCAAATCGAACAGCTTGGTGTGACGGAGCGGGTTTTTCACGCTTATCGAAGGCTTGCTAACGCTACCACTTATTCGCTTTCGTAGGCAATCTATTCTAGAGTTTTATTAGGTGTTAAATATCAGAGTTTTTCGTGTACTTTCCACGAGTTCGTCACAATACCCAAAATAGCTTGATCTTAGAGATAAGACAAATAGTGGCAATTGGCTATTTACCCAAATAGCTTGATATCAGATAAATAGCGGCTATTGGCTATTTACCCAAATAGCTTGATCTTAGATAAATAGCGGTTATTGGCTTTTTACCAAAATAGCTTGATCTCGGATAAATAGCGGCTATTGGCTATTTACCAAAATAGGTTGACCTTAGATTAGTAATGGCTATTGGCTATTTACCCAAATAGCTTGATCTCAGATAAATAACGGCTATTGGCTATTTACAAAAATAGCTTGATCTCAGATAAATAATGCCTATAGGCTATTTATCGAAATAGCTTGATCTCAGATAAATATCAGCTATAGGTTATTTACCCAAATAGCTTGATCTCAAATAAATAGCGGCTTTTGGGTATTTTCCCAAATAGCTTGATCTCAGATAAATAGCGGCTATTGGCTATTTACCCAAATAGCTTGATCTCTAATAAATAACGCCTATAGGCTATTTATCGAAATAGCTTGATCTCAGATAAATATCAGCTATAGGTTATTTACCCAAATAGCTTGATCTTAAATAAATAGCGGCTTTTGGGTATTTTCCCAAATAGCTTGATCTCAGATAAATAGCGGCTATTGGCTATTTACAAAAATAGCTTGACCTCTGATAAATAGCGGCTATTGGCTATTTACCAAAATATCATGATCTCAGATACATAGCGGCTATTGGCTATTTACCCAAATAGCTTGATCTTAGATAAATAGCGGTTATTGGCTTTTTACCAAAATAGCTTGATCTCGGATAAATAGCGGCTATTGGCTATTTACCAAAATAGGTTGACCTTAGATTAGTAATGGCTATTGGCTATTTACCCAAATAGCTTGATCTCAGATAAATAGCGGCTATTGGCTATTTACAAAAATAGCTTGATCTCAGATAAATAATGCCTATAGGCTATTTATCGAAATAGCTTGATCTCAGATAAATATCAGCTATAGGTTATTTACCCAAATAGCTTGATCTCAAATAAATAGCGGCTTTTGGGTATTTTCCCAAATAGCTTGATCTCAGATAAATAGCGGCTATTGGCTATTTACCCAAATAGCTTGATCTCTAATAAATAACGCCTATAGGCTATTTATCGAAATAGCTTGATCTCAGATAAATATCAGCTATAGGTTATTTACCCAAATAGCTTGATCTTAAATAAATAGCGGCTTTTGGGTATTTTCCCAAATAGCTTGATCTCAGATAAATAGCGGCTATTGGCTATTTACAAAAATAGCTTGACCTCTGATAAATAGCGGCTATTGGCTATTTACCAAAATATCATGATCTCAGATACATAGCGGCTATTGGCTATATACCAAAATAGCTTGATCACAGACAAATAACAGCTATTGGCTATTTACCAAAATAGCTTAATCTCAGATAAAAAGAGGCTATTGGCTATTTACAAAAATAGCTTGATCTTAGATAAATAACGGCTAGTGGCTAGTTACCCAAATAGCTTGATCTCAGATAAATAGCGGCTATTGTCTATTTACCAAAATAGCTTGATATTAGATAAATAGCGGCTACTGGCTATTTACCAAAAAAGCTTGATCTCAGATAAATAATGGCTATGGGCTATTTACCAAAATAGCTTGATCACAGAAATATAGCAGCTATTGGCTATTTACCAAAATAGCTTGATATTAGATAAATAGTGGCTATTGGCTATTTATCAAAATAGCTTGATCTCAGATGAATAACCGCTATTGGCTAATTACCAAAATAGCTTGATCTCAGATAAATAGCAGTTATTGGCTATTTACCAAAATAGCTTGATCTGAGATAAATATCCAAAATAGCTTGATCTTAGAGCTAAGAAAAATAGTGGCAATTTGCTATTTACCCAAATAGTTTGATCTCATAGAAATAGCGGCTATTGGTTATTTACCCAAATAGCTTGATCTCAGATAAATAGCGGCTATTGGCTATTTACCCAAATAGCTTGATCTCAGATAAATAGCGACTATTGGCTATTTACCCAAATAGCTTGATCACAGAAATATAGCAGCTATTGGCTATTTACCAAAATAGCTTGATATTAGATAAATAGTGGCTATTGGCTATTTACCAAAATAGCTTGATCTCTAATAAATAGTGGCTATTAGCTGTTTATCAAATTAGCTTGATCTCAGATAAAAAGCGGCTTTATGCTATTTACCCAAATAGCTTGATCTCATTAAACATCGGCTATTGGCTATTTACCCAAATAGCTTGATCTCAGGTAAATATCGGCTATTGGCTATTTACCCAAATAGCTTGATCTCAAATAAATAGCGTTTTTTGGGTATTTTCCCAAATTGCTTGATCTCAGATAAATAGCAGCTATTGGCTATTTACTTGCATGTTTGCATGTTTGCATATTTGTGTTTTTGTAAATTTGCCTGATTGCATGTTTGTATGTTTGCATGTATGCATGATCATATGTTTGCATGTTTGCATGATTGATTGCACAATTGATTGCATGTTTCCATGTTTGCTTGTTTGCATGTTAGCATGATTTCATGTTTGCACGATTGCATGTTTGCTTGTTTGCAAATTTGCATGATTGTTTGCATGTTTGCATGATTACTTGTTTGCATGATTTCATGTTTGCATGATTGTACGAATGTATGTTTGCATGTTTGCATTATTGCTTGCTTGCATGTTTGCATGATTGATGGCACAATTGATTGCATATTTGCATTTTTGCATGATTGCTTGATTGCAAATTTGCATGATTGAATATTTCATGTTTGCATGTTTGCATATTGTATGATTGCATGTTCGCATTGTTTATTGCATGATTGATTAAATGATTGATTGCATGTTTGCATTTTTCATGATTGAATGCATTATTGATAGCTTAATTGATTGCATGTTTGCATTATTGTTTGTTTGCATGATTGCTTGTTTGCATATTTGCATGATTGATGGCACAATTGATTGCATATTTGCATTTTTGCATGATTGCAAATTTGCATGATTGCATATTTTCATGTTTGCACGTTTGCATTATTGCATGTTTGCATTATTGCATTTTTTATTGCACAATTGTTTGCATGATTACATGAATGCATGTTTGCATATTTGCATGATTGATTGCACAATTTATTGCATGTTTGCTTGTTTGCATGATTTCATGTTTGCATGATTGTACGAATGCATGTTTGCATGATTAATTGTTTGCATCTTTGTATATTTTCATGATTTGCATCATTGCTTGTTTGCATGATTGTATGATTTCATGTTTGCATGATTGTACGAATGCATGTTTGCTTGTTTGCATATTTGCACGATTGCATGTTTGCATGATTAATTTGCATCTTTGTATATTTTCATGATTTGCATGATTGCATGATTGCTTGTTTGCATGATTGTATGATTGCATGTTTGATTGCATGATAGATTGCATGATTGACTGCATGATTGATTAAATGATTGATTGCATGTTTGCATTATTGCTTGTTTGCATGATTACACGATTGCTCGTTTGCATGTTTGTATGATTGCATGCATGAGTAATTGCATATTTGCATGTTTGCTTGATTGCATGTTTGCATGATTGGCTGTATGATTGATTGCAAGTTTGCTTGATTGAATGCATGATTGATAGCTTGATTGCATTATTGCTTCTTTGCATGTTTGTATGATTACATGTTTGCATGTTTACATGTTTGCTTGATTGCATGATTGAATGATTGATTGCATGTTTGCATGATTGAATGCATGATTGATAGCTTGATTGCATGGTTGCATTATTGCTTCTTTGCATGTTTGTATGATTACATGTTTACATGTTTGCATATTTGCTTGTTTGCATGTTGCACTATTGCATGGGTGCATGATTCCTTGTTTGCATCTTTGTATATTTGCATGTTTGCATGGTTGTATGCATGATTGATTGTTTGTATGTTTGCATGATTGATTGCATGATTGACTGCATGATTGATTGCATACTTGCATGTTTGCATGATTGAATGCATTATTGATAGCTTAATTGCTTGATTGCTTGTTTTGCATGATTGCTTGTTTGTATGTTTGCATATTTGCATGAATGATGGCTCCATTGATTGCATGTTTGCAAGTTTGCATGATTGCTTGATTGCATGTTTGCATGATTGTGTGATTGCATTGATTGAATGCATTATTGATTTCATGATTGATTGAATGATTGATTGCATGTTTGCATGATTGAACGCATTGGTGAATGCATGATTGCTTGTTTGCATGTTTGCATGATTACATGTTTGCATGTTTACATGTTTGCATGATTGCTTGTTTGCATGGTTGCTTGATTTGATGTTTGCATAATTGATTGCATAATTGATTGGTTGTTTGCATGGTTGCATGTTTGCATGTTTGCATGGTTGCATGACTGCTTGTTTATATGTTTGCAAATTTACATGGTTGCATGATTGCATGATTGATTGTATAATTGATTGATTGCATGTCTTCATGTTTGCATGTTAGCACGATTGCACGATTGCATGCTTGTATGTTTGCATGTTCGCGTGATTGCATGTTTGCATGATTGCTTGTTTGCATGTTTGTATGTTTGCATGATTGATTACATGATTGCATGTTTGTTTGATTGCCTGTTTGCATGTTTTCAAGTTTGCATGATTGATTGTATAATTGATTGATTGCATGTCTTCATGTTTGCATGTTAGCACGATTGCACGATTGCATGCTTGTATGTTTGCATGTTCGCGTGATTGCATGTTTGCTTGTTTGCATGTTTGTATATTTGCATGTTTGCATGATTGATTACATGATTGCATGTTTTCAAGTTTGCATGATTGTATGATTGCATGTTTGCATGATTGATTGCAAAATTGATTGTATGTTTGCATGTTTACATGTTTGCATGATTTCTTGTTTGCATGTTTGCATGTTTGCATGATCGTATGATTGTTTGCATATTTGCATGTTTGCATGAATGCATGATTGACTGCATGAATGATTGCATGCATGATTGCATGTATGATTGATTGCATGCATAATTGATTGCATGATTGATTGCATAATTGTGATTGCATGTTTGTATTTTTGCATGTTCTCATGATTGCATGATTGATTGCATGATTGACTGCACGATTGATTGTACGATTGATTGCATGCATGATTGATTGCATGATTGATTGCAAGTTTGCATGTTTGCATGATTGAATGCATGATTGATAGCTTGACTGATTACTTGTTTGCATGATTGTATGATTGATTGCATGATTGCATGATTGATTAAATGATTGCATGATTGACTGCATGATTGACTGCATGACTGATTGCATGATTGCATGCATGATTGATTGATTGCATGATTTGTTGCATGATTGGTTGCATGATTGATTGCATGATTGATTGATTGCATGATTGCTTGATTGCATGATCTGATATAATGTTTGAGCGATCAATTTCGAAGGTAATAAGAACGTGTATTTGACGCCGAAACATGTCGTAATGGAGGACGAAGGATATGCCTGTCACGAGCATGACGTACTTGTGACAGGCGCCGAGTACGAGCACAACGTGCTCGTGACCGGCGTCTGTCAACAGACTCGGCCAAAAAAAAAAAAAGTTGAGAGAAAAAGTTGAAATATTTTTTTTTAATTAAATAAAAATAAAATAAAATAACTTTAACAAAAAATATATTTTGACTTTCAATAATATGTATTACTTATTTCAATTAAAATAATGTAACCATGGAATAAAAGTACATAAACGGTTAAAATTAGTTTGTAAGTACGAAAAATATAAAATACTATAGCTAAAATAAAAAAATACTTTTGGCCTGAACTAGTATCTGTTTTTCCAACAACCGCGACTTCAGCCGCGTACATACATATGTACACCATCACGTTAAGGTTATGACCGCATGTATGATGTATTACATGATGTAGTACGTAGGACACGATCCATGTGCAACGGCTAAGAGTAGTTACTCTAAAACAACTAAAGTTTGTTGCATCAATAACAATTACATTCATTATTGTGAAACTGGCCAGAATTGAAATAAGATGGTACACTATACTGTGAGCATGAGCAAAATAGCTTTAAGAACAAAAACGTGAGGAAAAGTGAACGCTACTACTTCTAGTACGAGCGCACATGCTGACGTCGACCTGCTGTATTACATACGTAGACGTGTTGTTGTCAACTTTTCATGATACATGTGTACTCAGAACACTAAAAAAAATGTATACTACAATGTACGATGGGGTAAACTGAATCTTTACAACAACAACAACAACAACAACAACAACAACAACAACAAGAACAAGAACAATAATAATAATAATTATAATAATAATAATAATAACAACAATCATAACAATAACAATAACAATAATTATGATGATGATAATAATTATTAAATAATTAAATAATTAAATAAAAAGTATATAGAAATAATAATTTTTATAATAATCAAGTTTATTTCAATACTAACCACCCTACCTGGGGTAGTTTTGTATGCTGAGTTCAAAATAGGGGGTCATTTTATGAACATCTGTTGCCATGGTAACCAAAACCACCATAATATGTCAACCATTTTTTCCAAAATTTGACATAAAACATTGAAAAAAAAGATAATACAGTGAAAAAATGCCCTTGTATTAGACATGTATGAGTTAGTGCTACCTGGTGTAACATAAATTGTATAAAATTGGATAGCTGTTTCCATGGAAACGTATGGTAGACGTGAAAATTATGTTTTCATTATATACACATACATCTCACAAATAACATTATAAATATGATAAATATCTTTTTATTTGCACATTGACCCTACTACCAAGGGTACTTTGTCATGCTGAGTTCAAAAAAGCAGTCATTTAATAACATCGGTTGCCATGGTAACCAAAATAACCATTTAACGTGAATTTTTGAAAAATTAGACATAAAACACTTTAAACATTTCAAATTTAGGAAAAAAACATCATTGCTGTTGGAATGTATGGGTTGGTGATATCTGTTGTAACAAGGTTTCATGATTTTTGAAATTATCTGTATCAAACCTATGCAATTCTAAAAGTAAAACTCTAAAAATCACCAGAATAAATTGTAAATTTACTAAATACCTAAATACCAGCAGTCCTTGAGAATTCGAACTACACAACTTGGTTCAGTCTTTCATCACAAAATCTCCAAATGTGTACACATACATTTGAGTACAAGTTGACATACGCGACTCCATACTGTATATCGTTTGTTTATGGATAGAAATTCAAAATCCGACAGTTTTAAAGATCGTCTGCTGCTCCAGCTGACACTGTAGTTTAGTATTGTGACAACTCGATGTGTGTACATGCGTATGTACGTATTTCTGGGTCCCAAATTCAGACGATAACAGACACCGATATCATTCATGTCATCAGGGACAAGTGACATCACGGTAGCAAATGTATTGTTTACATTACTTTGCCGACGATGATGAATAATCATCATTAATTTACATTAAACTTAGTTGCTAAAATTATGGATGAGTTAAAACAGCAAGGGACATTGCAAATATTTTTTCCGACATTTCATAGGCGAATGTTAATATGCAGTGTTTTTTCGGAGTGTCTGTTGAGGTGTGGGACATTTATGACATCAATTTGAGGAGTATTTATATGAATAATAAGTACTGGTTACCTTTGATAAACGGTTGCCTAATAAAGTACACTGAATCCACTGAACTTTAATGATGTCTATATCGCGAGCAAACGTGAAACTGAGATGATGTGGGGGGAACGGTTATTTACGTATACTTTCTAGGGAATTGCATAACATACATGTATATCCATGGCCGATACATGTATTTGACCTAAAACCTGTTGTTCTGTATGTCTTTGTAACGTCGTTATTGTTGTTGTTGTTGTTGTTGTTGTTGTTGTTGTTGTAATGATTCAGTTTGCTTCATCGTACATTACAGTATAGCAAGTATAGTATAGTATATGACAAGTTGAGAACTACACGACACGTCTGTTTACATGTAATACAGGCTTCAACATGTGCCTTATGCAGGAGTCAATGTCACCCCCCCCCCCCACCTCGGGGCATAGTGGGGGATTTGGAAATTAGTCTTATAAAATTTGTCAAATTCCCCACTCCCTGGGCATGGGGCAAGACATTCTGGAAAATCACCACCTAAAAGGAGTAATACTCCCAACATTTCCCCCACCCTAATGGGTGGGGTATTCACAAATTCTGACTGACACACAACCACTCTTTTACGTCCGTGAAAATGACTAGGGGGTGAATATGAGGCAATTGCCCCACCCCCTCGGGCATTGTTTCATGGCAAACACGGTCCAATCCCCCACATTTGTCTCGTATCGCCCGAGGTGGGGTCCCTCGGGCATTACATTGACTCGTGCATTAGTAGGAGTACGTTGTGTTAGACTGGTTAGTACCTTGCCTTTACCACGTTTCCAACCCGAATTAGCAATTACGATTTTATGTGCATTTCACCTGTTTCTATTTCAATCGTGCACAATGAACCAAGAAACACAACACTCTAAAAAATATACACACTATACTTGCCAATGGTCATCACAATAAACTTTACCGATTCAACGAACGTTTTGAAGGCCAGCAGTAAATGTAACTGGTTCCCTGACCAATTTAGTAGTTCCCCGCTTGTGGCTCATGATCAAAGTGAAATCGAAAATTGTGTTTGAACTGATATAAAGAAGGCAAGTCAGCTTCATGATGATAGCAGACTACCGAGAGTTGATTGCTTTTATTTTGATACATAATTATAACATGTATCATTGTCGAAATCAACATAAAAAGACACAACGCTGTACTGATGTTGCAATTCAGTATTGCCATATTGTTGTGTCTACCTGGATCATGGCAAACACAGGTTCATATAACATATACGGTCACAACACAGTACAGTCAATACGTCAAAACAAAATGATAAATAGATAAAACAAAAATAAGACATTCCTAGCCATAGTTCTCTTCAGCATGTTCAAATTTTATTTTACAAGACAAAAATAGTCATAGACGATACACCATGCCACATGTACAGTGAGTCTTCAGTACACGCACGGGACGGGAAGTTTTTTGAAAGACAACGAAAATGCTTCGTGTCACTCTGTGGATGGTAATGAACGCAATCAAGAGAAAATCAAATAACGTGAGTACATAGTTTTCAAGGTGGCTGGTTATCAGACAAAACTAAAAAGCCCAAAGTGTAAAATAAGATATCTAGAAAATATTTGACGATTACGCGGCAAAACAAGACTAGCAATGTTATCACGAGCGAAAGTGTTCTAGGTGAATTTAACCCTTGACCTATATTCATAAGGACGTCGAAGGAAACGAGGTCAGTGTGACATCTCAAGCATGATCAACAACGTTTGCATGAGTAAGTACAACTAAATGTTGTCTAAACTTTAGTGGAAGAGAAATTCTGTTGATCAGACACAGACTATTTTCAAATTCTTACAACATCTTGACGATAAGAAGCAAATGTGACACTGACAGACAGGCTAGTCCGTCCGTACACCATACAGGAGGCACAAACATACCACATGTGCATCTGGTTGACTGGGATTGATTGAGATCACGTAATATTTAGCACTAACTTTATGCTGTTGCTTCCAAATATTATTGAACTGCAATCTTTCTAAACAAGTCATGGAAATTGCCAGAAACCTGATTATTTTATGACTGAATATGTTACGATCATAAATTCCCTTACTTTCAGTTAAATTTTCTGATGGGAAGCATTTAGTGTGAAATCTGATGAGCGACATTGATGGGTACAGTGACGTAATTCGTAAACAAATCTAACGTTGGTAACTTTTATTTTTGTAAATGGTCCTTAAATATCAAGTACACCTGTCTTCATAGCAAACAGAAATTTGAGGCCAAATTTTGCCACGAATGGATACATCATTTGACTCCACAATATAATAAGCACGGCAATAGCTCAAAAACCTGGCTCAAATTTTATAACACTCGCACAGCTCAGAGCGCCTGCAGGGGGTCGGAAAAAATCGATTATCTTTTCAGTAAACTTTGCAACACTGTATTATCAAAATTTTGTACCTGTCAATGTACTGCTGCATACAGTGTAGAAGAAATACTACTACTAAACATTTCATGGAATATTTGTAACAGTATGTTGTGAAAGTCTACGATGATTTGAAAACAGCAGTGATTTCGGAATAATATTACAAATATTGTGAGACGCATTGCAAATATTGTTTTCAGGGAA
The DNA here is from genome assembly GCF_964340395.1 of Glandiceps talaboti. NCBI lineage: Eukaryota > Metazoa > Hemichordata > Enteropneusta > Spengelidae > Glandiceps > Glandiceps talaboti. The sequence goes on from NC_135570.1 coordinate 18,120,736, forward strand.
TGTCATCAGCAACTTTATAAATCATTACAGAACAATGTATTTGTCTGTACCTTGCTCGGTCGTGATGCGAGCTGTTCAGACAAATATCGGGGGGGGGGGGGGGCTAGTCCCTTATATGAGTATACATTTATTTGCCACACTTTTGGGTTCGTTATTGGTAAAGTCCGAAACATGTGAAGTCACAGTCAGTTACACTGGCATATACAAATAAATAATTTAGGTTCGAACAAACTCTATAGATTCCTGAGGATATTTCACACTGATCTATGTTTTGTCATTGCACAGAACTGCTAATAGTATATACAAACATTTAGACTTATGTCGACAGGGCACACTCCACAGTATTATGACAGACATTAGATTTGAATTATTAAAAGTTCAGTTATTAAAGTGTGGAGTGTGCATAATTAGTAATAAATTAAATAATACTTATATATATATATTCATATACAGAGGAGTAACCAAACTCCAAACTGTTATAACTTGAGCTTGAATGAGAAATGTCGCAAAATTAATTGAGTAGTATAGTAAACTTCAACTTCAGTGATATTCAACTAAAGTCCTCCCAGACATTTTCATTATGATATAATATTACACCCCTTAACTTTTTCATTTTCCTAACATGCAATTTTGAAATTACTTTTACTATATTTTAGACTCTCACAAATTGAATGCAGAAGTATGTACAGATAAATTTGTGAAAGGGCGCCCTCAAACATCAATCAGCATAGCAAATATGAGCCGGCATAGCAAATATATGCTCAAACGGATGCATTTTATTGACAATAGTACCAAAAGGCACCATTCCTCTAAATTGTCTCTCACACAATGCATTATTATCATATACTTTTTAAACCCCTTCACTTGTAATAATAATAATAATAATAATAATAATAGTAATAATATTATTACAAGGCGATATAGAAAAGCTGGTTTAGGTTGAAAGAAATACAAATACACCATACATCATGTATCGAACGATATGTATATGGCAAGCCGTTAAGGCCAAAATTAGTATTCTATTTTAGCTGTAGTATTTTATAATTTTCGTAGTTACAAACTAATTTTAACAGTTTATGGATAGTTTTACAGCTACAATAGAATAAATATACGTTCAAATAGGTTCAAAGGCTATATGCATGGCACTGAAGTTGTGTGTGTGTGTGTGTGTGTTATGTAATTGTATGCATACATACATTCTTTTGTACATACATACATACATACATACATACATACATACATACATGTACATACAATACCGTAAACCATTAATTACGTAAATTGCTCATTAATATTTGTGGGATGTTTGACAAAATCTAATCAGTTCTTGCCATTACCCTACGAAACATGTCTATCAAATTTTGTTTGAATTGATGCAGCCGTCTTTTCAAAAATGATGACACACACACACACACACACACACACACACACACACATTTCTGCCCCTAAAGTATCTCCTTCCTTACGGAAGGAAATAATGATAGTTCATTTATAAATTATGTTTTCATTGTTTGTTCATATATTTGTAACACGGTTCCCGGGCTCACTGTGGATAGATTAGGATACGTCATAATATATAATCGAAAAGTTAAAATTCTCCTGTGATAAGTCACGTGATGTAAACGAAAGGTCACAGTTACTTGAGGTCACGATTGTATGATCAGTACAGCTGTCGCTTATACACACCGCCTTATGGTTTTTGAACAAAATGTGCACACGATTTGGATTTTTTACAAGTCTTCTTAGATTAGCGAGGGCAGTTATATGAGTGAACGTTAATCCACGATGAGCGCGACAGAAACGCTGATGCTTCGACGAGATTATGTTGGGTAAGTTCAGTTATTTTATCATAATAATATATCATAGACAGCTGGATGTTGGGTCTACATCATATGGGATATGACTGTCGTATGAGTGAGTGTGTGATCAAATTGATATTTGCGTTCGACTGCCGTCATCATAGCCTTCTTGATTTTGACGGTTTGTGTACGGACGTCTTTTGGTCGTGTAAAGCTTCATTACAACAGTTGCAAGGTTTCTGTATCTATATCGTAGACGTACATTTTGTACAAACACCAATACTGGTTGTCGCGTACGTAGTCAAGGTGGAGGGTCCAATTGACATGGGGTCCAATTGTCTAGTGCACATCGAACTTCTTGAGGTAGTGTATTCCATAGTGGTAGTGTTTTGGGATATAATGAATGTAGTTAGCACTGTTTTGTGTGTGTGTGTGTGTTTTTTTTTTATTTTGTTTTTTTTTATTTTTACGTATGACAGATATACACAACAGACAGGAAAAAAGCCAAGATAGAGAAAGGCAATAACAGAATCCTACATCTCAAAATATTCTACAAAACCCCCCCACTTCCTAAAATGTAAGTCCCTCCAGTCTTTTGAAATAGCAATATTTTCCTCGATTGCGATTCACTTCGTCCCAATTTCAACTCGCCCCATTTGTCGTCCCATTTTCAACTCGCCCCCACAACACTAGGAAATGTTTATAAATCTAAACGATACATGGACTCGAAGTACGGGGACCAAAACAATTACATGAATTTACCTACGTGGCCAGTTGAAGCATGGCAAATGTCACATTTTGTAGCAGCTAGAAAGTGGTGTGGGTTTTGGCTAAGTGTTTGCTAGATCTAGAACTTATACTAGCACAAAAACTTTCCTCAGTCATGGAATATCACTTTTCCACATTAGGACTTAATGTTTACAATCCAAATAAGAAATAATAAGGATAATATAACCAGGGAGAATATTAGTGACTGACACGCTTTACACGTATACCACTTCCGCGAGTACGGGTTTTGGAGACGTGTCTCCTCTCCCACCTACATGTAGTTAACACAAATTTAAAGTATTGTAGTATGTGTTTACAGCGCAAGTGGTACTTTATTAATGGAATATGAGATACAAATGTACCATAGACCCTCCAAACTGAGTACTACTAGCTTCAATTTCATATATGCACAGGTAAATTATATTGTAAAGAGTTGGGGCGAGTTGAAATTAGGGCGAGTTGAAAATTGGACGAGTTGAGTGGGACGAGTTGAAATGGGTTGAAATGGGACGAGTTGATCCGTCACCATTTTCCTCAATCTTGTATGTGTGTTTCAGATACATGTATGTCTTGAAAACTTCAATTCATGGGATTGTATTAATGTATTTGAATTTGAAAATAAAATAGCGTAGCATGAAGAATATAAAGTTATCAAGTAAAGTAACATCTTCCAAAACACCAAGTGTACAAATAAGTGCATTCAGAAGCAAATGAGAAATGTGTTATTGAAAAATACCACTCTTTAACAGAGTCCCAAAACTGACTAATAAAGTACAATCCCCAAAAAGATGAAAGTAATCCGACTACAACCTCATCACAAATAGAACATAATGGTGATTCTACAACCCCCAAGTAAACAATAATTTGTAGGTAAGATCTTCATAATTAATTTGTGCTGAAAAAACCTTAACTTTACATCAATTGTAACTTTAAGAGGGAGAACAAGCAAATTAGGCAGGGATATTGTAACATCAAAAATATCATGTCAATACCGAACAATGTGTAAGGGAATATCAGAGGGTGATAAAATATTTAAAAAATAATTGTACATCTCTGTAAATTTTCTTATCGAACAAAAGAATTTATGTTTCAAAACTTGGGTCTACAAACTTGTAGCTTTGAAAAACCATCCTTAGTTACATGTAGTAGCCTTTTTCAAGATAAGGGTATAGCAGATAAAAGTTGATTGTATTCATGCATGGTTAGTACAAATATTACCATAAATTCTAGTAAGGTCAGCAAAAGAATACAAGTTACATTCAATATCAAGAAGATCATTAATAAAAACAACACCTTTTAAAATAAAGGTCTTCCACAAAATTGGTTGTCATTATACGTATTTTGGAATTATAAAATTAACAGATCAATTCTTGACAAACATCATCCTCTGTATTGATTAAACTTAAAGATAAGGTACATTTTGTATAATTGTACTGCAGCCATGCTGTAATAATTCTTTCAAAAACCTGTGGCCCGCTTTTACAGTATGCCAACCTTACATTTGTACTTGCCATGATCACAACGTATGAACACGGTCCAAGATGTTGTGATCACAACAAGTACAAATGTAAGGTTGGCATTCTTTTAGAAAAGTCAAATGAACATGGTCCAAGATGTTGTGATAATGACAAGTACAAATATAAGGTTGGCATTCTTTTAGGAAAGTCGAATGAACACGGTCCAAGATGTTGTGATCACGACAAGTACAAATATAAGGTTGGCTTTCTTTTAGGAAAGTCAAATGAACACGGTCCAAGATGTTGTGATCATGACAAGTACAAATATAAGGTTGGCATTCTTTTAGGAAAGTCAAATGAACACGGTCCAAGATGTTGTGATCATGGCAAGTACAAATGTAAGGTTGACATTCTTTTAGGAAAGTCAAATGAACATGGTCCAAGATGTTGTGATCGATCATGACAAGTACAAATATAAGGTTGGCATTCTTTTAGGAAAGTCAAATGAACATGGTCCAAGATGTTGTGATCATGACAAGTACAAATGTAAGGTTGGCATTCTTTTAGGAAAGTCAAATGAACACGGTCCAAGATGTTGTGATCACGACAAGTACAAATATAAGGTTGGCATTCTTTTAGGAAAGTCGAATGAACACGGTCCAAGATGTTGTGATCACGACAAGTACAAATATAAGGTTGGCATTCTTTTAGGAAAGTCAAATGAATATTGTCCAAGATGTTGTGATCATGACAAGTACAAATGTAAGGTTGGCATTCTTTTAGGAAAGTCAAATGAACATGGTCCAAGATGTTGTGATCATGGCAAGTACAAATGTAAGGTTGACATACATGTACAGTAAAACGTCGATTATCCGAACGCTTACGGGGACATGCATTTAGTTCGGATATGCGGTCAGTTCGGATATGCGATCTGCATCAAGATACATGTAGGACGGGGCGGGGTCAAAAAGTCGCACTCATACAGAATGAATGTACACATACGGTGCATATCACACTTACACATGTTACATGCACTCTCAGACAAATGAAACGTACCGTACTACATAGAAACCTTTTTAATGAATTGTATTTATTTAATACTAAAACTAAATAAAGAGTTGAATATAATAGGAAAACGACATTGTGAATTGAATATGTGTAGAAGAAATCAAAAAACATATTTACAAGAAAGATGACGTGGTGGACAGCTAATAAGAATGCACTGTTGTCATGGTTGAGTGTTCACTGACATAAATGTAATCAAATTGTATCAATGTGTACAAATGATGTGTCCGCAATTTAGCCACTCAATTAGAAAAAAATAAAGTTCAGAAAAACGAAGTCAGGGGTTTCTGTTTCATTGCACAGCTGTCTGCTGCTTTTCTGTCTAAGCTATGGAGCAATAACAACTGGGTAGGTTCACAATCAGGCTGCGACTCTAGCCATAACAAACACAGAGAAAACATAGCTGCCGCTTCGCCTTGCGATGGTACTGGGTCACACGGGAAATCGTTTTCTTTATCTTCAGTTTCACGATCGAGTGAGGATTCCTTCCTAGACATCGCAGATTTATAGATAGGTCGAAGCTGAAACAGTTTTACACCTTTGAAAATCTTTATTGGAAAAAGAACGAAACTCCTTTCACTTCTGACCGACAATCATCTTTTCGGTATCACAGTCAATGGTCAAAGTAGCAATGCCGCAACTACGGTTGCGTTACATCTCATGCAGACAAGTTGTTTGAAAGTCGCCACTATAGTCAGAGTGTGACATGCCGTTCGCACCATTTCACAATCATTTCAAATCTTTTATGAATCATACAAAAGACAAAAGACAACGGGGCGGTCAATAGGAGAACAACTTTATTGAGATGTTATTGAAGGTGTGATCGTTCCAACACACTCGATGTAGTCATCTTTTGTTTTACCGTACGTCAATAACATCACGTCATTCAAGTGGTGGACAGTGATTGTTTACAAACAATACGTACTGTAGCTCCAAGACAAACCGCGCTCATTCACATGTCGATTGTCATTCACCAAACTTCACATTTTTACCAAAACATTACTTTGACATCAGAACAATATATTTTTTCGGGGGATGACCGATCAATTCGGATATTCGACGTTCGGATAATCGACGTTTTACTGTACTGTAAAAGCAGGCCACAGGTTTTTGAAAGAATATGGTTATACCATTTAGTGCAAAACACATTACCATTCCGTATAATTCTCAAGCCCCAGCTCACTTTAACAACTTGTCAAAAGCTTCAAGATTTGTCAAATTAAGACCACCTTTATCATATGACTTGCAAATAACCTGCCTTTTTATCTTGTCCGACTTTCCATCCCAGAGAAACTTATTAACGAATTATACTTTTTAAAGAAAATCGAGCTGGGAGATCTCCCATAACAAGATAAGTGAACTGTGACACAACTAATGATTTTACCAGAGATATCTCCCATACAGGGTAAGACCCTGTCCCCGCAATGGCTGCAGTATCTTCCTCGCCTTTTCAATTCAAGGTTTAAAATTCACATCGAGTAATTGAGATAAATCAACAGGAATATGTATACCCAAAACGTCAACTGCACCATCAGTCCACTCTAATGGATAAATAGTGTCAATATGAAATTGAGTATATTTCAAAGAGCCAATATGCAACATTTCACATTTCTCATAATTAGGTATAAGCCCAGATATAACAGAAAACTTACTTAAAGTATCAACTAACTTTTTGAAATGAAAGACTCAGAATTGGGCTGAACTTGAAAATTAGTATTGTCTGCATATTGAGATATTTTATTCTCAATCGGCCCTGTTGTCAATCCCATAATAATGTGACATCTAACTCTTAAATAAAATAAAATAAAATTTACTCAGTCATGAATTTATTTCTTTTTTTTGCTCAAAAGCCAGGGTTTAGTACACATAATTCACCGAGCTATGGTGCATGCTCGTAATAGCGTGGCGGACGTGGGTCTAAGTTTATCTGCTCTCTGCATAGAGTCCAGGCATACACCGTTTACTTATCGTGGTTTGCAACCCTGCCGTATCATAATCACAATTTAGACTATTAAAAGTACAAACATATATTCACAGTTATAATTTGATTGGCTGAATTTTATTTCTCCGGGTTGATTGCTCGAAAGTTAGAGCGTAATTACGAAGGTGTTTACACTACTGTACAAAACACGCAGTCTGTGTGATGATGGCGTCCGGGGATGGCTTATGCCCCATGTACGTCACTTTTTAGCACAACTGAACTGAGGTTCAGTAGTGCTATAGGGATCGCCCGGCGTCTGTCTGTCTGTCTGTCTGTGTGTGTGTGTGTGTATGTGTGTATGTGTGTAAACAACTTAAAGTCAAAAACCGCTGAACCGATTGCCACGATATTTGGTGGGTCCATTACCTTGGGTGTCTAGTTGGGAAATTGTTGTGATCAAAATGATCACATCACAGGTGTGTGATTTGGGTCAAAAAATGTGATTTTTGGTCAAAAAACTTAAACTCAGAAACTACTGGGCAGATTGGTGCGAAATTTGGTGGGAACATTCTTAAGGGGGTGTAAAGTAGGATTTGTTCATGACAGGATGATTCCATCAGTGATATGCAAATTAGGGCTAAAAATGTGTCTCTTTGGTTGAAAATCTATAATTCCAAAACCACTGAGCAGATTGGGCTGAAATTTAATGGAAATGCATTTAGGGATGTATGGACGAAGATATGTTACGCATACCATGATTCCATGAGTGATATGGAATTAAGGTGTAAAAATGTGAATTTTGGTCAAAAACTTATATCTCAAAAAGTACTAAGTGAATGAGTTTGAAACTTGGTGAGATGTTTCTAGAAGTGTTATTCTATATCATTGCTTTTCCTCAAAAATCTTCAACTCTGAAATTACCCAGTAGATTGAGCTTAACTTTGTTGAGAATGTGTAGATTTGTCCTCATTAATAGCTGACACAGTGAGAACAGTACATTGTTAATTAACTATAATGTTTACTTTACTATTTCCTCTGGTGGTAAAGCCTGCAGCATGGCCAGTTTGGTTTATGACTGGATTATGTAATATATTGTAAGACAGCTGTTTCATCACCTACCCATATAAACTGAATGTAGCTTGTGTTTAAAATATTACAATAAGACAACCAAGAAAGTTAAACATGTTACATTGGTATGACTTGGTTCCAAATTGATTTTAAAAAATAAAGAAGTACAAAACCTTGTAGACACATCCCTTTAAAGTTTGATTAGGATGTTGCTATACTTGTCTTGTACACTTCCAACATAGGATGGCTGGATTATGATGATGGAAATTAGGTATGAAAATTTTGTTTTGGTTACAACTTTAAATCTTCAAAAAATTATATATCTATCATTGCCCTGAACATGAAGTTGTGCGGCAACGCAAGATTTGCGCTATTTTTGTGTGAGATTTTATAGGATCAACTTTGAAGGGGTCAGTTTCTTTGTACAGTTGTGATGGTTTGTTTGCAAATGTCTGGGTTTTCCTGACAAGTTTGGCAAAACGTACATGTATTACAACTTTTGTCGTCATACTGCACTGTTGAACCATGATTAACAAGTTGTTTTTCAATGTTCTTGTTGCATATTTCTGTCAAATTTCTGATCCTTTGTGAAATCCAAGTGAAGTCATCATTCAAGGTTTTTCTTTTTCGGCAATGCCTCAAAAATAACCATTAAAAATAGAATAGAATTGTCAATTGACTGAAACCAAGCATGTCAACTTTATATTTATTATTATAAATTGGATATTGTTCAACTAAAAGTGGTGTATGTCTGAATAAACGGATTCATAGGCAAGATTTAATGTTTCACATTAGTTGGACCTAGGACCACTAATTCTTTCAGCAGGACCACTGGATTTTTTAAGACACTGGTCTGGGGACCACCAGTTCACAGAATGATTTGTTCACCCTGAAATACCATATAATATTGCAACTAGTGACTACCATATTCAGACTCTGATTTGTATTAATTATTTCTTATCAAAGGAAAAACACATGATGATTAGTTACAATGATTGTACAATGTAGATCCACTAATTCATAGTCACATGCACACTTTCATGAAAATACTTATACCTAATGGGCTGTGTCATCTCAATACGTCTTTGAAGAGTGTTCATTCCACCTTTCAATTTTGTACATTTCATTATTCATTACACAGATAGTGACACAAACCATCGTTTGTTTCATCCATCATAAATTCCATTCATTCATCCATTCATTTAAGCTCTCTTCCCCCCCCCCCCCCCAAAAAAAAAAAAAAATATCAAAAAAAAAAAAAAAAAAAAAAAAAAATCTTGTTACCATACAGTACAGATCAAGCATAATGAATGGGACATTGTGCATGAACTATGCATCATGCAGGCAAAGTTCATGAATGTTCTTGGGTATTTGTGTATGTAAACAGCATTCAATTTGCACCTTTGAGGTGTCCACAGAGCATCTCATTAACGGTGTATCAAGTTAACAATGCATCTCATTATAAACATTGCATCTATTGGTATCTAAATAGCAGAGTACATGATTATTACTAAGTCACAGTGCATGTATACAGGGGTGAAGTACATTTATAGGGCAAAAATATTAAAAAAGTATTAAAGTTGTTAAACTGTTTCGGTGCTTACCAAAAAGTATGTAAACTTTCTGATGCATAATAGCAATGTTATGAGGGTTTGAATTTTGTTAAATTTGCCATGGAAATGGGTGAACATGTACATGTACATGTACATATCCGAGGTATGTACAAGGTACAAAATATGCATGATGAGAGTGAAAGTTGCGAGTAGCAAGTGGCGAAATACACCACTTGCGAGTGGTGAAAAGTGACGCTTGCAAGTGGTGACAATGTATCACTTGCGAGTAGTGAAAAGTGACGCTTGCGAGTGGTGACAATGTATCACTTGCGAGTATAAAACCATGTCTAGTATTCTGTGGCTCTCACAGCTCTCATATCAACCTCCTTCCAAACACAACAACAATGGCTTTCCTCCAAGACTCGACCGATCAGTCGCCCTAAACTCATAGTTTATTTTGAACCATGACACGGCACCTTTGTTTTGCGTATCTCACATGCAATGGAAATTGATTTATTTTTATTGTTAGTATATCGTGGTTTAAACTAAAGAAAGACTATCATGGCGATGTTACCGAGTAACTTGGGATCGAGTTCAGGTTGCGATACGCTAGGCTGGCTATCAGGAGAAACCGCCCACACATCGAGAGCGACCCCACACGGGAATACTCAGTGAACTGTACATGTACAAGTTTTGCCCCTAAACACAACCAATTTCACGTTAATTGTCAATATTTTGCAAATGTTTATGGAAGGAACTTTAGCAAATGCCAACACAGTGTGTTTAGAGGCAAAACTTGTACATGTAGGCTGTACCATGTACGCTCGCTCGCAGGGGTCGTCTTTTAATTTTTAGCTCTGTGACGTACGTAGAGTACACGGAGGAGAGTGACATCGATACCGATCTTTCAAGAATATCGTCAATCCCTATAATAACATCGTTTTGTATTAGGACCATTATATATAAGAATAAAACAATTCAGGAAAGGAGTACTAGCTTACAAGTGGCTGTGGCATGACACGTAGACGGCGAGCACAATCAAATTATCTGCGTCGGCTTCACTCAATGGTTTATCAAAGTTTATGCGCCATACTTGTCGGTGGAAATACAGTTACAAGTATAGCTGATTATGCCTTGAAATGAATGCACTGTGAACTTGTAAAAGGGTTGAATATAAAGCCCAAGTGTATAAAAAGGGTATTATATCGAAATTGATTGATCAAAGTTTTACCCATGAGTTCGTGTAAGCATGGAAGTATAACCCCACAAGGTTTTTAAACAAATATTCGTGGTCTTGTAACAAAACGGAGAGTTAACTTTATTTTCATCATATTCTTAAAGTCATTGTCTGTCTTGTCTCACGAGTCACATCAAATAAAACAAACTCGCACATGTACGCATCTCTGTGCTCGGCTGTAACACCGACTGTGAGCTGTTAATTGGTGGTGTGATGATTGATAATATCAATTGTACACCGGCGTGGGCGTTACTTGTCAAGCGACAGTGATTAATCGGGCGATCAGCCAATCAGGTGTCCGCAAACTTCCCGCTTCAAAATCCAGGGAGCTGAGAATATGAGAAATACCATCCAGGTAATGAAAAGTCCATACCCAGAGTATATTAAACAGACATGGTAATGAAAAGTCAACATGCGCCATACTTGTCGGTGGAAATACAGTTACAAGTATAGCTGATTATGCCTTGAAATGAATGCACTGTGAACTTGTAAAAGGGTTGAATATAAAGCCCAAGTGTATAAAAAGGGTATTATATCGAAATTGATTGATCGATTGCCGTGTCGTAAATGCGGAAGTAAATAACACATGAACCCTCGTTATACACGAGACTTGAAATAAACGTAAAATGCGGGATATGGCATCAACCATTTTCCGATGAACTCGTATGTTTATAATGCTTTAATCACTGATTAGGACTCCCTGTAATCTAGCGATTTGGCTATTTACGTTTTCTTTGGGTTCTTTCATTAACAAATACTCAAACAGTCACAGTAACTTTCATGCAACCGAAACGTTAATTATTCCATCGACAGAAGACCCTTTTACTCTCTATGGTTATTCAGACAAGAAGCTTGGATTTAAAAAAATTAATTAAAAAAATGAATAATTATATCGACGCTGACAACACGGAACTTCGACTGAAAATTAACTGCGGTCGTACGTGATCAAATAGGTCACTTGAGGTCATTGGCGTTCCGACAAGTTTTACCCATGAGTTCATGTAAGCATGGAAGTATAACCCCACAAGGTTTTTAGACAAATATTCGTGGTCTTGTAACAAAACGGAGAGTTTATTTTCGTCATATTCTTAAAGTCATTGTCTGTCTCGTCTCACGAGTCACATCAAATAAAATCGTCGAACAAACTCGCACATGTATGCATCTCTGTGCTCGGCTGTAACACCGACTGTGAGCTGTTAATTGGTGGTGTGATGATTGATAATATCAATTGTACACCGGCGTGGGCGTTACTTGTCAAGCGACAGTGATTAATCGGGCGATCAGCCAATCAGGTGTCCGCAAACTTCCCGCTTCAAAATCCAGGGAGCTGAGAATATGAGAAATACCATCCAGGTAATGAAAAGTCCATACCCAGAGTATATTAGACAGACATGGTAATGAAAAGTCAACATCCAGAGTGTATTAGACAGACATTTACTCCAACAGGAAGATGTTTGTATCGAATTATCGAGTTTGTTATCAACCAGAAAGAGCTGTCAAAATGAATGATTGATGATGGCGAAAGCCCAACCAAATAAATGTCAATAGCTTGGTTAGTGTGTGTGAACCTTTCAGTAGCTAAGCATGCCTTGTAGAAAGTGACATTTCGCTCAGTTTACATTTAAGAACATGGAGAGTACAGAGAGTATCCAACTTCATTGATGTATGTCTTCTAACTCCAATGTAAAAAATATCCTCTGAGAAAATGCACAGTACAGCAGACACTGTATTTGAGAACTTGTAGTGTGAAGTGAGTGTCTAATTTTGTTAGGGGGTGTATGTGTATTAGCTAGAGTGTATAAATAGCCCGGAAGATATGCAGACATGCACGATGGCGCAGACACTGTTATTATTATTATTGTTGCGGTGGTATGATAGCAGTGTATGAGTTATCTCCAGAGTACATTGGAATTCGAACTCAATACACAACAAAGGAAATTAGCCGGTGTACAAAACAGATACAATCCGGCCAATATGCGCCTCGCTACTGCTCGACGCATATTGGTCGGATTGTATCTGTTACTTATCACACCACCAATTATAACAGCTCCCAGTCGGTATTACAGCCGAGCACAGAGATGCGTACATGTGCGAGTTTGTTCGACGATTTTATTAACGTCGATTACACCTCCTTTAGGCGGAGTACTTGACACCTGCTATATGAAAGTGTCCTTTGACAAAAATTTTTTTCGCGAGATCAAAGAAATACCGCAATTTTGAAGTCAAATATGATTGGATTTACTGATCAGATACTCGAAACTCGTAGTCAACATAGTGGATCGAGTACATTGATTAGCCTGTTCCAAGCTTGAGTGTTACTGTTCGTACCTCGAACGGTAATTAGAACAAGCTACGAGTACACTGACACACTGTACTGGTCATGTGTACCACTGTAATTCAGTAAAGACATCAAAACTGCAATGTCTAGTAGTAGTTCTTTGAATCGTTGCTAGTTTCCCGGGAATAAACCATCTTTCATACACAGTCGATGGTGACGAATTTTAATATTAAGTACAAACGGAAACTCACGCTGTGAAAAAGGCTACAATAAACTTTCAATTATTTTCATTTTCAAATATATTATAAATATACACAATTTATACAAGTTACAACATCGTCCAGGCACCGTCCTCCAGGAAGGTGGTAGAGACGCTTGCAAGTAACATATATATTAAATATTATGTGCATTGCCCCAGATGCAACTACAGTATTGAAACCGTCGGTTATCCGAACATTGATTATCAGAACTGTTTGGTCATCCGAACTACCATGTCAATGCATGTACAACCCATTTACGTTTCAAGCCGAATGGCATGATAGCATCGTAAATATAGTGTAGAGAGAACTCAGTCAATATTTGTTCACTTTATCCTTATCTGATAGATTCATTGCCGAACATTTACAATTGCCGACTTCCATGTCATGTCGACGAAGCCTTAGTTGATTGATAGACAGCTGCTAATGTCATGGCTTTTTCTATTCGTTGGGATCATTCACACTCCCCTTTGATGGTATGCCGTGATGGACCAACATGTTTCTATGTCAAGCTGACAGTCTGATTGTTGTTACGTCGCTGTCATCGTATCAGATAGTTATCACGTCTTTAGAAACATTGTAGCAAACAATGGAATGACGACAACAGACTAAGGCCAAAAAAAAAAAGGTTTTGTTTCCCGTCCTAAGGTAATTTCAAAAATGATGCGGTGATGCGGGTTTTTTTTTCTTTTCTTTTTTTCCATTTTTTATAGGGGGGGGGGGGGGTATGGAAACACACAACTGGTGGATCGATTAACCATAAACATTCCCAAGAACGCTGGCAAACTGTTCTCCCAAGGACTGGTACTGCTTTTGCCATCCCAAGTTACGATCTTGCAACCACCTGATAATGACATTGTGGAGTTCAAAACGTCTGTTTGGGCGATTCAAATTATGAAATTTAGGCCACACTTTTGAATGTCTTTGAGTCATCAGAACATGGAAGGCATCTTTAACGGGTTGCTGTGACACTTTGTCACAGTCTTCGATCAAAACGATCTTTAAGTACTTGCCAAATTCCACTATGTCTTCCAGTTTTGCTTGTAGGGGGACACTCATTTCCTTCATATACACGTGACACCAAAGCCTCAATATGGCATAGTTCGTACTGTTCGGGTAGAATAAATCGATCCCCAGAACTTAGAATACCTTTACATAAGTCCTCGTACAATCTGCATACCTTGGTGGAACTTTCAACATCGACAAGTCCAAATGGACGCAAGATTTTGCTGCCAACGGACACTTGAATGGACAAAAGCATAGCGATAGAAAAATCAGACATCCCCCTCACTGATCTACCACAGGCAACTGACAACGTACAAAGTATTTCAACTGTAAAAAAAATTCAGTGATTGTAATACTATATATTTACGGTAGTTAAAGAATTCTTGTTTAGATGTACCTTTATGCATTTCGTCTTCTTTACATGATAGTTACATTCGAACGTGTTTCCCGGGTAGTGTTCATGTTTATCTCAGCGAATGCGTACGCGTTCTTTACAGTTCGCTTCTCCTCCGAGTTGAATGTAAGGGCACATATCACACTAAAACACATGAATGATGATATAGACAAGGTGGGAAAGCTTGAGAGGACGTAATCGAAAAACACTACCAAAAAAAAAAAAAAATCCTCACTTCAGTTTGTTCATGAGTAAAATGCATGATTAAACAAAGACTTATCTATGCATATAAAATTGTAGCATTGCGTTGTCGGGTTTTCTCTTTTAATGATGTTTGAAGGACATTGTTAGTCACTTCCGCATTTCAAGCTTTCCTACCTTGTCTATTTCTACACATACATTGCAAAAGTAGTCATGAAGTATTGTACGATTCATAGAAATATTTGCCACAGTTGTGTTATATGAACTCAGAAAAGGGGAAATTTAAGAAATAATTTCTTAAAAAACATTGTCCTTATCGTGAAAATTTCGGTCGCTTCGCATAGCTAGTGTTGCGTATACTATAAACTGTCTGTGTGACGGCTAGACGTTCTGTCTCACGAGCTTCTACAACACATGTATTACAGAGTATGCATTCATCCTAATAACATGTATGTACGCGTCTACATGATACGCTATGTTCCAACATATTCAGACGAAATGTATAGAGGTACCATCATATCAAATTACCAGTACTTTAATTACCCTTTAAATATACTAATACAATCAATGAATTTTTGTACAGTTGAAACATTTAGAACGTTGTCAAATGCCTGTGGATCTACAGTAGTCAAATGAATTTTCACAAATCGCCAGTGATGTCTGAAACAATAAAGGGGAAACAGAATAAAAACGTATGATGCGCATGGTTTGGAATGACGCGCGCGAGGACGGGAAACAAAACCTTTTTTTGGGGGCCTAACTAGCGGCGTTGTTGTTGTTGTTGTTGTTGTTAGTCCCTGCCGGACGAAGTCCGGGACGGGGACTTATGGATTGGGTTCTGTCTGTCTGTCCGTCCGTGCGTTGGATTGTATCATGATGAAAATGGATATGCACATGTATGTCATAGAACACTGTCCTAATACCAACTTTGCGTCCACGTTCCACGTCCGTGCGTCCGTCCGTCCGTCTGCAGTCGTTTCTTGGAGATGCCTGGACCGATTTTTTTCAAACTTAGTACAGGGGCAACATACAATGGCATACATATGCACGTCAATTTGTTTTATGATACGATCCAATATGGCCACCTAGCAGCCATTTTGTTTGCAAATTTTCCATGTCCAAAGCCATAACTCAGACATGCTTGAGCAGATCTCATTCAAAGTTGGTATTAGGACAGTGTTCTATGACATACATGTGCATATCCATTTTCATCATGATACAATCCAATATGGCTGCCTGGCAGCCATTTTGTTTGCGAATTTTCCATGTCCAAAGCCATAACTCAGACATGGTTGAACAGATCTCATTCAACGTTGGTATTAGGACAGTGTTCTGTGACATACATGTGCATATCCATTTTCGTCGTGGTATGATCCCCCATACCCGACCCATCCTTTATTGTTGTAAGCATGTTCCATGTCCAACAAGCAGACACAACATATCTAAGTCTGTTTGATTTAGGTTCACAAGTGTTGTTGCATGATCAGAGTAGTGATAATTCCGTAAAATCCAATCAAAGCGGGGACAATGTCATTCTCAATGACTTGTTGTTGAAAGAAAAAACTTTCTGATTTGAAGTAACTTTATAGTAAGACTGCCAAACACTGGCCGTAGTTTAGTCAAAGCAGTGTATACAATGAATAAAACTTGGGAGATATGAAGGCCTTGGTGCGAATTGTCAATCGACTACTTGATCGCAGTAAAACTTGAGTGGAGTTCGTGGAGTTGGGAAGACATCAATTTTGGACATCAGGAAATTAAAAGACAAAGTTACATGTACGTGAATTCGCAACTAAGATGGAAATGACCATTAACACGACATGGCTAGAACTAGCTCTGGGTGTACGCTGGGTTTTCCGACACGTCTCCAGAGCTACTTTAGAACCATGGATGTATTAGTGAGATACATCCATGGATGTACAAAACCCAACAGGTCTTGCTCCGGGTGTTTACGCAGGTTTTTTTGACACGTCTCCAGAGCTACGGTAGAACCATGGATATATTAGTGAGATACATCCATGGATGTACAAAGCCCAGCGGGTCTTGCTCCGGATGTTTACGTAGCATTGATCGACTAGAGTAGCGTCGTAAATTCATTCAGTGTTCTTGGTCGAACGCGACTACTAATACTTTATCAATCCATTTTCATTTTTTATTCATCTAAAAAGCATGTCCCCCAAGACGATCTTATAATGGACGGTTTACACACGGTAGCTTCGGTAAGTACAACGGCAAGTACAGCGTTACTATCGGTACTATCGTACTTACCAAAGCCACCATGCTGCTACCTAGCTAGCGAGGCCACTCATGATGCTCCAATCACTGGTAACACTGTCGATGTCATGCCATCAAGATCATCAAACATCAAACCTTTAACCATTAGCCACTCGCAAGTCATACATTGTCACCACTCGCAAGCGCCACTTTTCACTACTCGCAAGTGATGCATTTCGCCACTCGCAAGCGCCACTTTTCACCACTGGCAAGTAGCACATTTCGCCACTTGCTACTCGCAACTCACCACTCGCATCATGCATATTTTGTACCTCGTAGATACCTGCATATCCATAATCCATGGTATGTAGGAGATCACGAAAGCTGAATGAAGTTGAGGATGGCAAGCTTTAACTGTGTTTAGAATAGGAAGTGGGCATTTGAACAACATTTTTGACAACTGATGTTCACTGGGAATTGAAAAATCACACATGTTGAGATAAATTTCTTGCATAAAGCCGAATGAAGTCGAGGATGGCAAGCTTTAACGGTGTTTAGAATAGGAAGTGGGCATTTGAACAACATTTTTGATATCTCCTTGGAATTTGGTCCAATAATCACTAATCATTACTTGATATAGTTGTACCATTTCAAGTTGCAAATCCCAAAGATGTGATTTGGTAAATCGCACCGTATAGTATATCCCTATAATGCAAGAATCAAATGTCTGTACTGTAACTCAAAAACTATACATGGTACTTTGATGAAATTTGATAGACACACCAATAACACCTGAATGTAGTTCTAAACACTTCTAAACACTTCAATCATTACAGTACAGCTTATAAAAAGTAATTTTTCTACTTTTCAAAGTGTTTAATTTTCAACACTAGTATCAATTCAATATAAATTTACATACTTGTAATTCATTTGTCTCATGTGTATGATATTAATTTTATCTTAGACAGTGAATGACCGTGAATTTAAATGTATGCAGACCTCACATGATCATAGAGAATAGTTCAGAAGATCACTAGGCATCTTCCCCCCCCCCCCCTCCCTGAAAATTAAATGAAAAAGTATTTGTTCTTGCAATGATTGCTATGTATCACTTCTCTTCTTCATCAATGATTCTCACTGAACAAGCTTATAGAGTCTCAAGGTTCAACATGACTTTCCTTTAAGATAAATTTGGGGTCAGCTGTTGCAACATGGCCATTTAAAAGAATTAGCATGACGATATTCCTTGCAAGAAAATGGACACTGATAACAGATGGAGTACAAGAAGCTTCAATGACTTAACCAGCAAACTAGTCATCTTCATCTATAGGCAAAAGGCATGCCATGTTGTGTTGTTTGTGTAATTCAAAACTGATACGTCCTATGCGAGCTATGGCCAGTACTTTACTATTTTACATTTAATACATTTTTACATTCTAAGGCTGCACGAAATACATTTAATACATTTAATACGGGAGATGATTGAGGTACATTTAATGCATTTAATACATTCTAGAATTGCACGAAATACATTCTATTCTTCGGCGATGGTCCGAGTAGCTTGCATTTGATACATTTAATACATTTAATGCATTTAATACATTTAATGCATTTAATACATTCTATACTTGCACGAAATACATTCTATTCCTCGGCGATGGTCCGGGTAGCTTGCATTTAATACATTTAATGCATTTAATACATTTAATACATTCTAGAGTTGCACGAAATACATTCTATTCCTCGGCGATGGTCCGGGTAGCTTGCATTTAATACATTTAATACATTTAATACATTTAATGCATTCAATACATTCTAGAGTTGCACGAAATACATTCTATTCCTCGGCGATGGTCCGGGTAGCTTGCATTTAATACATTTAATACATTTAATGCATTTAATGCATTTAATACATTCTAGAGTTGCACGAAATACATTCTATTTGTCGGCGATGGTCCGGGTAGCTTGCATTTAATACATTTAATACATTTAATGCATTTAATGCATTTAATACATTCTAGAGTTGCACGAAATACATTCTATTTGTCGGCGATGGTCCGGGTAGCTTGCATTTAATGCATTTAATACATTTAATACATTTAATACATTTAATGCATTTAATACATTTAATACATTCTAGAGTTGCACGAAATACATTCTATTTCTCAGCGATGGTCCGGGTAGCTTGCATTTAATACATTTAATACATTTAATACATTTAATGCATTTAATACATTCTAGAGTTGCACGAAATACATTCTATTCCTCGGCGATGGTCCGGGTAGCTTGCATTTAATACATTTAATACATTTAATGCATTTAATGCATTTAATACATTCTAGAGTTGCACGAAATACATTCTATTTGTCGGCGATGGTCCGGGTAGCTTGCATTTAATACATTTAATACATTTAATACATTTAATGCATTTAATACATTCTAGAGTTGCACGAAATACATTCTATTTCTCGGCGATGGTCCGGGTAGCTTGCATTTAATACATTTAATACATTTAATACATTTAATGCATTTAATACATTTAATACATTCTAGAGTTGCACGAAATACATTCTATTTCTCGGCGATGGTCCGGGTAGCTTGCATTTAATTCATTTAATACATTTAATACATTTAATGCATTTAATGCATTTAATACATTCTAGAGTTGCACGAAATACATTCTATTTGTCGGCGATGGTCCGGGTAGCTTGCATTTAATACATTTAATACATTTAATGCATTTAATGCATTTAATACATTCTAGAGTTGCACGAAATACATTATATTTGTCGGCGATGGTCCGGGTAGCTTGCATTTAATACAATTAATGCATTTAATGCATTTAATACATTCTAGAGTTGCACGAAATACATTCTATTTGTCGGCGATGGTCCGGGTAGCTTGCATTTAATACATTTAATACATTTAATGCATTTAATACATTTAATACATTCTAGAGTTGCACGAAATACATTTTATTTCTCGGCGATGGTCCGGGTAGCTTGCATTTAATACATTTTATACATTTAATACATTTAATGCATTTAATGCATTTAATACATTCTAGAGTTGCACGAAATACATTCTATTTCTCGGCAATGGTCCGAGCAGCTTGCATTTAATACATTTAATACATTTAATACATTTAATGCATTTAATGCATTTAATACATTCTAGAGTTGCACGAAATACATTCTATTTGTCGGCGATGGTCCGAGTAGCTTGCATTTAATACATTTAATGCATTTAATACATTTAATACATTTAATACATTCTAGAGTTGCACGAAATACATTCTATTCCTCGGCGATGGTCCGGGTAGCTTGCATTTAATACATTTAATACATTTAATGCATTTAATACATTTAATACATTCTAGAGTTGCACGAAATACATTCTATTTGTCGGCGATGGTCCGGGTAGCTTGCATTTAATACATTTAATACATTTAATGCATTTAATGCATTTAATGCATTTAGTACATTCTAGAGTTGCACGAAATACATTCTATTTCTCGGCGATGGTCCGGGCAGCTTGCATTTAATACATTTAATACATTTAATGCATTTAATGCATTTAATACATTCTAGAGTTGCACGAAATACATTCTATTTCTCGGCGATGGTCCGGGCAGCTTGCATTTAATACATTTAATACATTTAATACATTTAATGCATTTAATGCATTTAATACATTGTAGAGTTGCACGAAATACATTCTATTTCTCGGCGATGGTCCGGGCAGCTTGCATTTAATACATTTAATACATTTAATACATTTAATGCATTTAATGCATTTAATGCATTTAATACATTCTAGAGTTGCACGAAATACATTCTATTTGTCGGCGATGGTCCAGGCAGCTTGCATTTAATACATTTAATACATTTAATACATTTAATGCATTTAATGCATTTAATACATTCTAGAGTTGCACGAAATACATTCTATTTCTTTGCGATGGTCCGGGTAGCTTGCATTTAATACATTTAATACATTTAATGCATTTAATACATTTAATGCATTTAATACATTCTAGAGTTGCACGAAATATATTCTATTCCTCGGCGATGGTCCGGGTAGCTTGCATTTAATACATTTAATACATTTAATGCATTTAATACATTTAATACATTCTAGAGTTGCACGAAATACATTCTATTTGTCGGCGATGGTCCGGGTAGCTTGCATTTAATACATTTAATACATTTAATGCATTTAATACATTTAATACATTCTAGAGTTGCACGAAATACATTCTATTTCTCGGCGATGGTCCGGGTAGCTTGCATTTAATACATTTAATGCATTTAATACATTTAATAAATTCTAGAGTTGCACGAAATACATTCTATTTGTCGGCGATGGTCCGGATAGCTTGCATTTAATACATTTAATACATTTAATGCATTTAATGCATTTAATACATTCTAGAGTTGCACGAAATACATTCTATTTCTCGGCGATGGTCCGGGCAGCTTGCATTTAATACATTTAATACATTTAATACATTTAATGCATTTAATGCATTTAATGCATTTAATACATTCTAGAGTTGCACGAAATACATTCTATTTCTCGGCGATGGTCCGGGCAGCTTGCATTTAATACATTTAATACATTTAATACATTTAATGCATTTAATACATTCTAGAGTTGCACGAAATACATTCTATTTCTCGGCGATGGTCCGGGTAGCTTGTATTTAATACATTTAATACATTTAATGCATTTAATACATTTAATGCATTTAATACATTCTAGAGTTGCACGAAATACATTCTATTCCTCGGCGATGGTCTGGGTAGCTTGCATTTAATACATTTAATACATTTAATGCATTTAATACATTTAATACATTCCAGAGTTGCACGAAATACATTCTATTTCTCGGCGATGGTCCGGGTAGGTATAAAATGTATTAAATGCAAGCTACCCGGACCATCGCTGAGAAATAGAATGTATTTCGTGCAACTCTAGAATGTATTAAATGTATTAAATGCATTAAATGTATTAAATGTATTAAATGTATTAAATGCAAGCTATCCGGACCATCGCCAACAAATAGAATGTATTTCGTGCAACTCTAGAATGTATTAAATGCATTAAATGTATTAAATGTATTAAATGCAAGCTACCCGGACCATCGCCGACAAATAGAATGTATTTCGTGCAACTCTAGAATGTATGAAATGCATTAAATGCATTAAATGTATTAAATGCAAGCTACCCGGACCATCGCCGAGGAATAGAATGTATTTCGTGCAACTCTAGAATGTATTAAATGCATTAAATGTATTAAATGTATTAAATGTATTAAATGCAAGCTACCCGGACCATCGCCGAGGAATAGAATGTATTAAATGCATTAAATGCATTAAATGTATTAAATGTATTAAATGTATTAAATGCAAGCTACCCGTACCATCGCAGAGAAATAGAATGTATTTCGTGACACTCTAGAATGTATCGAATGCATTAAATGTATTTCTCGGTGATGGTCCGGGTAGCTTGCATTTAATACATTTAATACATTTAATGCATTTAATGCATTTAATACATTCTAGAGTTGCACGAAATACATTCTATTTGTCGACGATGGTCCGGGTAGCTTGCATTTAATACATTTAATACATTTAATGCATTTAATACATTTAATGCATTTAATACATTCTAGAGTTGCACGAAATACATTCTATTCCTCGGCGATGGTCCGGGTAGCTTGCATTTAATACATTTAATACATTTAATGCATTTAATACATTCTAGAGTTGCACGAAATACATTCTATTTGTCGGCGATGGTCCGGGTAGCTTGCATTTAATACATTTAATACATTTAATACATTTAATGCATTTAATGCATTTAATACATTCTAGAGTTGCACGAAATACATTCTATTCCTCGGCGATGGTCCGGGTAGCTTGCATTTAATACATTTAATTCATTTAATGCATTTAATACATTTAATACATTCTAGAGTTGCACGAAATACATTTTATTTCTCGGCGATGGTCCGGGTAGCTTGCATTTAATACATTTTATACATTTAATACATTTAATGCATTTAATGCATTTAATACATTCTAGAGTTGCACGAAATACATTCTATTTGTCGGCGATGGTCCGGGCAGCTTGCATTTAATACATTTAATACATTTAATGCATTTAATGCATTTAATACATTCTAGAGTTGCACGAAATACATTCTATTTGTCGGCGATGGTCCGAGTAGCTTGCATTTAATACATTTAATGCATTTAATACATTTAATACATTTAATACATTCTAGAGTTGCACGAAATACATTCTATTCCTCGGCGATGGTCCGGGTAGCTTGCATTTAATACATTTAATACATTTAATGCATTTAATACATTTAATACATTCTAGAGTTGCACGAAATACATTCTATTTGTCGGCGATGGTCCGGGTAGCTTGCATTTAATACATTTAATACATTTAATGCATTTAATGCATTTAATGCATTTAGTACATTCTAGAGTTGCACGAAATACATTCTATTTCTCGGCGATGGTCCGGGCAGCTTGCATTTAATACATTTAATACATTTAATGCATTTAATGCATTTAATACATTCTAGAGTTGCACGAAATACATTCTATTTCTCGGCGATGGTCCGGGCAGCTTGCATTTAATACATTTAATACATTTAATACATTTAATGCATTTAATGCATTTAATACATTCTAGAGTTGCACGAAATACATTCTATTTCTCGGCGATGGTCCGGGCAGCTTGCATTTAATACATTTAATACATTTAATACATTTAATGCATTTAATGCATTTAATGCATTTAATACATTCTAGAGTTGCACGAAATACATTCTATTTGTCGGCGATGGTCCAGGCAGCTTGCATTTAATACATTTAATACATTTAATACATTTAATGCATTTAATGCATTTAATACATTCTAGAGTTGCACGAAATACATTCTATTTCTTTGCGATGGTCCGGGTAGCTTGCATTTAATACATTTAATACATTTAATGCATTTAATACATTTAATGCATTTAATACATTCTAGAGTTGCACGAAATATATTCTATTCCTCGGCGATGGTCCGGGTAGCTTGCATTTAATACATTTAATACATTTAATGCATTTAATACATTTAATACATTCTAGAGTTGCACGAAATACATTCTATTTGTCGGCGATGGTCCGGGTAGCTTGCATTTAATACATTTAATACATTTAATGCATTTAATACATTTAATACATTCTAGAGTTGCACGAAATACATTCTATTTCTCGGCGATGGTCCGGGTAGCTTGCATTTAATACATTTAATGCATTTAATACATTTAATAAATTCTAGAGTTGCACGAAATACATTCTATTTGTCGGCGATGGTCCGGGTAGCTTGCATTTAATACATTTAATACATTTAATGCATTTAATGCATTTAATACATTCTAGAGTTGCACGAAATACATTCTATTTCTCGGCGATGGTCCGGGCAGCTTGCATTTAATACATTGAATACATTTAATACATTTAATGCATTTAATGCATTTAATGCATTTAATACATTCTAGAGTTGCACGAAATACATTCTATTTCTCGGCGATGGTCCGGGCAGCTTGCATTTAATACATTTAATACATTTAATACATTTAATGCATTTAATGCATTTAATACATTCTAGAGTTGCACGAAATACATTCTATTCCTCGGCGATGGTCCGGGTAGCTTGCATTTAATACATTTAATACATTTAATGCATTTAATACATTTAATACATTCTAGAGTTGCACGAAATACATTTTATTTCTCGGCGATGGTCCGGGTAGCTTGCATTTAATACATTTTATACATTTAATACATTTAATGCATTTAATGCATTTAATACATTCTAGAGTTGTACGAAATACATTCTATTTGTCGGCGATGGTCCGGGCAGCTTGCATTTAATACATTTAATACATTTAATGCATTTAATGCATTTAATACATTCTAGAGTTGCACGAAATACATTCTATTTGTCGGCGATGGTCCGAGTAGCTTGCATTTAATACATTTAATGCATTTAATACATTTAATACATTTAATACATTCTAGAGTTGCACGAAATACATTCTATTCCTCGGCGATGGTCCGGGTAGCTTGCATTTAATACATTTAATACATTTAATGCATTTAATACATTTAATACATTCTAGAGTTGCACGAAATACATTCTATTTGTCGGCGATGGTCCGGGTAGCTTGCATTTAATACATTTAATACATTTAATGCATTTAATGCATTTAATGCATTTAGTACATTCTAGAGTTGCACGAAATACATTCTTTTCCTCGGCGATGGTCCGGGTAGCTTGCATTTAATACATTTAATACATTTAATGCATTTAATACATTTAATACATTCTAGAGTTGCACGAAATACATTTTATTTCTCGGCGATGGTCCGGGTAGCTTGCATTTAATACATTTTATACATTTAATACATTTAATGCATTTAATGCATTTAATACATTCTAGAGTTGCACGAAATACATTCTATTTGTCGGCGATGGTCCGGGCAGCTTGCATTTAATACATTTAATACATTTAATGCATTTAATGCATTTAATACATTCTAGAGTTGCACGAAATACATTCTATTTGTCGGCGATGGTCCGAGTAGCTTGCATTTAATACATTTAATGCATTTAATACATTTAATACATTTAATACATTCTAGAGTTGCACGAAATACATTCTATTCCTCGGCGATGGTCCGGGTAGCTTGCATTTAATACATTTAATACATTTAATGCATTTAATACATTTAATACATTCTAGAGTTGCACGAAATACATTCTATTTGTCGGCGATGGTCCGGGTAGCTTGCATTTAATACATTTAATACATTTAATGCATTTAATGCATTTAATGCATTTAGTACATTCTAGAGTTGCACGAAATACATTCTATTTCTCGGCGATGGTCCGGGCAGCTTGCATTTAATACATTTAATACATTTAATGCATTTAATGCATTTAATACATTCTAGAGTTGCACGAAATACATTCTATTTCTCGGCGATGGTCCGGGCAGCTTGCATTTAATACATTTAATACATTTAATACATTTAATGCATTTAATGCATTTAATACATTTAATACATTCTAGAGTTGCACGAAATACATTTTATTTCTCGGCGATGGTCCGGGTAGCTTGCATTTAATACATTTTATACATTTAATACATTTAATGCATTTAATGCATTTAATACATTCTAGAGTTGCACGAAATACATTCTATTTGTCGGCGATGGTCCGGGCAGCTTGCATTTAATACATTTAATACATTTAATGCATTTAATGCATTTAATACATTCTAGAGTTGCACGAAATACATTCTATTTGTCGGCGATGGTCCGAGTAGCTTGCATTTAATACATTTAATGCATTTAATACATTTAATACATTTAATACATTCTAGAGTTGCACGAAATACATTCTATTCCTCGGCGATGGTCCGGGTAGCTTGCATTTAATACATTTAATACATTTAATGCATTTAATACATTTAATACATTCTAGAGTTGCACGAAATACATTCTATTTGTCGGCGATGGTCCGGGTAGCTTGCATTTAATACATTTAATACATTTAATGCATTTAATGCATTTAATGCATTTAGTACATTCTAGAGTTGCACGAAATACATTCTATTTCTCGGCGATGGTCCGGGCAGCTTGCATTTAATACATTTAATACATTTAATGCATTTAATGCATTTAATACATTCTAGAGTTGCACGAAATACATTCTATTTCTCGGCGATGGTCCGGGCAGCTTGCATTTAATACATTTAATACATTTAATACATTTAATGCATTTAATGCATTTAATACATTCTAGAGTTGCACGAAATACATTCTATTTCTCGGCGATGGTCCGGGCAGCTTGCATTTAATACATTTAATACATTTAATACATTTAATGCATTTAATGCATTTAATGCATTTAATACATTCTAGAGTTGCACGAAATACATTCTATTTGTCGGCGATGGTCCAGGCAGCTTGCATTTAATACATTTAATACATTTAATACATTTAATGCATTTAATGCATTTAATACATTCTAGAGTTGCACGAAATACATTCTATTTCTTTGCGATGGTCCGGGTAGCTTGCATTTAATACATTTAATACATTTAATGCATTTAATACATTTAATGCATTTAATACATTCTAGAGTTGCACGAAATATATTCTATTCCTCGGCGATGGTCCGGGTAGCTTGCATTTAATACATTTAATACATTTAATGCATTTAATACATTTAATACATTCTAGAGTTGCACGAAATACATTCTATTTGTCGGCGATGGTCCGGGTAGCTTGCATTTAATACATTTAATACATTTAATGCATTTAATACATTTAATACATTCTAGAGTTGCACGAAATACATTCTATTTCTCGGCGATGGTCCGGGTAGCTTGCATTTAATACATTTAATGCATTTAATACATTTAATAAATTCTAGAGTTGCACGAAATACATTCTATTTGTCGGCGATGGTCCGGGTAGCTTGCATTTAATACATTTAATACATTTAATGCATTTAATGCATTTAATACATTCTAGAGTTGCACGAAATACATTCTATTTCTCGGCGATGGTCCGGGCAGCTTGCATTTAATACATTGAATACATTTAATACATTTAATGCATTTAATGCATTTAATGCATTTAATACATTCTAGAGTTGCACGAAATACATTCTATTTCTCGGCGATGGTCCGGGCAGCTTGCATTTAATACATTTAATACATTTAATACATTTAATGCATTTAATGCATTTAATACATTCTAGAGTTGCACGAAATACATTCTATTCCTCGGCGATGGTCCGGGTAGCTTGCATTTAATACATTTAATACATTTAATGCATTTAATACATTTAATACATTCTAGAGTTGCACGAAATACATTTTATTTCTCGGCGATGGTCCGGGTAGCTTGCATTTAATACATTTTATACATTTAATACATTTAATGCATTTAATGCATTTAATACATTCTAGAGTTGTACGAAATACATTCTATTTGTCGGCGATGGTCCGGGCAGCTTGCATTTAATACATTTAATACATTTAATGCATTTAATGCATTTAATACATTCTAGAGTTGCACGAAATACATTCTATTTGTCGGCGATGGTCCGAGTAGCTTGCATTTAATACATTTAATGCATTTAATACATTTAATACATTTAATACATTCTAGAGTTGCACGAAATACATTCTATTCCTCGGCGATGGTCCGGGTAGCTTGCATTTAATACATTTAATACATTTAATGCATTTAATACATTTAATACATTCTAGAGTTGCACGAAATACATTCTATTTGTCGGCGATGGTCCGGGTAGCTTGCATTTAATACATTTAATACATTTAATGCATTTAATGCATTTAATGCATTTAGTACATTCTAGAGTTGCACGAAATACATTCTTTTCCTCGGCGATGGTCCGGGTAGCTTGCATTTAATACATTTAATACATTTAATGCATTTAATACATTTAATACATTCTAGAGTTGCACGAAATACATTTTATTTCTCGGCGATGGTCCGGGTAGCTTGCATTTAATACATTTTATACATTTAATACATTTAATGCATTTAATGCATTTAATACATTCTAGAGTTGCACGAAATACATTCTATTTGTCGGCGATGGTCCGGGCAGCTTGCATTTAATACATTTAATACATTTAATGCATTTAATGCATTTAATACATTCTAGAGTTGCACGAAATACATTCTATTTGTTGGCGATGGTCCGAGTAGCTTGCATTTAATACATTTAATGCATTTAATACATTTAATACATTTAATACATTCTAGAGTTGCACGAAATACATTCTATTCCTCGGCGATGGTCCGGGTAGCTTGCATTTAATACATTTAATACATTTAATGCATTTAATACATTTAATACATTCTAGAGTTGCACGAAATACATTCTATTTGTCGGCGATGGTCCGGGTAGCTTGCATTTAATACATTTAATACATTTAATGCATTTAATGCATTTAATGCATTTAGTACATTCTAGAGTTGCACGAAATACATTCTATTTCTCGGCGATGGTCCGGGCAGCTTGCATTTAATACATTTAATACATTTAATGCATTTAATGCATTTAATACATTCTAGAGTTGCACGAAATACATTCTATTTCTCGGCGATGGTCCGGGCAGCTTGCATTTAATACATTTAATACATTTAATACATTTAATGCATTTAATGCATTTAATACATTCTAGAGTTGCACGAAATACATTCTATTTCTCGGCGATGGTCCGGGCAGCTTGCATTTAATACATTTAATACATTTAATACATTTAATGCATTTAATGCATTTAATGCATTTAATACATTCTAGAGTTGCACGAAATACATTCTATTTGTCGGCGATGGTCCAGGCAGCTTGCATTTAATACATTTAATACATTTAATGCATTTAATGCATTTAATACATTCTAGAGTTGCACGAAATACATTCTATTTCTTTGCGATGGTCCGGGTAGCTTGCATTTAATACATTTAATACATTTAATGCATTTAATACATTCTAGAGTTGCACGAAATATATTCTATTCCTCGGCGATGGTCCGGGTAGCTTGCATTTAATACATTTAATACATTTAATGCATTTAATACATTTAATACATTCTAGAGTTGCACGAAATACATTCTATTTGTCGGCGATGGTCCGGGTAGCTTGCATTTAATACATTTAATACATTTAATGCATTTAATACATTTAATACATTCTAGAGTTGCACGAAATACATTCTATTTCTCGGCGATGGTCCGGGTAGCTTGCATTTAATACATTTAATGCATTTAATACATTTAATAAATTCTAGAGTTGCACGAAATACATTCTATTTGTCGGCGATGGTCCGGGTAGCTTGCATTTAATACATTTAATACATTTAATGCATTTAATGCATTTAATACATTCTAGAGTTGCACGAAATACATTCTATTTCTCGGCGATGGTCCGGGCAGCTTGCATTTAATACATTGAATACATTTAATGCATTTAATGCATTTAATACATTCTAGAGTTGCACGAAATACATTCTATTCCTCGGCGATGGTCCGCGTAGCTTGCATTTAATACATTTAATACATTTAATGCATTTAATACATTTAATACATTCTAGAGTTGCACGAAATACATTTTATTTGTCGGCGATGGTCCGGGTAGCTTGCATTTAATACATTTGATACATTTAATACATTTAATGCATTTAATGCATTTAATACATTCAAGAGTTGCACGAAATACATTCTATTTGTCGGCGATGGTCCGGGCAGCTTGCATTTAATACATTTAATACATTTAATGCATTTAATGCATTTAATACATTCTAGAGTTGCACGAAATACATTCTATTTGTCGGCGATGGTCCGAGTAGCTTGCATTTAATACATTTAATGCATTTAATACATTTAATACATTTAATACATTCTAGAGTTGCACGAAATACATTCTATTCCTCGGCGATGGTCCGGGTAGCTTGCATTTAATACATTTAATACATTTAATGCATTTAATACATTTAATACATTCTAGAGTTGCACGAAATACATTCTATTTGTCGGCGATGGTCCGGGTAGCTTGCATTTAATACATTTAATACATTTAATGCATTTAATGCATTTAATGCATTTAGTACATTCTAGAGTTGCACGAAATACATTCTATTTCTCGGCGATGGTCCGGGCAGCTTGCATTTAATACATTTAATACATTTAATGCATTTAATGCATTTAATACATTCTAGAGTTGCACGAAATACATTCTATTTCTCGGCGATGGTCCGGGCAGCTTGCATTTAATACATTTAATACATTTAATACATTTAATGCATTTAATGCATTTAATACATTCTAGAGTTGCACGAAATACATTCTATTTCTCGGCGATGGTCCGGGCAGCTTGCATTTAATACATTTAATACATTTAATACATTTAATGCATTTAATGCATTTAATGCATTTAATACATTCTAGAGTTGCACGAAATACATTCTA
This sequence comes from Glandiceps talaboti, assembly GCF_964340395.1. Taxonomy (NCBI): domain Eukaryota; kingdom Metazoa; phylum Hemichordata; class Enteropneusta; family Spengelidae; genus Glandiceps; species Glandiceps talaboti. The sequence continues at coordinate 18,152,037 of NC_135570.1, forward strand.
TTTGTCGGCGATGGTCCAGGCAGCTTGCATTTAATACATTTAATACATTTAATGCATTTAATGCATTTAATACATTCTAGAGTTGCACGAAATACATTCTATTTCTTTGCGATGGTCCGGGTAGCTTGCATTTAATACATTTAATACATTTAATGCATTTAATACATTTAATGCATTTAATACATTCTAGAGTTGCACGAAATATATTCTATTCCTCGGCGATGGTCCGGGTAGCTTGCATTTAATACATTTAATACATTTAATGCATTTAATACATTTAATACATTCTAGAGTTGCACGAAATACATTCTATTTGTCGGCGATGGTCCAGGCAGCTTGCATTTAATACATTTAATACATTTAATGCATTTAATGCATTTAATACATTCTAGAGTTGCACGAAATACATTCTATTTCTTTGCGATGGTCCGGGTAGCTTGCATTTAATACATTTAATACATTTAATGCATTTAATACATTTAATGCATTTAATACATTCTAGAGTTGCACGAAATATATTCTATTCCTCGGCGATGGTCCGGGTAGCTTGCATTTAATACATTTAATACATTTAATGCATTTAATACATTTAATACATTCTAGAGTTGCACGAAATACATTCTATTTGTCGGCGATGGTCCGGGTAGCTTGCATTTAATACATTTAATACATTTAATGCATTTAATACATTTAATACATTCTAGAGTTGCACGAAATACATTCTATTTCTCGGCGATGGTCCGGGTAGCTTGCATTTAATACATTTAATGCATTTAATACATTTAATAAATTCTAGAGTTGCATGAAATACATTCTATTTGTCGGCGATGGTCCGGGTAGCTTGCATTTAATACATTTAATACATTTAATGCATTTAATGCATTTAATACATTCTAGAGTTGCACGAAATACATTCTATTTCTCGGCGATGGTCCGGGCAGCTTGCATTTAATACATTGAATACATTTAATACATTTAATGCATTTAATGCATTTAATGCATTTAATACATTCTAGAGTTGCACGAAATACATTCTATTTCTCGGCGATGGTCCGGGCAGCTTGCATTTAATACATTTAATACATTTAATACATTTAATGCATTTAATACATTCTAGAGTTGCACGAAATACATTCTATTTGTCGGCGATGGTCCAGGCAGCTTGCATTTAATACATTTAATACATTTAATGCATTTAATGCATTTAATACATTCTAGAGTTGCACGAAATACATTCTATTTCTTTGCGATGGTCCGGGTAGCTTGCATTTAATACATTTAATACATTTAATGCATTTAATACATTCTAGAGTTGCACGAAATATATTCTATTCCTCGGCGATGGTCCGGGTAGCTTGCATTTAATACATTTAATACATTTAATGCATTTAATACATTTAATACATTCTAGAGTTGCACGAAATACATTCTATTTGTCGGCGATGGTCCGGGTAGCTTGCATTTAATACATTTAATACATTTAATGCATTTAATACATTTAATACATTCTAGAGTTGCACGAAATACATTCTATTTCTCGGCGATGGTCCGGGTAGCTTGCATTTAATACATTTAATGCATTTAATACATTTAATAAATTCTAGAGTTGCACGAAATACATTCTATTTGTCGGCGATGGTCCGGGTAGCTTGCATTTAATACATTTAATACATTTAATGCATTTAATGCATTTAATACATTCTAGAGTTGCACGAAATACATTCTATTTCTCGGCGATGGTCCGGGCAGCTTGCATTTAATACATTGAATACATTTAATGCATTTAATGCATTTAATACATTCTAGAGTTGCACGAAATACATTCTATTTCTCGGCGATGGTCCGGGCAGCTTGCATTTAATACATTTAATACATTTAATACATTTAATGCATTTAATGCATTTAATACATTCTAGAGTTGCACGAAATACATTCTATTCCTCGGCGATGGTCCGCGTAGCTTGCATTTAATACATTTAATACATTTAATGCATTTAATACATTTAATACATTCTAGAGTTGCACGAAATACATTTTATTTGTCGGCGATGGTCCGGGTAGCTTGCATTTAATACATTTGATACATTTAATACATTTAATGCATTTAATGCATTTAATACATTCAAGAGTTGCACGAAATACATTCTATTTGTCGGCGATGGTCCGGGCAGCTTGCATTTAATACATTTAATACATTTAATGCATTTAATGCATTTAATACATTCTAGAGTTGCACGAAATACATTCTATTTGTCGGCGATGGTCCGAGTAGCTTGCATTTAATACATTTAATGCATTTAATACATTTAATACATTTAATACATTCTAGAGTTGCACGAAATACATTCTATTCCTCGGCGATGGTCCGGGTAGCTTGCATTTAATACATTTAATACATTTAATGCATTTAATACATTTAATACATTCTAGAGTTGCACGAAATACATTCTATTTGTCGGCGATGGTCCGGGTAGCTTGCATTTAATACATTTAATACATTTAATGCATTTAATGCATTTAATGCATTTAGTACATTCTAGAGTTGCACGAAATACATTCTATTTCTCGGCGATGGTCCGGGCAGCTTGCATTTAATACATTTAATACATTTAATGCATTTAATGCATTTAATACATTCTAGAGTTGCACGAAATACATTCTATTTCTCGGCGATGGTCCGGGCAGCTTGCATTTAATACATTTAATACATTTAATACATTTAATGCATTTAATGCATTTAATACATTCTAGAGTTGCACGAAATACATTCTATTTCTCGGCGATGGTCCGGGCAGCTTGCATTTAATACATTTAATACATTTAATACATTTAATGCATTTAATGCATTTAATGCATTTAATACATTCTAGAGTTGCACGAAATACATTCTATTTGTCGGCGATGGTCCAGGCAGCTTGCATTTAATACATTTAATACATTTAATACATTTAATGCATTTAATGCATTTAATACATTCTAGAGTTGCACGAAATACATTCTATTTCTTTGCGATGGTCCGGGTAGCTTGCATTTAATACATTTAATACATTTAATGCATTTAATACATTTAATGCATTTAATACATTCTAGAGTTGCACGAAATATATTCTATTCCTCGGCGATGGTCCGGGTAGCTTGCATTTAATACATTTAATACATTTAATGCATTTAATACATTTAATACATTCTAGAGTTGCACGAAATACATTCTATTTGTCGGCGATGGTCCGGGTAGCTTGCATTTAATACATTTAATACATTTAATGCATTTAATACATTTAATACATTCTAGAGTTGCACGAAATACATTCTATTTCTCGGCGATGGTCCGGGTAGCTTGCATTTGATACATTTAATGCATTTAATACATTTAATAAATTCTAGAGTTGCATGAAATACATTCTATTTGTCGGCGATGGTCCGGGTAGCTTGCATTTAATACATTTAATACATTTAATGCATTTAATGCATTTAATACATTCTAGAGTTGCACGAAATACATTCTATTTCTCGGCGATGGTCCGGGCAGCTTGCATTTAATACATTGAATACATTTAATACATTTAATGCATTTAATGCATTTAATGCATTTAATACATTCTAGAGTTGCACGAAATACATTCTATTTCTCGGCGATGGTCCGGGCAGCTTGCATTTAATACATTTAATACATTTAATACATTTAATGCATTTAATACATTCTAGAGTTGCACGAAATACATTCTATTTCTCGGCGATGGTCCGGGTAGCTTGTATTTAATACATTTAATACATTTAATGCATTTAATACATTTAATGCATTTAATACATTCTAGAGTTGCACGAAATACATTCTATTCCTCGGCGATGGTCCGGGTAGCTTGCATTTAATACATTTAATACATTTAATGCATTTAATACATTTAATACATTCCAGAGTTGCACGAAATACATTCTATTTCTCGGCGATGGTCCGGGTAGGTATAAAATGTATTAAATGCAAGCTACCCGGACCATCGCTGAGAAATAGAATGTATTTCGTGCAACTCTAGAATGTATTAAATGTATTAAATGCATTAAATGTATTAAATGTATTAAATGTATTAAATGCAAGCTATCCGGACCATCGCCGACAAATAGAACGTATTTCGTGCAACTCTAGAATGTATTAAATGCATTAAATGTATTAAATGTATTAAATGCAAGCTACCCGGACCATCGCCGACAAATAGAATGTATTTCGTGCAACTCTAGAATGTATTAAATGCATTAAATGCATTAAATGTATTAAATGCAAGCTACCCGGACCATCGCCGAGGAATAGAATGTATTTCGTGCAACTCTAGAATGTATTAAATGCATTAAATGTATTAAATGTATTAAATGTATTAAATGCAAGCTACCCGGACCATCGCCGAGGAATAGAATGTATTAAATGCATTAAATGCATTAAATGTATTAAATGTATTAAATGTATTAAATGCAAGCTACCCGTACCATCGCAGAGAAATAGAATGTATTTCGTGACACTCTAGAATGTATCGAATGCATTAAATGTATTTCTCGGTGATGGTCCGGGTAGCTTGCATTTAATACATTTAATACATTTAATGCATTTAATGCATTTAATACATTCTAGAGTTGCACGAAATACATTCTATTTGTCGACGATGGTCCGGGTAGCTTGCATTTAATACATTTAATACATTTAATGCATTTAATACATTTAATGCATTTAATACATTCTAGAGTTGCACGAAATACATTCTATTCCTCGGCGATGGTCCGGGTAGCTTGCATTTAATACATTTAATACATTTAATGCATTTAATACATTTAATACATTCTAGAGTTGCACGAAATACATTCTATTTGTCGGCGATGGTCCGGGTAGCTTGCATTTAATACATTTAATACATTTAATACATTTAATGCATTTAATACATTCTAGAGTTGCACGAAATACATTCTATTTGTCGGCGATGGTCCGGGTAGCTTGCATTTAATACATTTAATACATTTAATACATTTAATGCATTTAATGCATTTAATACATTCTAGAGTTGTACGAAATACATTCTATTTGTCGGCGATGGTCCGGGTAGCTTGCATTTAATACATTTAATACATTTAATACATTTAATGCATTTAATGCATTTAATACATTCTAGAGTTGCACGAAATACATTCTATTTCTCGGCGATGGTCCGGGTAGGTATAAAATGTATTAAATGTATCAAATGTATTAAATGCAAGCTATCCGGACCATCGCCGAGGAATAGAATGTATTTCGTGCAACTCTAGAATGTATTAAATGCATTAAATGTATTAAATGTATTAAATGCAAGCTACCCGGACCATCGCCGACAAATAGAATGTATTTCGTGCAACTCTAGAATGTATTAAATGCATTAAATGCATTAAATGTATTAAATGTATTAAATGCAAGCTACCCGGACCATCGCCGACAAATAGAATGTATTTCGTGCAACTCTAGAATGTATTAAATGCATTAAATGCATTAAATGTATTAAATGTATTAAATGCGAGCTACCCGGACCATCGCCGAGGAATAGAATGTATTTCGTGCAACTCTAGAATGTATTAAATGTATTAAATGTATTAAATGTATTAAATGTATTAAATGCAAGCTACCCGGACCATCGCCGAGGAATAGAATGTATTTCGTGCAACTCTAGAATGTATTAAATGCATTAAATGCATTAAATGTATTAAATGTATTAAATGTATTAAATGTATTAAATGGAAGCTACCCGGACCATCGCCGAGGAATAGAATGTATTTCGTGCAACTCTAGAATGTATTAAATGCATTAAATGCATTAAATGTATTAAATGTATTAAATGTATTAAATGCAAGCTACCCGTACCATCGCCGAGAAATAGAATGTATTTCGTGACACTCTAGAATGTATTAAATGTATTTCTCGGCGATGGTCCGGGTAGCTTGCATTTAATACATTTAATACATTTAATGCATTTAATACATTCTAGAGTTGCACGAAATACATTCTATTTGTCGACGATGGTCCGGGTAGCTTGCATTTAATACATTTAATACATTTAATACATTTAATGCATTTAATACATTTTAGAGTTGCACGAAATACATTCTATTTGTCGACGATGGTCCGGGTAGCTTGCATTTAATACATTTAATGCATTTAATACATTCTAGAGTTGCACGAAATACATTCTATTTATCGGCGATGGTCCGGGTAGCTTGCATTTAATACATTTAATGCATTTAATACATTTAATACATTCTAGAGTTGCACGAAATACATTCTATTTGTCGACGATGGTCCGGGTAGCTTGCATTTAATACATTTAATACATTTAATGCATTTAATACATTTAATACATTCTAGAGTTGCACGAAATACATTCTATTTATCGGCGATGGTCCGGGTAGCTTTTTGTCGGCGATGGTCCAGGTAGCTTGCATTTAATGAATACTAACTTCTCTTTAAAAAATGTAAAACGTGCATGGGTTAAATGTAAAAAATGTATTTCGTGCAAAATATCTGACTTCTGGCCATGGATGTCCTATGCATGGTTTTGTTTTTCTGTTCTTCTCTCTCTTACTAGTCTTAGCTATTTGTTGTGTGTTGTTATTATCTCGTACCTTCAAATTGTTATTAGTATCATCAACAAAATTTGGTAGGTCACCTGTTGTACAAGCGATAATCTTTAGATTCTGTGCAAGTTGTAATATTGTCAGTTTTTCCCCTGATCCTGCCACTTCTTTAGCTTTTTGTTTACAAGTATTGTCTTTAAAATGTCAACATGAAACTGAATCTGGTCTTTATTATAAAGTGCTTTCACTTGTTCACTTCTCTTCATCTCTCTTAGTTTTTGCTCTACTTCTAATTCATTTTTCCAAACTCCAAAATCCTGTGTTCCAATTGAACTGTCTTCTATTGTTTTCTTTGTAGTTGTTTGTACTTCATCTCCTTACCGTAATTTTGTTCTTTTGTATGTGTTGGAGCTTCTTCTTTTTTAAAGTATTTTGTCTTAATGGGGGGGGGGGGGGGAGGGGGGGGGTAATAAGATATGATGTATATATCTCTAGCAGATATTTTACATAACATTTCCATTACACATTAATCTGACTACATGTATAGCATTTATAAAAAAAAAAAAAAAAACCTTCCCATACAGCAAGTCTCTATAGTGTCGTCTTAAGGGCACATTAGAATGTTTTTACAACATAAAAATAAATAAATTTGAAGGTTATCAACAGTTAGATACTCAATTCTGTGAGCGTCATTTGCTGCATACCATATTCAATTTTGAGGCGGGTTTTCTTGGTAACTTTTTCCATTTTTTCTTCCGTAAGGAAGAGATATATTTAGTGGGTGGAAGTCTGTGTGTGTGTGTGTGTGTGTGTCTGTCTGTCTGTGTGTATGTGTGTCTGTCTGTCTGTGTCATCGTTTTTTCCATAACTACTTGCTCAATTCAAACAAAATTTTGAAAACGTATTCCGTAGGGTAATGGCCAGACTTGATTGGGTTTTGGTAAATATCTATGAATATTAATGAGCAATTTACGTAATTAATGATTTTTGGTAATTAGGCTATATCTGTATCATATTATTTATAGTGTTACTTGCAACTACATGTAAGATGAACGACTTCAACGTTTAAACGTTACAAATAAAATCAATCGCCATTTTCATCCACAGTGCAAGGTCACATACACATGTACATACGTATGCGGTACATGTACGTACAGTACAGCCTTGTGATGGACGCCATTTTCTTTAATCGATCGAGAACGAATAGATTACTTTCCATTGTAATATTACAACACGAAGCATTGTCATTATGCCAAAAATATAGGTCGTGTTGTTATTGTGCCAAAAATATAGGTTATGAATGAATGAATGAATGTATGTATGCATGTATGTATGTATGTATGTATGTATGTATGTATGTATTTATGTAAAAAGGAAAACATAGTTTCTCGTCAGGAAATGTTGTCTAAAGTGGTGCGACGATGTGATTATTTTTTTTTACAATACTTTACAGCAAGTGTGTATGTTGGGCATGTCATGGGCTAGTTCATGATTAGTTCTGCAGTTGTCTTCATTGAAGTGGCAATTAATGTAGGGAGAGTGTTTCCCCTTTCGTCTGCAGACTGAATTGGCTTACGGAACTGAAGAAAAAAATAATGAGGAAAGAGGGTACTTAAATGATGGGCGCTGACCAGAAACTATTTTTTTTTTGCCTTTAAAACTCGTTCTATGATGAGTGCTATGCTACAACGTTCTATAAAGCTTCACGTTACATGTTGTGGTTGGCCAGGAGATCACTAATAGCAATGGGCAAATAGCAATCAAATGAGAAAAAATAACTTATTGCATAACAGTGTTGTATTCCAACAATAAATTGTCTGTAGGAACGACAATCTCAAAACTTTGTCCTTACGGAAGCCATTCAGTTTAAATCTGATCATGCGTTGTGCTACTTGCCTGTTGCAATTCTGTGTTTATGGTAAATGCGGAAGCTTGTTTTCTTCCTCTTAACATTACGCAATGAACAATGAGTGACATTGTCATTCATTGAAGTAATTAAATCCTCAACACATGATTAGTCGCTATTTATAACAGACTCCTCCTGGAT